>NC_044912.1:33478681-34078681 GCF_001633185.2 Quercus lobata
AAAATCACTCTCAAAGACATCATAAATCAAAAAGAACTATCACATTTAAATATTGCTCAGATGTTGAACATCTATGTGTCAATCAAGTTTCTAGCACATTAATTAGTCATTTGTTTGTTTGTTTGTTTGTTTTTTTTTTTTTTTTTTTTACTTCAATTACAGATAATAGAAAAAGAAAAAGTGTTTTTATGTAAAATTATGGCAAGTTCTTATTTTATTTATTCAAGCTTTAATTTGATCGCTTTTGGGTTGCATGTTAAGTGAAGGCAAGAAGTGATGTTGACAATCTTGTTGGGATCATAATATGTCTTACTGTGTCCATGCTTTTATTTTATATTAATTATGGTTTACTTGTCAACTGATTGCTAACAATCTATTTGCTGCCATGTTAGATATGCAAACACTAGATAGAGTGCAACCTGGACTCGACGATCAGACCTAGTTGACCCGGTAGCCGGATCATCAGTCAACTCCGTTTTGGAGGCGCGTTGCCGACGAGGTATGTAGTTGTATTATTAATACATGTCTGTTTTATAATTACCTTATGTGCACTACCTAACACAATGCTCGTCCGTGTGCAGGAGGTGTGTGGCATCATAAAGGTTCGACGCCATAAATGTGTATTGCTGCAAGGTGGGCTTGATCCACATATCATGAAATACATAGATGCAACAGGTTTGACCAGGTTATTCAAGGTTCCTGATATGGAGGTCGACCATGCTTTGATCATGGCCTTGGTCGAGCGGTGGCGTCCAGAGACGCATATGTTCCACTTACCCCATGGAGAAATGGGTATCACCTTGCAAGATACAGAGGTGATGCTGGGGATTTCGGTGGATGGGTTGCCTGTCATTGGGAGGACAGACCTGAAATGGAACGAGGTGTGCCGAGACTTGTTGGGCCATGAACCTCCGCCTGTAATACCGAACTCAAACAAGTCTACCTTTGCTGGGGCGAGGATAAAATACAAGTGGCTTGATGCACAATTTGCTGCTCCCCCAGCTGCAGACGCTGGTGATGAAGTCGTGTAGCAACGTGCCTGCTACCACCCACTTGTATGGATGGGGGCCCTGTTGTTCATGGACAAGTCGGCAGACCGGGTCTCACTGTTTACTCTGCCTTTCTTCAACCCAATCAGCAATGTGAGACGGTAAAGTTGGGCAGTGTAGCATTGGCCTGGCTCTACAGGCAACTTTGTAGTGCATCGAAGAAGGATGCGATGCAGATTGGAGGAGCACTCTTGTTGGTGCAGCTATGGGCCTATTCAAGGTTCCCACGAATATGCCCTATTACGAGGCCGCCTGTACCGCCAGTGCACTTAGGGCCCCTTGCCATTAGGTACGTTCATTGAGTTCTAGTTATTCAAGCTAAGTGTCTCTTAGGAATAATTATTTATGTGTAATAGTATATTAGATTTTATTTGTCTCTTTGTTATAATTAAAAATATGTCAAACTAACAAACAAAAGAAACTTATCAATGCTTAGTATATGGATGTAAAATATAATGCAAAGTTTGTTAAATGTAAAGTTTAGTAACGAGCATTTGTCGAAACCCCATGTTTGCTAGGTGGAGCGGGCCGAAGGTCACCGTAGAGCATGCCACACACATCCTTGCTGCGTACCGGACGTCGCTGGCTACATTACGAGCAGAGCAGGTATTCGGTTAATTGACGCCCTCAATTTGAGTTTTTTATTTTCGTTTCCCTCAATTGAATGACCACGTTTTTTATTTTTGTTTGAATTCTTGGATTGTTGTAGGAATGAGTTGATTTAAGAATATTGGTTCTTTTCTAGGTTGGTTACGCTTTTATTGAAGCCTTTTGGTTTATTTTGGATCTATGCTTGGTATTGATGCTTCGTTAGATTATTTTGAATCATGGTGCTGATTGTCATCAAGTTTTTTATTGGTGAATGCTGCCTTTAAATTCTACTCCTGCACCCTAAATTACCTATTAGCAATAGACCAAAAAAAATAAAAACAAAACAAAACAAAGGTAAGGAATTGACTATGGTGATTCAAGGCTCTTATCCCCGATTAAGGAGTTGTATTGATGCAGAATACTGCTGTAGTGATTCAAGAAGCTTAATAGTTAAGATTATTATTAACTAGTCACTAACCTATGCTATGCATGGGAAAGCTATTAAGGGTCCGTTTGGATACAGTTAAAAACTGAAAACATTGTAGCAAATTTTTTTACAATGTGTAAATAGTACCGTGGGACCCATTTTTTATAAAAAAGTTGCTAAACAGTGAAGTTTGTGGGTTCCGTTAACAGTGCATACATGCATTGTTCACGAGAGAAAAGTCAACATATACGGCTTGAAAAAAAAAATGCAATTTGTGGGCGTGGGAAGCGCAACGCACACTAAATATGACTTAGAAGATTATTCTAATCATGCACACAATCTTCTCTCTTTCTTCCCCAATTTTCATACATTGCCAACTCTGTCTCAGGCTTGAACTCAATAAAATTTCATCTAGTTTTGTGTTGCGTAGGATTAAATGTGTTTTGTTTCCTATGTTAGGGCTCCTTTGTTACTGTTAATGTGTATTTCTAAGTTCTAACAGTTACATTGTTGTATTTCTTATATATCTCTCTAACTTTATCCATAACATGTACTACAAACTATATGATACATGAGAAAGAAATATAATTCATTGACCAAACATCCATTCAGCAAAAAAGAAAGACCAAACAAACACCTAATTAACCGTAGCAAAAGCTAGTAAGGCATTTACGATAGAATGTGACTTGTGAATCATCTAAGAAAACCTAAGACTTTACAAACGTAGTCCCAGTACAATACAATGGGCATTCATATTTGCTACCAACTACTAATTAATTATTATAGTATGTCAATGAGTATTTCAACACTAACTATAGTAGCAACACTTGATTGATGAAGCCATAATGCTGCACTAGCTCATCATTCTTTGCAATTTAGAACATGCAAATTATGAGGGAACACAATGTGAAGGTCAAAATTAAAAGGCTACAAGTATTTTTAAAACAATTAGAACTATTAGTGGTAATTTGACTCTAGTAGAATAACCTACTACTAATTTCAGGAAATTGAGTTCTGGAAGACATTTTCTAAACCTACCTGTGTTGATTGATCATTGTACTTTGGTTTCTTGATGTTTTTGCCTTTTTTGTACATTCCCTGTGTATTGGGTGGAGTGTTAATGAAGTTTTTATGTTACTTATCAAAAAAATTAAATAAAAAAAAAAAAAAAAAGTAGGGAGCACAAAAAAAGGAAAAAAAAGATAAAAACAAAAACAAAAGCAATTTTGAAATTAGAAGGAAAAGTTTCATGTACCTAGCATAAGTTCATGTTGTCTTTCCCACATTACCTCCTGCATTTGCACATCCTTGAACTCACTCTAAGTTGAAACCCCTAAGTGTTCCTAACCAAAAATAATATATTTTTTTACAAAATATTTAGTAAAATTGTTAACAAACACGCAATACAACCACCAATCCAAAAGAAGGTTCAAGTTTTGTACTCTTCTTGGTAGTAAAATACATAATTACATGGTTAGATTCAATATAAGAGATGTTGTCACAGCAAATTTCATACCAAAAGCTCATTCTCGCATCATGTTTCAACTCATTCAAAGTTCAGTGCTAACTTAAACCAATTACAACAAAACTTAAATCTCACCATAAAACCATAACATCACCAACCAAAAAAAAAAATTGAAAACCCTAGTCTCTGATGGTGTCGCTTAGCTTTGAATGTTATGCATATGAACAAGGGGCTGAAATTGGAATGTGGATCTCGGTCAACCTAGATCTTTTACTGTACATTGTGCAATTTAATGTCTGAACTATACATTGTTTTTTGTACAGTGGCATTAACATGACCAACACCGCGATGCACATGGGGCTGAATCCTAGTCATTGTTTTAATTGCTTGTTGACTTAATTTTGTTAATATTTTGAACACAATGTTGCTGTTATTTTACTTTCTGCCCAATAATCCTTGAAGATTTTGTGTACGAATAGAAGCAAGAAATTCCATGCTTTTAATATTACATATCACAAATATAATCTTAAATTAGTATGATGTCTCACTATCACAAACATAATCCACTTATGCAGATTGTATGGGAGCTGTACACGCATATGTTGGGCTCCCTGCCTGCGTATTGCACCGCCGGGCAGTATATTTGGAGGGCCAAGGTGCCATTGATCTACTTTTGGATAGTGGAGGGGCATCATCCCAAGCGGGTCTTTCGTCAATTTGGGATGAAGCAACCAGTTCCACTTGTCGTGGATACGTCGACTGACCTACACAAAATATCCCTCCAAGGTAAATGGGAGAAGGACTGGGAGGTAGAACATGCTGTCCATATTCAGCAATGGGCCAACCGAGGGCATTAAGTTCGTAATGCCCCTCTCCTAGATGATGATGATACGTACCTTGTTCAGTACATGAAGTGGTATGATCGCAGCACAAGATGGTACATAACACCAGAGTCTGCGTACTGGGAACTCATGGTGAGGCAACAATTCCTTCCCTTTTGTTGAAACCATTGTTCGATAAAATATCTTCTGCATGTTTATCATGCATGCAAAACTCCACAATTCTTGAAGTCGTTACATATCTATGAGTTTATCTTTCATTATATTTTAAAGTCAAAACATATTGTGATTTAAGTTCTTCATAAATAAGTGAATTTGTCTTTATCAAATTTGTTTGTGTGAGGAATGGTTAATTGGCAATGACAAGAAAGACCACACCTTTGTCCATATAATTACATTAAAATTTTAAAAAGGGTGGGTTGGGTTTTACAATTAAAGTTCAATTTTGCGTCATGTGTTCTAAATTATTTATTTTTAGAGAGAATTTTATTTTTAATTCTAGATTCAAATGTGGGACCACATCATAAATATCCATCCAAGCGAGTGATTTCGTACAAAAACCAAAGAGTTTAGAATTAATGAACAGTAAAAAAAATTTTAAAATGGACAATTTACATTTTCTACCTAATAATATAATTACAAGACTTTTTAAAGAGTTAAAAAAAAAAAAAAAAGAATGACTATCAATATAAAATATTTAAATTATATATATGAGAATTATACTATGCATCTTAATATATATGTTTTAAGTATGTCCATGCATATGCATGAGGTTAATCTATTAACACTTCCTTATCCCATAATAATGGGATGGAGGTAGGGGCGGAGCAAGGAGGGGTCGAGGGGGGGCACTTGCCCCACCTGGCCCCACCCAAAAAATCTATTAATATTTCTTCTATTATATTATATAATACAATAAATGCATTTAAAAATTATATAATAGGATGGTTTTTTAAACCAAAACCAAAACCCTCCAAATATAACATTTTTGTAATTACAATTTCAAAATGATTTTTTTATGTAAATAAACCCCTAATAGATAAATAATATAATGAGTATGTTAATTTATTTTGAATTTTCTTGCATTCAAATATTGCTTAATTATGCACAAATGAATTGTTATTTTTCAAATTGATCTCAAATGCTATATATATATATTCGCTTGCACGTGCATAAATGTGATGTCAAATGTAATTTTTGCCCCCCTTCTAGTCAGATCTTGACTTTGCTATTGGATGGAGGTAAGGTCTTGGATTCTATCGAGTGCACGTGTAGATTACCAACAAGAAAATAAAAACCAAATACGAACCCATCCACAACATAAACAAGGGAAGGAAATCAAAATGACAAGAAATGATTTTCTGCATAAACCAACCAAAAAAAAAAAAAAAGGATAAAGTTGACAACGCATCCGAGGTTAGAGACGAACTCACGTTGAGATCAAAGGGAGATAGTCTCTGGCCCTAACTCCACCCCTCTTTTCTCTACCAAAATTATTATTTTTATAATAATTTATTTAAATGAATATTTTAAATTTGGTCCCTCAAAAATTTAATTAGTCTAAAAATGTCTAAAATTGATTTTTTTGGGGGGGGGGGGGGGGGTGGTTAAAATGGTTAGTTAGGCTATATCTTGTGATCCTCCTCTTTAAACACATTTAAACATAATTGTTTTTAAAGAATTGTTTTATTTTTTGTTTTTTATTTATTTATTACATTTTTGGTGTTTTATGTTGCTAAAACCTTTATTAAGGGAAATTGTTTTATTTCTTAATCCTATAAAATTAAAGGCAAGCCAAGAAATGAGAGGCTAAGGTTCCTTTAAGCAAGATTATTATTACTAGGTTTTATTAGAAGGTGGTGCATGTGTGTATATAATATTACACAGCGTGTGTGTGTGCACGTGCATGAGTGCATGTACGTGAATATATGTCTAGCAAGCAACGACAAAGGTAGCTAACTCTCCTAATGAACTAAATTAACCCAAGCTAACTAAAAGTAACTCAGCAAGTTCTGTTCCTTTTATTACAATTGTAAGTCCATTTTAGTTCAAGTCTAAATATTTTATAAATTATTTCATCGCTGTCATAAAACTCATTTCTATTAACAATCCAATGAGAAGATAAGTTTGACAACCGATTTAAAAATCTCAATTTCTCTTCATTAGCAAAAACCAAAAAGGATGGGTTACTTTGTCAAAATTATTTCCCTTTAAAGCCAAAGATTATTATTTTGATGTAGAAGTAAAAACTAGAAAATCATTAATATATAAGAAGATATCTCCTTATCACGCTTTTCTTCGGGAATTCTAGTCTTTTGCCCTTAATTTTTAAAAAATTTAGCAATATGCCCCTATTTCGAAACTATATAGGGATATGCCCCTGTTTCGATACTCGATTACCTTAAAATTGAGTTTCAATAAAATACTCGATTTGTAGAAAATCGAGTTATGCCCGATAAAAAAAAAAAAAAAAATGCATGAAACTCGAATTTATGGAAATCGAGTTCCAAAACGCCACTATAGGGCTTTAAAACGTCACTATAGGGCTTAAAAACGCCACTATAGGGCTTAAAAACGCCACTATAGGGCTCCATGAACCTCGTATGGGGCGATCACACTTAAAAAAATTTGTAGGAAAATGCCACTCTAGGGCTTAAAAACGCCACTATAGGGCTCCTTGAATATGGGGCAATCACACTTATAAAAAAATTTGCAAGAAAACACCGCTATAGGAATTTAAAACGTCACTATAGATCTTAAAAACACCACTATAGGTCTTCCTAAATATGGGGGATCACACTTATAAAATTTTTTTTGCATGGAACTCGATTTCCAGAAACTCGAGTTCCATGCAATTTTTTATTTTTTTTATTTTTTTAAGTTTGATTGGGCATAACTCGATTTTCTACGAATCAAGTATTTCATTGAAACTCGATTTTAAAGTAATTGAGTATCGAAACAGGGGCACGCCCCTATATAGTTTGCAAACAGGGCATATTGCCAATTTTTTAAAAAATTAAGGGTAAAATGCCAGAATCTCCGCTTTTCTTCAGTCAACTTGTGCTGATGTCAGTACTTCCTGGAATGGCTAATTGACACCATTAACTGCTCATAAATCTATTAAATGCTCCTTATCATGCTTTTCTTCTGTCAACTTGTGCTGATGTCTGTACTTCCTGGAATGGCTAATTGAAACCATAACTGCTCATAAATCTATTATATGTTCCTTCGTGTCAATCTTATTCTAAACTTTGTTTAGGAATTTTCATTCATAAATTATATGATTAATTTTGTTGCTTGCATAATTCAACTCTATAAAATTGGACAAAATTAAGCATGTGTTAGCTGCATGTCTGTCTCTTTGAGGCACAAGCATTTCAGAGGCACTTGCTGTGTCACCATTAAGAATTCTATATAACTCAAATCAAGACCATTGAGCCCACCATCAAAGGTAAGGAATGTATATGACATGGAGGGTTTAAAGTATAAACAATCAATGACTGATTATTCCAATTATTTTGGGGTTCTTCTATCTAAGTAATGCCAAAAGAGTGTTCCGTGTTCAAAATAAATGGGATTTGAATATGATAAACTAGAGTTCAATTGGCTAACAAAAAATGAATAGGTTTTGGAGTCCATTCTTAATTTTTATTATTATGAAACATTGAAAGCGATAATTAGTAATAACTAATCACTAGTGAGATATATAGAAGATTCAGAATTTCAGTTGCATGGGTCACGCCATTGGCTGTACTTGATGCATGATGCGGGTTGTTAAAAATTTTGCTTTATAAAACTAACCTTTATCAACTACACTTAACCAACGCCAAAAACATAGAATAATTTAACAAAAGATATTTTTTTCTAATTTTTTCATATAAAAAAATACTCACTTAAAAAAAAAATTAAAATAGAAGGGGCAAACTTTAAAATATGAAACGACAAGACAATGAAGACATGATAATTTTTTTTACGATAAGGCCCTTCAAATTTTCTTATGTCAACGCTTAGATTATATGTTAGATTTTGTTATTTAAATTTTTTTAATGTTAAGGGCCGTTGTAAGTTGTATGAATTATAAAATAAAAAAGTATTTACTTAGTTTTATTAGTAGGTCAAATGTGCAATAACTCAATTAATCCACATTTTATTAGATTTTATAAAATATTCAAAGCTGCTTAGAAGTTAGAATACGGTGATAAAAATAAAAGTTTATATCAAATATTAAAAGTTAAAGCTCATTGCCAAGAGCTTTGTAGCTAAAGCTGAATCCTTATGATGTTTCCCAATAGAGATATCTAGGCTTCTTGGTATACATACCCTCTCTCCCAATTATTGAATTAATATATATATATATATATATATAAATATTAAAACTCCTTCAAATGAGTTGATTTTTAAACTTCACATTTCAATATATGATACCCTATATGAAGAAGGATCTTAACCATAACCTAGTATTGTTCAACTTAATGATTAAAAGTAATATGGCAAACCCTTCACTCGGAATTGGCTTGGAGATAAGCTTTGTTACCTTATTCTTATTGTTACATTTCCTAGTGATAGGCCAAAAACTAATTGATCCTTTGTGATAAATTAACCAATTAATTTAGTCAAGTAAATTAATTAAGTTAATTAACATGCAAACAATTGGTAGCACAAACAAATCACCAATAAACTAAGTATGCAGCGGAAAATAAATTTGACATGGTGATTTGTTTACAAATGAGGAAAACCTACATGGCAAAACCTCACTAGGTGATTTTTAGGTCACCACTCTCGAAATTTCACTATTATCACAACAAGTGGTTACAAGTAAAGGAAGTTCAGTACCTGATACCAACCTACAGTTGAACCCTTACCCCAATACCCAATTGGACTTGTTCTGTAGTGACAATTTTTCCTTTCGATGCATTGCTCCCAAGTACGTGACTAACCAATTGCACAAATCCCAGTACGCGACTTCAATCACCAACTAGAGAAGGTTGTTGGCTGTAAAGTTCTTCAATTCATCCCAACGATGAAGATCAAGAAGATACTTGGTCACAAAACCCCATGGTGCACAAACACGGCAACTTCTTCAAGAACGATGAACTAGGGAAAATTCTGTCTCCGATTACAAATTGCTTGAACAAACTTTACTCAACACTTGTGCAACTTGTGAACATTTTGACGACCCTTAAAATTATCCTTTTATATGTCTAGGGTTGTGAGAAAAGAAAACTCAAACACATAAAACCGGATTGGAGTCAAAAACAGAATTGGAATTCTGTCTTTCCTAAAGCTCGACAGATACTTGTCTATTGAGATGCTATCGAGCAATTGTTAAGCCACGAGGCTGGAACAGCTTCTTAAGCTCGATGGATAGTTAGCTGTCGAGCTTTAATAAACAGCACTTCTTCTGCTTGAATCTTGGACAGACTTGCATGTTTTCAACACTTGATCTTGAAACACAGTTTCTTGAAGTATTAAACACATCCTAGATCTACCCAAATACAAGTAAAGTGCGTTTTGTCAAAGGATTAGCCAATTACATAAAATAGTAACATATGTTTCTAACAAGTGAATCATATATGTCCTAACACCTAGAAAAAAGAAAAAGAAAAAAAGAAAGCTAAAAAGAATGCATATTTCATCTTTTATCGTATTATTAACAATGGCTACCCAAAATTTCCCTCCTTTTCACTTGAATTTTCTACATAAAAAAGGAGGCCTATGTTTGGATCTTACACTATGTATTTTGCCATTGGTGAAAATGGCTACATACTCTTTATATTTTTGACTCATTGTAACATTCCTTTTGTTTCATGAGAGCCAACATGGCTTTCATTGACTAAACATCAAAGTTCATTCCTTCTATTCATGCATAAAATAAAATTTTTGGCATTGGAAAATGTTAGAATTATGAATAAATTAGTAGTACTTTTACTGTTAATTTAACAATTTATACATTTGGAACAATTATTAGTACTTTTACTACCTTATGGGAGACTATTCTCTCATTCCCTCCAAATTTAACTAAGACTAGGAGGGAATGGGGGAATCTTTTCCCATAATCTATCACGTTATCTTTCTACCTCCCATTTAAAAATATCACATGTTAATTAAGTTTCATTTATTAAGGAGGAAATTTGAACTGATGTGGGGGAGAATATTAGAATAATAATTAAATGATTATTAAATTCACATTTGTTTTAATACAAGATATAAATTTTACTCTAACCTAATTTGAGTGCATATGTGTGTGAAACTCTCTTTTGGAGACTCGAACTTTGGCCTTTACCCCCCACACCCTACAAGCACTTATACTTGTGCAGTAACCATCGTACAAAGGGTGTGTAGTGGTGATTCACAATTTCTTAAGAATTTAAGTTTTTGTGAAAATCAATGGTTTGACATAAAAGAATCTGTACCCGTCCTTTTAGAGCTAGAGGAGTTTGATCAAGCACTTTAAAATTTATTTAATGAATTATACTCTACCAATATATGTGTAGTCACAATAAAATTGTATACAATATACATAGTAGAAGACATCTAGAAATTTTCTTTGTTTAGTAAATAAAGAAACATTTGGTAGTGAATATTTAAATCACTTTTCTCTAAACTAAATTGACAAGTGCTATGATTGATTCTTGATGATACATGGAAAATTAGTAAGTTGAATGCTCCAGGCTTCAATGGGCTTGAGGTTGCTTGGAAGGCTTGAAAAGAAAGAAGCACAGGATCAAAGGTGACCAAGGTGAATCGGCTAAGAACCCTCCGATGCTTAAGTTAGTTTTCTCTCTCGAATTCAGGAATTCCAACTCTATAAGTGGTGAAAACTTACCTTAATTTGATATGGTTGAGTCCTTTTATAGTGAGTTTTGGAGTGGTTACTTGTTTAGTAACTTCCCCAATGTGGGTGAAAGTTAGAAGGTTTAGACTTAACTTCTACAACTGCTATTGGAAGTTAAGAACTTAGAAGGAAGTTAGAGCGATGAATAAGGATTTCACTCCCACTTCAAAATAGTAGAACGTGGTCCAAATTATAAGCTTTTGGATAGAGATTTACTCTTAAAATTTCTAAGTGTTGGGTGGTCGTCCAGGTGACTCCATGCTGGACGACCTTCTTGCACTTGGACGACCTTCTTCGAAGGCGCTCAGGTTAAATCTCTTGCAATTCTAAACATTTAATATATTAGATGGATGAGCTTTTTGGTCTTGAATGACATGATGGAAAAGCTGGACATAGTCCAATTTTTTGGTTCACCATCAATTCCTATTTAGGGAAAGAAGAAAAAAGAAAAAAAAAATGGTAAAATGCAAAATTCACCCTCTAAGTTTCACAATTTTTCATTTTAGTCCTCTAAGTTTGGGTTTTGTCATCAATCCTCTAACTTTTATTCATTTCCAATTGAGTCATCGGTTAGTATTCAGTTAGTTGTTGCCGTGAACTTACCAAAATGATGCCGTTTTGGACTTTAGTTAATTTTTATTTTTATTTCTTTCTTAATTTTAGAAAAATGTTAATTAAAAAAAATAAAAATAAAAATAAATTTGAGGGGAACGACATTGTTCCCTCCCCCATGCTTGAAGAACAAAATTAATTCCCACCCCACCCACTTGATATCTAAGAAATCGAGAGAGAGAGAGAGAGAGAGAGAGAGGGAGATCATGAGGGAGGGACCAAGAGGGAGGTGGATGTTCTCTGTGGCTCCGCTCCACTCCGTCAATCTCCATTGCTTCAAGAGGTGGCTTTGACCAATACACCCTTTGGGTAAGTTCTAAAAACCCAAAACTTTCGGTTTTTAGTTTAAGTTATGTGTTATTTTGGGTATAATTAGTTTTGGGTTTTGTACTTGATTTTGCTGTGTATTCTTTAAAGCTAGAGACCAAAGTTAACTTTTTATGTTGAAGAGGTACTTTGTTTCATTTTGTTTGTTTATGTTGGATTTTGTTGACTAATAGGTGAGATTAAATGCTTTGTAACTACTTTTTTTTTTTTTTTTTTGGTGTGTGTGGATGATCTGCTTTATTTTCCTATTTTTTGAACATCTTCACATGTGGTTTTATTATTTCAAAGCAACTTGGTCCCCACTCGGAGTTGTTTGCTTTGTTTGGGGTACTAACACTGTATTTGTTAGCTAATATATTGGTGTTGTGTTTTGTGTTTCCTTTTTAATTTATAACTCTCACAGGAAAGATTTTTGGTTAGAATTTTACATTGTTTATTCATTACAATGGAGTATTGCACCACTTGGGTAAGAGGAAGTATAGAGGTGGTAAGGTGAAAGTTTATGATAATGTGGATTCAGATTGCTTTTATGTACCAAAGGTTAAGCATTATTGTGCGAAGTTGAGGTATTAGATTATGTCCAGTTTTATTTTGTTGGGCTTGGGTTGGATCTTCACAATGACTTAGGATATTTGTCCAATGATGGTGATACTCAGGAACTATTTAAGTGTCTTGACCCTATTGATCCTAAAATAGTCATCTATGTTGAACATGCAACCCCTATTCAGAAAAAAAAAAAAAAATGTTAATTCCTATATCAATGTTGTTGATGCTTTTGATTTGGTTGGTTATGGTATTGTGTGGAGGATGTGGATGTGGATGTTGATGACTTTGATGATGATAATGATGTTGATTTGGAGGATGGGGATGAGGCTCTTACTAATGATAAGTTTGAGGAGGGAGGTAATTTGGTGGATGAAGGGAATGATGCTGGGGGTCATGATGGGAATGGTGATATGGGGGACGTGACTTATGACTGGCATAACATTGACTATGATGACCTAGCTAGACGTGGCAAATGGGTGAATCGGGTTTGGGTCAAGTTGACTAGTATTTTTCACATGGAATTATAAAAAAAAAAAAAAAAAAAATGTCTAAGAAAACAGCATGTATTTTCTATTTGAAAAGTCACACAACAAATTACTTGATATAAAATGTATTATTTTGAATTTACCACACATATCAAGAATGGGCTCAGCTAAACCAATTAATACTTGTTCAATAACTTTAAAATTATACAAATCCCAGCATTAGTAACCAAAACAAAATAACACTAATGATAAGTAAAACAGATGCACAAGTTTCATTTCTACACAATATCAACATCCCAAAACATAAAATAAAATTACAAATGCCTTATTGGATAACTAATTTGACAAACAATAAAAACATACAAGAAATTTATAATCTTGAAAACTAATTTTATAATCTATTATCAATTGTGGTTGACACTCTTTTAATTTGAGAATAAACATTAAAGTTTGATTGTTTGCTTATTTATATATGGTCTCTTTTATGAATATCATGTCATTGTTAAGCAACGCATACTCCCAAAAATATTATAATTTATTTTGAAAAGCAGTTTATTTTGGACATGAATTGTTAAAAATAGGCCTAGGCATTCATAATTTATGCTAATTTCATTGATACTTTGACTTCACTTTTTTCACACTTATGAATATTTCTCATACATATCTATAATTTTAAATATATATTTTTAACTCTGTTGTAACTAGATTATCTTGGCATGTACTTTATTATTTGATATCTAATAATCTTTACTCATTACAAAATGCCTTAACCAATCATCTTTCAATTCATTTGCATGTAGTTATGTAAAGGTCTTAATTGTTTCCTTAAAACTCACAACAAACAATTGAACCAATATTGTCTTAATTTTTTTTTTAGTGAAACTACAATGCTAGTCCCTAATGTTTACCTGTTGAGCGTTTTTGGTCCCTAAAGCTTCAAGCGGGCGTTATTAGTCCCTAAAGTTTTAAATATGAGTGTTATTAGTCTCTCTGTTAACTTCCATTAGTTTGTTTGTCTATGTGTCTAACAAAACAATGATGTGACATGTTTTAGATAATGTGGCAACCTATTTATTATTAAAAAATTATACATCATATTATAAACATAGAACCGGGTAAACCCAAATAATGTGGGTCTTCAACACATCAAACTCATAAAAATTGGATCTTTCTCCAAAATCAAAGAACCTGGATTATTTTTTTCATTTTCCTTCATTTTCTCGAAATCCAAACAGGGTCTAGAAATATGTTCAATTCAAAATCAAATAACTAATATATATTTTAAAGGATTTTGCTACTACAGAACTCCACCGCCGCAGTAGCAGCACTAAAAGAAGATGGAGATGGTGAGTTCATCAAGGCCTATGGCACTTATCTCAAAACACTCTAGTCAGATCTCTCACTATGCATAAACACTTATTTTACATGTAGGTACATATATTCGTTGAACCTAAAACTTTGTATCCTTTGGTTTCATTAATTCTTTGGGTGAGAAATGGAAGTGATCATTCTATTGAGTATTTGCCGTTAACCATTTGATAAAATAAATATTGAAATTATTATACCGTGAACATTTAATTTGAGGGTCTAAGGATTTTTCAGTGTTCAATTTTGAAAGATTGGTATTTTTTTTTTCTTGAGAGATTTCTACTTGATTGTGTATATATAGATGCAATTATATAGATACCTCCAGCCTTGGTTACAATCTCTCTCTCTCCATAAACATATTCCTTGGTCCTGTTTGGATTCCGAGAAAAAGGAGGAAAAGATAACGAAATCTAGGAACTTTGAATTTGGGGAAAGACATGGGTTTGATGTGTTGAAATCCATATTATTTGACTTTAGCCAATTCTGATGTGTATAATATAATGTATAATTTTTCAATAATAAATAGGTTGCAACGTCATTTAAAATATGCCACATCATTGTTCTGTTAGACATATAGGCAAACAAACTAACGGAAGTTAACAGAGGGACTAATAGCACTCATATTTAAAACTTTAGGGACCAATAACACACATTTAAAACTTTAGGGACTAACAATGTAGTTTCACCTATTTTTTTTTTACCAAAAAAATGTTTTAAAAAATGGTTCGGGTCATGGGTTGGGTTGAAAAAATAGGTCGAGTCATAGGTCAATCTTTTTTTGCTTCGAGTCAAAAATCTAGGTTCGGGTTAGGCATTTTTCAGGCTGGGTTGGGTCAACAAATTCTGACCCGTTTTGCCATATCTAGACCTACCCAATGAAAAGTTATATGAAATTACTATGAATGAAATAGATGGCAATGCTAGTCAGCCTACCAGCCCACATAAAGGACTGCCCATCATCCCACATAATGGTCAGGCTCACAAGAACCTACTCCTAATATTGCCAACCATACATTGTCACACCCACCTAGTATTGCAAACCAGTCATTATTACACCTAGATCTAGTTCCAACTCTTTTTAATTGGCCATTGGATGAAATATCAAGTGGATCTGACTATGCATCCTTAGACTAGTTGCATTCTCCTAACAGTTCTAATGGTGAGCAAAAGATAAAAAAATTACTTGAATTCAAGTATGAATACTTAAAGGAACTTGAATTTGTGTTGGGGATGAACTTTAGGGACAACAAGCAATTCAAAGAGTTTGTGCAAGCTTACGTCCAAAAATGAGAAGTCTAGAGTGAGGTATAAAAGTGTTGAAGGTCTTCCTTGGAAGGTGTCTGAAGGTATTGATAAGGATGGAAAATTTAGAATTAGTGCATATATGATACTCATACATGTAGTAGGTCTTTCTATAGCAAGCAGGTTTCTGCAAATTGGATGGTAGAAAAGTATGTTGACCAATTTCAAGCTAATATTGACTACACAGCTAAAGAATCGTTAGCTATGGTGGTGAGGGATGTACAAGTATAGCTTGCTTTGTCCAAGGCATATAGAGCTAGAGAAATTGCTAGAGACATGCTAAGATAGGATTTTGGTAAGCAATACACCAAGGTAAGATGCTACTATGCGGAGTTAAGGAGATCTAACCTAGGTACCACAACTAGAATGGGTTATGTTTGAATTACTGATAGTAATCAATGGCTCACTAATCTAAGACATATAATAAAGTGGGTTATGTCAGAATCATTTTAAGAGAGAAAAATGTTTCTTAGAATATGTGCTTGAAAATAAGAAATGCTCCCACAATTAAGCTAATACCCACAAGAACAGAAACTGAAAATCTAGCTTAACTTACCCAAACGATTTCATAGCTGCTGAGTACACCTATTGGAGCGGCGCTGCCAAGTACACCTCCTAGACCAGAGCAGAGCCATTGAGTATCCCTAGACCAAGCCACCGTAAACACTAGTCTCTCTATCTCTCTTTTCCCTCTCAGTCCCTCTTCTCACTCTTTCACCCTCTCAGTCTCTCTTGCCCCTTTTGATCTCTCTTTCTCTCTCTTTGTCCCTCTTTCTCCCCCCATCTCTCAGTAATCAGTATCAAGCTAAGGTATTGGTGGGTGGGGATTAATTTTGTTCTTTAGGCATGGGGGAGGGGATGATGTCATTCCCCTCTAATTTAGTTTATGTTTTTTTTTTTTTTTTCAATTAACTTTTTTCTAAAATTAAGGAAATGGATTAGTTAGACCTACCGTAATTTTGCACGTTAGAGTACATGGCCAAACCTTATTAAGCACAATGACATAAAGGGAATGATAGTCTATGTTTAAGAACAATTTATCTAGTTTTTGTGGAAAGTACTATAAATAAAAGGTAAAAGTTAGTGGGTTCCAATTATCTTATTTGATAAAATCTTTGATAATTGAATAAGAGATTTGGGATTTAATTCTCGCCTATACCAAAAATCGATTTGTCTTGATTTAATGATAAAGAACACAATTATTAGAAACAAACATTGTAGGTTGCAAACTCTTTAAAAAAAAAAAAAAAAAAAAAAAAAAAAAAAAAAAAAAAAAGGTAAAAGTTAAATAATAAATAGATGATTTATGTTGGATCCGCAAATAGTAAAAAAAAAAATTAAAAGTAAAAAAATAAGTAGGTAACTTATGTAGGACCTACAAATAGTGTTTTTTTTTTTTTTTTAATGTAGCTTATAAGTACCTCCCAAACTGGCACGAAGTATAATAACATGGTTGTCTCCCTTTCATGCTAAATATCATAGCCTAAACTCTTGATGTTGATGTTATCCAAAGGTTAAACTAATAAGAGGAGTAATTTATTCTAGTTTGGTTCATATTTTTATGTAATTGACATATTTTATGACAAAACGAACTTTACTTGTATTTGGGTAAATTCAAGTAGGTTCAAGACGATCATTACAAGTGGTTACATTAAAAACGTGAAGATTACTCAAAAATTGCTCAAGAAAAGCTAAATCTGCAAGTCCCGATACCTCCTCGATACCTGTTGATCTATCGAGATTTATTAAAGCTCGATTCCTATCTCAATACCTCTCAATCTATCAACCTTGTGAGATTTCTAATATAGCCTTCAATGTTTTGATTCCTAAAGGCTATTTGTTTATGGATTTGCATAATCCTTAAAGGACTAGGAAAGCTCAAGATTTGTGTAAACCTAATTGGAATAGGAGAGCCTATTTAAAAGGTCCATTAAGCTCTTATTTAAATAGGGAGGTGGAGAAAGAAAACCCTAACCCTAGAAAGCTTTATAAGGTTTTCTTTTTGAAACTCTAGTCTCCTCCTACAGAAGAAAAGTTCTTACTGTGTTTCTTGTACACCTTTGGATTCTGTAACCAAGCAAATTCTCTAGCACCAACATTGAAGATCTTATTGGTATTTCTATGTGAAGCTGTTGCAAATCATCTACAACAATTAAAGAATTGTTGTGAAGTTAGTTACATATTGAGATCTATGTAAAGGAGTTAGTCACAGATTGGAGATTTATGCAATAAGGGAACTAAGGCTACTACAAGATCAATTTGTATTTTAGCCTAATTTTTTAAGTAACTAATCTCATCACTCTTTATAAAGAATTTTTTAAAAACATTAAATTAGATCAATTAATATAAATCATCTAACTTATAATAGAAATAAGTAATATATATATATATATATATATATAGTGTGTAATCTCGAAACGGTGCATTGATACTAAAATATTTTGTTCTAGTAGTCAATCTGAGACGGCCCCCTAAGCAAAATTCAAAACCTGGGTCCAAATGTAATTGGAATGCAAAGTCAAAGTTAATTGAGAAATTTGGCACTTGAAACCATTGTCTTAGTATAAAGCTCTCTTGAGATAGTGAAAATTTTTGTACCTATTTGTTGTGTGAGTGTAACCAAATAATAGTGGGTATGTTCAAATTATAATTAGAAAATTATGATAAATTTTTTTTTTCCGTTTATTGGTTTGATAAGAGGGATATATTCTTCAGCGTGCAAAGTCAACTAATATTATTATTTTAATATCATTCCTATTTATTTTACACTATTATCACCGATGTTGCTACCACTATATTGCCACTATTACCATCCACCTCTTCACCACCACCGTTTATTATTCATGCTATCATTGTCATCACTACTAACCACCACCGCCAAGCCAATAGCATGCAAATTGTAATATAAAAACGTGCAATGTTTTTACCACTTGACCAAAAAAAAAAAAATTTTAAAGGTTAAACTTTGGAGATCCTATTTTTCATGGGTTTTCTTTGACACCCTTGTTTTGAAATTCAATGAGCAGAAATTGTGATGAGAAGCCCACCCCATCTCAACCAAGTTACATTGAGACAATTTATAAGCGGACATGAGCAAAAGCGTGTCATGTTATGAAAAAAAAGGGCTAATCTACCTGTTCATTTGTCTTGATCAAATGGATGATACAGGGTTAGGTATATCTTTGCCAAAAAGGAAAGAAAAGAAAACTCAGAGAGAGTTCTTCCAAATATAGAATGCAAAAGAGGAACATATTAGCCAAGGAGTAGAAACATCATTCTTAGAATATCTTTTTGTTTTGTTTATTCTTAAATAGTAGACCTCATCAAGAAGAAAGGAAGTGAAAATTTTATTTCTCTACCGAGAATTAAAAATAAAAATAAAAAAGAGAAAAAGAAAAGAAAAAAGAAGAAAGAAGAAAGTAGAAAGTGACATGTCCATATTTGGCGGTGAGGATGGAGACAATTTGGAGTTAGTGTAGAGTGACTGCTATGCTGTCCTCAATACCAAACATATTGCTTGGTTCATGCCACATTGCGCTATAAATAAGGAGCTCCATTTGAAACTTTCACATGCAGTAGGTAATCAAAGTCGAGAGAGAGAGAGAAAGAGAGAGATAAAAAGAATGAGAAGCCAAGAACTGCAGCAAGTAAGTAATGTTGTACCATCATCATCGTCATGGGGTGGAGGGAGCAAACGTATAGCTACCCTTAATCTAGAGGGAACCCCACCCTCCAATATCACTGATAGTCCTGATCATAAACAGTTTGATCATCATGATGAGGACTCTAAGGTTTTTCCCATATAACCCTCTTCTCTTTCTTTCTTAGCTATGCATTTTCTATCTTTAAATTTCTTTGTTCTATATGTTTGGATAGATTATCTTGTTAGAATCAACATTTAAGTATATATGATTGATGTTCTAGAAACCTGGGTGGAGAAAGTTCTTATCATATGTAGGCCCTGGATTCCTTGTCTCCTTAGCTTATCTTGACCCAGGCAATTGTGAGTCTCTTTTTGTCTCGTCCCTATCTCTGTGTTTCTGTGCATGTGTGTGTGTTTGAGAAAGTAATATCATTTTTACCATGTTGCAGTGGAAACTGATCTGCAGGCTGGAGCAAATCACAGATTTGAGGTAAATCAAATAGAAAAAAAGATGGAACTAGCTATTTCACGAAAATTATGAAGAGAGAAAGTCAGCCTTTAACAAAAGTGTAGATATATTATAGGTTTATTTTGAAACATTTCCTAAAAGATTACTTTTACTAAGGGAATACTTTTATTTTAATTATAAAAATGGTCATGTTAATGGATGCACTTAGAACAATTGTTAATAAACTATAATAAAAAAGTTTTGACATTACTTTTATAAGAAATATAAAAAGCTTTCAATAATATTTATTGTTTTATCATTTTTTAATAAAATATTTTTAAAAATAGCTTTTAAACCAATGCCTTAAGTATTTCCCTTATAAGAATGTAAAGTCTTTTTTTGCAATGAAAAGTTAATAAAGAGTATTAATAATTTTTTTTAGAGAATAAAGTACACTTTTGACTCTTAAAGTTTGTAATTATTTTCATTTTGACCATTTTAATTTTAAATATTTCACTTTGACATTTCATATTGGATTCAATTTTCGTATTGGCCTCTTCAGGTTTTTGTTTTTTGTTTTTTTTTTTTTTTTTTGGATGAAATTTTTGAAAAGTAAAGGGGCAAGTAAAAATCTGAATCAAACATACAGGATCGAAATAAAAATTTTGAAACGTAAAGCATCAAAATGTAAATAACCCAAAACTTAAGGACCTAAAATATACTGAATCAAACGTTTTTTTTTTTTGGAGAAACTGAATCGAACATGAATGGCCCAAATAATTAGAAATTGGTTTACGAGAGAAATATTAAGCATGGTTGTGCTATTTGCTATTTTCAGCTACTGTGGGTGATACTTATTGGGTTGATCTTTGCGCTCATAATTCAATCGCTAGCTGCAAATCTTGGTGTAAGCACCGGTAAGATGCAGAGCAAACAAATTCTAGGCCAAAATATAGACGTTACTATAGTTTCGGCCTCAATTTTTTTCTTCTTATAGATAAAGAAGAAAAGACAGCAGTACTGCTGACTTTTCCTCTTCTTTAGTAGTAACTTTTATTTATTTATTTATTTTTTTAATGATTCTTCTTGTAGTAACTAATCAAGATAAGTATTTGTTTACGTATTGCCACAGGAAAACACCTTTCAGAATTATGTAAGGCTGAGTACCCAAAATATGTGAAGTATTGCCTATGGTTGCTAGCAGAGGTTGCAGTAATAGCTGCTGACATACCCGAAGGTAAACCAATAAAATTGACTTACAAAGACAAATGATATCATTACCATATTATGTTGATGCATGCACTAGCCTCATCATTCTTGAATTATCCTCTCATCCATGTCTCCTTGATCATATTCAAATTAAGGAAGAATAAAAATTTTCAATTTTTCCAATTTGTGGCAGTGATTGGAACAGCTTTTGCACTAAATATACTATTCCACATCCCAATCTGGACTGGAGTTCTCATTACTGGTTTAAGTACTCTCTTACTTCTTGGCCTACAGAGATACGGGGTAATTTATTTTATTATCTATTTAAAATTTTCTGCTCCATTAATTATTTATTAAGAAATTTAATTGGGTGTTTAATTTTTATGCTCAACTATATATCCACGTACTTTGTGTGATATTTTTATGCCAACTATCAATTATCTACGTACATTTTTCGCTAGCCGTTAATTATTATTTTATTTTTAATTGAGTCTAATATTTTTATGGCCAACTATCAACTACTACATACGTTTTTTTTGGTCCTTTAATTATTTAAGAAATGTGTATGATATTTTTATTCACAACTGTCCACTTGCGGCATTCAGCCACAAAAAAAAAAAAAAAAAAAAAAAAAAAAAAAAAAAAAAAAAAAATCTATTCACCCCACCAACTCAAATAATTAAAAATAAGAAAGAAAAAAAAGAAACTACGTACGTTGTGTGACATATAGTTAGGCTTTCTTACATAGTTTGCAAGTAGTACAGTTTTTGGAACCCTCTTTTAACAGGAAAATGACTTGGTTCAGTGTTTTTGTGCATTAGATTTATTGAGATATGAATCTATATCACAACTAGTTTACTGCACAAAAGCACTCTACTCAATTCTTATCCCTTTAAACATTTAATCATTGATGCATAATGCCCCTCTAAAATTTTGAATCCCTTCACAGTGATATTGATTTTTAATCCTAACGATAGTACTTCCTCTGTTGCTATCAAGTACTACTAGTCAAAAGAATTTTCACGTTATTTGACTCGAATGAAGCATATTTATTTACCAAGTTGTGAATTAGTCATTAATAATGTATGCATTTTAAGTGTTTGTTTGACTTTAGTTTTTACTTTATTTTTTTTCCACTTTGTGTGGAGGATTGCATCATTGTTTAAGACTAAGTAATTTTTTTTTTTTTAATTTTTATTGCATGGATAATGCCTTGTGTCTTTTGAATTTGCTGCTCCGTGATTCTTGCTGTCTAAGTCAAACAAGTAAATTAGTACATTAATTGATCTGTTGAAAATGATTTCTTATTTTGTGACACGTAAGAATATAAATCTTAGCATATTCTTTTCTTTGTTTTCGGCAAACCAAATTTATATATATAATAATAGATGAAGTTGAAAGAAACTTAAATTAGAATTTCAAATTAGAGTTCCAATTTTGTGCCATGTGTCTTAAATGATTTATTTTTAAATATTTTTATTTCTTAATTTTATAATCAAATGTGGGACCACATCATAAATATTCATCAAAGTGAGTTATTAAGTATAAAAATCAAAGTGTTTAGAATAAATGAATCGAAAAAAAAAAGTGCTTCACAATAATTTAATATATATATATATATATGGATAATTTACATTTTATACCTAATAATATCCTTACAAAATTTTTTAAAGAGTTAAAAAAAATATAAAAATGACTATTAATAGTATTTAAATTATATATATAGGAATTATATTATGCATTTTATTTTATATCTTTATGTGTATCCATGCATGTGTATGGGGTTATAAGCTAGTTTTTATAATTATGAGAAACAAATAAATGCTTAGATCACCCTGACTTCAAGCAAATATATGCATAATCTCTAACATGCATAATATGTGCCAAAAAAAGAATCAAAAAAATGACATATATGCTTGGTAAAGTATAAAGTGAAACATTATGAATCAAAGTTGACTTGATATAATTGAGATAATTTATCTTAGATAAGGCAATGCATTGTTAAAGTATAAAATTTTAAATAAAAATATAGCTTTTTAAAAATGAGGTTTACTTTATCATAGATAAAGCAACGCATCATAATAAATTTTGATTTTGACGTTAAGAAAGAGATTGAGATTATTTGATGTGTGGCCATATGAGAGATTATGTGGGTAATGTTTGTTTGTTTTTATAATCTTAGGTGGGTAATGTTGGCAATCTATTGTATAGGATATTAGCTTACAAAAATTAAAGCCTTAAAACATTACCTTCCCCCCCCCCCCCCCCCCCCCTCCCCCAAAAAAAAGTTTATAGTTTTCAATTGGGTTGAGTTTCTATTGGTATAATTTTTCTAGACCTTTTTTTGAAGTGAGAAAAATCTTGCACAATCCTTTTTCTATTGTTTAAACTACTTTTTATTATACAATTTTGGAAATTACCTTTTTTTTAATACAATATAGAAATTCTACTCTAGTCTAATCTAAGTGTGTATGTATGTGAAACTCTCTTCTGGAGACTTGAACTCCTGCTCTTACATCCCCACATTCCACAAGCACTGATATTTATGGATTGACCATCTTACCAAAGGTATGCAGTAATTTTGGAAATTACTAAAGTCTAAAGATACTATTGATTTTACCACATACAACACACAAATTGATGTAATAATGAATGTGATTAATGAGTTTTAACCACCTTATAAATGAATGCTAGAATTTTTTTTTGGTAATTAGTGACACAACATTTTGTAAGTTCTAAGCAGTAAAATTTGCAATATCCTAACATTACTTTATAATTTTAAGCTCTAAAACAAAAAAAAGGGACAGGTCATTTTTTTATAATGTAATAAAACCATTACAAAATTGGGGCCTTAAGCCTAGGCCTTGAGCTGCCATTGAGTGGAATAGAAGATTTTTATTTGCAAAGAGTCATGGTCTCAACCGTAGTGCTACTCCTTGGAGTTCAAAAAATTGAATTCATGTTCTTTCCCGTTTTCCACTATAGTTTTAATTCTTGTTAAAACATTTTTGATTAGCAGGTTAGGAAGCTGGAATTGCTGATAACAATACTGGTCTTCGTAATGGCTGCATGTTTCTTTGGAGAAATGGGTTATGTAAAGCCTCCAGCGGTTGCTGTGCTAAAGGGAATGTTTGTACCCAAGCTCAGTGGCCAAGGAGCCACCGGGGATGCCATAGCACTTTTGGGTGCCCTTGTCATGCCGTATGTAATTTACTGCTTCATTAAATATCCTTCATTATTTCTTAACTATTTATTTTCTTCCTTCTAATCGTTAATTTGTGTTATACCATATTGTGCATTCCATTTCTTTTGACCAATAGGCACAATCTCTTTCTCCACTCGGCTCTTGTGCTATCCAGAAAAATACCAAATTCTGTCCATGGCATTAATGTAAGAATCTAGTGCTTACAAATTGCTCCTTCTAATTTTATTCAAAATTCAATTTAATATTACAACTTATAATTTATTCAATTCACACCTATAACATCCATTTGTTTTCAATGTAGTCCTTTCATTAAGATGGTTGCTAGTTACGTGTCCCAAAATAATGTAATTTTGGTATTTTTAATTTCTAAAACGACATCATTTTTAAGTCATCTAACAACACTGCCTGACGGAATTAGATGGAAAGACTACATTGAATCAAAGAATAAATTTTTTTACTAGTATAAATATTTCAAAAGTATAACAAGATTGAATTAAATTTTAGAAAAACTAGAAGATATAATTTGTAATTTAATCAAAGAACAAATTATATACTAGTGAGCTCCAGACTCCAGAAATTGTCATAATTGTAGATGGTAAAACTAGTTTAATTTATTAAATTGCATAGGAGAGATAAATGCTTTCTTTATTTTCCAAAACAATTGCTTTTTGCTAATGTGTCAAAATGCTTGTGTTTGCCTTGTTGTGTTATATCACAGGATGCATGTCGATATTTCCTAATAGAGAGCGGATTCGCATTGTTTGTTGCATTTCTAATCAATGTTGCAATTGTCTCTGTATCGGGCACCGTTTGCTCAGCCAATAATATCTCAAATGAGACTGCAAATCAATGCAGTGATCTTAACCTCAACTCAGCCTCTTTCCTTCTCAAGGTTCAATTGTGTGTATATATATATATATATATATGAAATTATTTTATATAAGAATAATGGTTAAATAATTAAATTCAACAATTTTTTTTTTTAATTTAAGATTTTGGGACAAATGATAGTCTATCAATTTAAATGTATTTAGAATGTTTATGCACAAGGTCTAACATAATTTTTTTTTTTTTTTTAATTTTATTGATTTTTGTGTGTAGAGTGTATTGGGTCGGTCAAGCTCAACCATTTATGCCATTGCATTACTAGCCTCAGGGCAAAGCTCCACCATCACAGGCACTTATGCAGGGCAATTCATCATGCAGGTCTTGAAATCAAATATATAACATGCACGCACAAACATATATGTTTATATCATGTGAAGCTACCCTAATTAATTGGGATTAAATTTTAATTAATTTAAGGATGGTGTGGCTTTTATAGGGTTTCTTGGATCTTAAGATGAAAAAATGGATTAGAAACCTAATGACAAGGTGCATTGCCATTACACCTAGTCTTATTGTTTCCATTATTGGAGGATCTAATGGTGCAGCCCGACTTATCATCATCGCATCGGTTTGTAACTTGAGAACTATGTCTTCTTCTTCTTCTTCTTCTTCTTTTTTAATCTTTTTTTTTTTTTTAACGGTTATACCTATATTCAATCATAGGATAAAAATTTAATGGGTTTTGCTTTGCAGATGATACTTTCATTTGAGCTTCCATTTGCTCTAATCCCCCTCCTTAAATTTAGTAGCAGTGCCACAAAGATGGGACCACACAAGAATTCAATATATGTAAGTTGTTTTTTGTACTTCTTTTTCTTTTTCTATTTTTGCTTTTAAATGAGGTACAACCATTATAGTGGGTCTTGATTAAGGTGATTGGCTGAATTTATGATGCTCATAAATGCAATTCATATGTATAAGATTTAGATATAGTATTTTTGTTTAGCAAAAAAAAAAAAAAAAAGTCTTTTTAGATACTTTTATCTTAGACTCGTTTATTAAATTTAATCATATTACTACATATGCATTCATATGTATAAAATTTAGATATAGTTTTTTTAGATACTTTATCTTAGATTTGTCAATTAAATTCAATCATATAACTACATTGCTAAGTATAGCATAAATATAAAGAATTTCTTTTAACGACAATTAAATTTAATTATATAACTTATTGACCAATGCAGTCACATGATTGAATTTAATTGAAAAACATAATTTATCAAATTAGATGGCCAAAGCAAGCAAAGCATTAAAAAAAAAAAAAACCTCATTCTTGCTTCTATTACGCACACAGACAAGAAGAAAGAAAGAGTAAGACAAACATCCTTTTATTAACTAAGCGTCAGACAATTATGCTTGTAGGTTATTGTGATCTCATGGATCCTAGGCATCGGAATCATTGGCATCAACATCTACTACCTGAGCACAGGCTTTGTGGATTGGCTAATTCACAACAATTTACCAAAGGTTGCAAATGTGTTCGTTGGGCTCCTAGTGTTTCCCTTAATGCTTGTCTACATCTTAGCAATCATCTATCTTACCATCCGAAAAGACACTGTTGTAACATTTGTTGTGCCTGTAAAGCATGACCACCCAGTAGCCCAAAACAACATGGAACACGGGCTAGGCAATTCTTGTGAGGTGGGCGAGTTGGATCACATTCCTTACAGAGAGAATTTGGCTGATATCCCACTACCAAAGTGAAGAGTTTTTTTTTTTTTTTTTCTTGATCAAATTCAACAGCAGCCAAGCCAAGGTATATCTTTAGTGGTAGGGAGCTCCAAGTTAAATGTGACTTCAACTTTCTTCGAGTTCATCTAAGGCTTTCCTCCTATGGAGATTGTATGTAATTTTGAACCATCTATTGTAGTTTCCATTGTTCAGTTATAAGTTTATGTTGAACCTTTTGTTGGAAAAATAGTATTGAGTGAATAAGAAATTGATGTTTAATTTGTTCACTTGAAAATGTTATTAAAAGTGATGAAAATTCTGAGTCCCACATAGAAAAGTAAAGAGATAATATATGAGTTTCTATGCTCATGGGCCAGACATTGGGTTGGGCTGTGGCATATGTGGACTGGGCCCTCTTGTCCAAATAGTAATTTTTATAATTTTATTTTTTGAGTCAGTCAGTCTGTGCACAATAGTTTTTATTTTGAACAGTGTGTCTATTTACTAATGTATATAAATTTATAGTCCCTCATTCATGAAAACTGACTTTTTGAAAACAAAAAAAAAAAACCCTCTCTCAAAGAGAAAATAATTTTCTCCATTCATTTGAGTCAAAGAGAGAGAAAAAGACATAGAGTAGTTCGCAGAGTACGAACATAGTGTGCTTCTTCTTTGTGCTGTAGATCATTTTATTCTGGGAGACAGACATCCGTGAGTCTCAAAGCACCCAAGATTGTTTGAGGGGCGAAATTTGCTTTAAGGAGAATGTGTCAAACACAAGACTTGATCTGAATCATTCATCCTCCAAACATTTGATCTGTGAGTTTTTAATTATTTGCGTATTTCTTCTTATATATACAGTATCTATTTATTGTTTTTGTTTATCACATTTATTTGTGTTATTGCTTATATTTCTGTATGTTATTCCTTTTACTTTATCACAAAAATTAAATTGTCTTAATATATCCAACACCTTTTAGTTTTCCTTTAACGAAATTCAACTTTTTTTCATAATAGCTATTTGGTCTCATGATAAATCATTGATAAACTTAAGTCTCCTTGTGATATGGGAGAATGAGGAGAAAAAATGAGAGAAATTCTAGAGATTTGATTTCAACAAGTTAGTCAACAAAATTTGAAAAGGAAATATTTGGTTTGTTAGTTGGTGAAATCCCAATACTAATCCGAATATTCTGTCTCCCAACCCTCTCCTCAAGTTGGAGCATGAATGTCAAACTTGTAATCGAGGTGACAAAGGGATTCACTGCATTCATTTTCTAAGAACCCAAAGGGATTTTTGGGCTCTTTTCTTCATTTTTGCCTATTTGAAAATCATCCTTGACAAATGTCAATGTATTTCTTGGGTGCATTCATGCATATGAAATTTTCTTTTTCCTTTCGTTACTTTTTTAGTTTCAATTATTGTTAAAACAACTAAATAGACTTAAGAAGTAATGTCATATTCTAAATAAATTGTTTCTTATATAAACTCATTTTACATGAATAATTAGTGCATTTCCTATAGATTAATACATGAATTTAAGTACAATTACTCCCATTAACATATGAGAGTGAATTAATATTTTGATATGAATACAAAGTTTTGATGAGATGAAAAGTTAAATAAAATGCATTTCATTTTCTATCAAAGAAGTACTACTCATGACACAAATTTAAAGTACTGTAACTTACTTAAGTTCATACTTTTAGATGAAAATATACCTCTAACCTTTAAAAGGTTTGAACAACTTTGAGTTGTTCATGGCGAGTTGGAAATAATTAGGAGAAAGTCTAGAGACAAAAAGAATTTGACGTCTCCAGATGTGACAAATTGTTAGTGATAATTTAAAAACTGCTGTCAGTGGTGAGTTCAAATTAAACCAATGATAGCTGGCGAACTAAATAAGTGTGAAAAAAGAGTCGTTAATTTTTGTTTACTGAAGAATTAGTCTAGGACCACACACTTTATCACAATTTGTACATGTCAACTTATGATTTGATTATATCACTTACACATGGAACCACACCATAGGTACTTGATACTTGATGAAAAATGTAATCCAATCACCGATTGACATATGTTCAAGTTGTAGTAAAGTGTGTATACTAAAAAATTTTTGAGTTGGAAATTCCCATTAAGTTAAAGATTTTGGTAATAAAACTTGTATACTTGTATGCAAATGCAAATGTAGGTTAATATGCAGATAAACACATGTAAATCAACTATTATTCAATCAATACTTCTTTCTCCAACCACAATGAGATGGAGGGTGAGGTTATTATGTATTCTGTAAAGTTGTGATCTACAAATATGTATTTTGTTGGCTTTTATTCCGTGCCAAATTTGATTGTAATTTTATTCAATCTTTTGTACCCTTGTATTTGTTGTGGGAATTTATTGTAAGGGTTGTGTGATAGTAAGAGAGAGTGTGAAGACTCAAGCTATTGAAGACTGAAGAGTTTTCGCGGGTATATTGCGACTAAGCATCCCACGAAAGGAAGCATGTGCCTTGCACATGACTGGAATGCGAAGAGTCAGGCCAGATGGAGATAGCTGTGTCTTGCGAGTATCTTGCGGGTAAGGCCTTCCCATGAGACACCCGCAAGACATTCTGTTCTTCCAGCCTATCCAGTCTGATACATACTTTCTGTGCCTACACTATTTATACCCACATTACCCACAAATGTAAATGAAAGCTTCAGAGAGAAAACCCTAACTAAAACACTTGAGAGTTAGAAATTGTTCATCCAATGATTCTCTACACATTTGTTTGTAAAATTTCCTCATCTCCTATCTCTCCATTTCCATACCATTGAGAGGTCAAAAGCCCAAACACTTACCACACCTTTTGAGAGTGTCTAGTGAGGTTTTGGTGCTGCTGGGAAACATTGGAAGAAGCCAAGGATGGCAGATGCAACATGGAGCTTGTTGCGGGATCCGGAGAGCTAGACAAGGCACGGTTCCGAGAAACCTTGTTGGAGTAGGAGCTTGGAGGGCTTAGATACAGAGGGTAGATTAGGTTTGGAGGGTCTCTTACTTACCTATGTATCCCAACTGATTGTCTAGTCTATCAATTACCGCTTGGAGGGCAACAGAGAGGTTTTTCGCCGAGTTCTTCGATTTCCTCTTTGATAACACGTCTCGGTGTTATCTGTGTTTACATCTCTCTTTCCTACTCTTGTTCATTTCATTTTACTGCTGTGTTGCTTTAAATATGATTTAGAGTAGCTCTCTTGCTTGTTTGCTTGCGTTTACACTATTCCGCACTTAGTATTAAGTTAGTGTAAAATCAATCAAGTCGTAATTTGATTTTGGGGGTCTAAATAAGCTCTTGTGTTTTTCATACATTTCGAGCTTTCATATTCAAAACCTATTGAATAGCTTACCAATATATATATATATATATATATATATATATAAAGAGAGAAAGAGGCAAAGCTTAGAGAAAATTCAATTGGATTCTACAATTAAAGTTCAATTTTGCGCTATGTGTCCTAAATTATTTATTTTTAGAGAGTTTTATTTTTTTAATTTTGGATTTAAATGTGGGACCACATCATAAATATCCATCCAAATGAGTTATTGTGTACAAAAACTAAAGAGTTTAGAATTAATGAACATTAAAAAAAATTAAAAAATGGACAATTTAAATTTTCTACCTAATAATATTTTTTCAATATTTTTTAAAGAGTTAAAAAAAAAAGGAATGACTATCAATAATATTTAAATTATATATGTGGGAATTATACTATGCATCTTAATATATATCTTTTAAGTATGTCTATGCATATGCATGGAGTTAATCTATCAACACTTTCTTCTCCCATAATAATGGGATGGAGGTAAGGTCTTGAGTTCCATCAAGTGCATGTGTAGATTACCAATAAGAAAATAAAACACAAATACACACCCATCCACAACATAAACAAGGGAAGGAAACCAAAATGACAAGAAATGATTTTCTACATAAACCAAAAGAAATTGTATAAAGTTGACAACGCATACCTTTTTGAGGTTAGAGACGAACTCACATTGAGACCAAAGGGAGATAGTGTCTAGCCCTGACTCCACCCCTCTTTTCTCTCCCAAAATTATTATTTTTATAATAATTATATTTAAATGAATATTTTAAATTTGGTCCCTCAAACATTCAGTTAGTCTAAATTGTCTAAAAATGATTTTTTTTTGGGGGGGGGGGGGTGGTTGAAATGGTTAGTTAGGCTATAGTTTGTGATCCTCCTCTTAAAACTTAATTTTTTTTAAGAATTGTTTTATTTATTTATTACATTTTTGGTGTTTTATGTTCCTAAAACCTTTATTAAGGGAAGTTGTTTATTTCTTAATCCCGTAAAATTAAAGGCAAGCCAAGAAATGAGAGGCTAAGGGTCCTTTAAGCAAGATTATTTTATTTTTATTTTTATTATACGGTAGTGCATGTGTGTATATAATATTATACAACGTGCGTGTGTGCATGTGCATGTGCATGAGTGCATGTGTGTGTATGCGCATGCGTCAATATATGTCTAGCAAGCAATGACAAAGGTAGCTAACTCTCATAATAAACTAAATTAACCCAAGCTAACTAAGAGTAACTAAGAAAGTTGCGTTCCTTTGATTACAATTATAAGTCCATTTTAGTTCAAGTCTAAATATTTTATAAATTATTTCATCGCTGACATAAAACTCATTTCTATTAACAATCCAATGAGAAGATAAGTTTGACAACCGATTTAAATATCTCAATTTCTCTTTATTAGCAAAAACCACAAAGTATGGGTTACTTTGTCAAAATTATTTCCCTTTAAAGCCAAAGATTATTACTTTGTTGTAGAAGTAAACTAGAAAATCATTAATATATAAGAAAGATATCTCCTTATCATGCTTTTCTTCAGTCAACTTGTGCTGATGTCTGTACTTCCTGGAATGGCTAATTGACATCATAACTGCTCATAAATCTATTATACGTTCCTTCGTGTCAATCTTATCCTAAACTTTGTTTAGGAATTTTCATTCATAAACTATACGATTAATTTTGTTGCATACATAATTCAACTCTATAAAAATGGACAAAATTAAGCATGTGTTAGCTGCATGTCTGTCACTTTGAGGCACAATCATTTCAGAGGCACTTGCTGTGTCACCATTAAGAATTCTATATAACTCAAATCAAGACCATTGAGCCCACCATCAAAGGTATGGAATGTATATGACATGGATCAGGGTTTAAAGTTTAAACAATCAATGACTGGTTATTCTAATTTTTCTGGGGTTCTTCTATCTAAGTAATGCTAAAAGAGTGTTCGGTGTTCAAAATAAATGGGGTTTGAATATGATAAACTAGAGTTCAATTGGCTAACAAAAAAGGGAATAGGTTTCGGAGTCCATTCTTTTTTATTTTTTTATATTATTATTATGAAACATTGAAAGCGATAATTAGTAATAACTAATAACTAGTGAGATATTTAGAAGATTCAGAATTTCATTTGCATGGGTCACGCCATTGTCTGCACTTGACGCATGATGCGGGTTGTTAAAAATTTTGCTTTATAAAACTAAACCTTATCAACTACACTTAACCAACGCCCAAAACATATAATAATTTAACAAAAGATATTTTTTTCTATTTTTTTTATGTAAAAAAATACTCACTTTAAAAAAAAAAAATTAAAATAGAAGGGGCAAACTTTAAAATATGAAATGACAAGACGAAGACATGATAATGTTTTTTTACGATAGGGCCCTTCAAATTTTCTTATGTCAATGCGTAGATTATATGCTAGATTTTGTTATTTAAAATTTTTTTATGCCAAGAGCCTTGTAGACTTGTAGCTCAACTTATTGGTATCTTTTGATATTTCCAAAGAAAACATGAAGAGTTCAAATTCTCAATCCTTTGTTGTAAGTTGTATGAATTTTTTTAAAAAAAGAAAAGTATTTGCTTAGTTTTATTAGTAGGTCAAATGTGCAATAACTCAATTAACCCAAGTTTTATTAGATTTTATAAATTATTCAAAGCTGCTTAGAATATGGTGATAAAAATAAAAGTTTATATCAAATATTAAAACTCATTGCTAAGGGCTTTGTAGCTAAAGCTAATATCTTCTGATGTTTCCCAACAGAGACATCTAGGTTCTAGGGTTTACATACCCTCTCTCCCAATTATTGAATTAAAATAAAATAAAATTATTTATATATATATATATATATATATATAAACTCCTTCAAACGAGTTGATTTTTAAACTTCACATTTCAATATATGAGACCTTATACGAAGAAGGATCTTAACCATAACCTAGTATTGTTCAACTTAATGATTAAAAGTAATATGGCAAATCCTTCCCTTGGAATTGGCTTGGAGATAAGCATTGTCACCTTATTCATATTCTTTTATCGTATTATTAACAATGGCAACCCAAAATTTCCCTCCTTTTCACTTGAATTTTCCACATAAAAAAGGAGGCCTTTGTTTGGAGCTTACGCTATGTATCTTGCCATTGGTGAAAATGGCTACAGACTCTTCATATTTTTGACTCATTGTAACATTCCTTTTGTTTCATGAGTGCCAACATGGCTTTCATTGACTAAACATCAAAGTTCATCCCTTCTATTCATGCATAAAATAAAAAAAATTTGGCGTTGGAAAATGTTAGAATTACGAATAAATTAGTAGTACTTTTACTACTAATTTAACAATTTATACATTTGGAAAAATTAGTACTACTTTTACTACCTTATGGGAGACTATCCTCCCATTCCTTCCAAATTTAACTAAAACTAGGAGGGAATGGGGATTCTTTTCCCATAATCTATCACGTTATCTTTCTACCTCCCTTTTAAAAATATCACATGTTAATTAAGTTTCATTAATTAAGGAGGAAACTGAACTCATGGGGGAGAATATTAGAATAATAATTAAATGATTATTAAATTCATAACTTATTTTATATTATTTTATTTATATAAGATAGAAATTTTATTTTAGCATAATCTAAGTGTATATGTGTGTGAAGCTCCCTTTTGGAAACTTGAACCCCGGCCCTTACCCTCTACACCCTATAAGCACTTATACTTGTGGAATGACTATCACACCGAGGGTGTGTTGTGGTAATTCACAATTTCTCAAGAATTTAAGTTTTTGTGAAAACCAGTAGTTTGACATAAAAGAATCTGCACACTTCCTTTTAGTGCTAGAGGAGTCAAGCACTTCAAAATTTATTTAATGGATTATTCTCTACCAGTATATGTGTAGTCACAATAAAATTGTATACAGTATACATAGTAGAAAGAGAGGGAGGGACCAAGAGGGAGGTGGATGTTCTCGGTGGCTCTGCTCCACTTCATCAATCTAGGGTTTACTTGGCAGCTCTACTCTACTACTTCAGGAGGTGGCTCCGACTAATACACCTTTGGGTAAATTCTGAAAACCCATAAATTTCGATTTTTAGTTTAAGTTATGTGTTATTTTGGGTATAATTAGTTTTGGGTTTTGTGCTTGATTTTGCTGTGTATTCTTTAAAGCTGAAGACCAAAGTTAACTTTTTTTGTTATAGAGGTACTTTGTTTCATTTTGTTTTGTTTATGTTGGATTTTGTTAACTGATAGGTGAGATTAAATGCTTTGTAACTACTTTAGTTTTTTTTTTTTTTTGGATAATCTACTTTATCTATATGTTTTTTGTTTTTTGGTATTTTGTGTGTGTGTGGATGATCTACTTTATTTGTTTGTTTTTTGAACATCTTCACATTTAGTTTTATTATTTTGAAACAACTTGGTCTCTACTCAGAGTTGTTTGCTTTGTATGGGGTACTTAACGCTGTATTTGTCGGCTAATATATTGGTGTTGTGTTGTGTGTTTCCTTTTTAATTTACAATTCTCACATGAAAGACACTTGGTTAGAATTTTACATTGTTTATTCATTACAATGGAGTATTACACCACTTGGTTAAGAGGAAGTATATAGGTGGTAAGGTGAAAGTTTATGATAATGTGGATTTGGATTGCTTTTATGTACCAGAGGTTAAGCATTATTGTGCGAAGTTGGGGGTATCAGATTATGTCTAGTTTTATTTTGTTGTGCTTGGGTTGGATCTTCACAATGACCTAAGATATTTTCCAATGATGCTAATTCTCAGGAACTATTTAAGTGTCATGACCCGATTGATCTTAAAATAGACATTTATGTCGAACACACAACCCTTGTTAGAAAAAAATTGTTAATCCCTATATTAGTGTTGTTGATTCTTCTGATTTGGTTGGTTATGGTGTTGGTGTGGAGGATGTGGATGTGGATGTGGATGTTGATGACTTTGATGGTAATAATGATGTTGATTTGGAGGATAGGGATGAGGCTCTTGCTGATGATGAGTTTGAGGAGGATGGTAATTTGGTGGATGAAGGGAATGATGCTGGGGGTCATGATGGGAATGGTGATGTGGGGGATGTGACTTATGACCGGTATAACACTGACTATGATGACCTAGCTAGACATGGCAAATGGGTGGATTGGGTTGGGTTTAGGTTGGGTCAATTGGGTTACAGGTCAATTGGGTTGCAGGGTCAAAAATGGGTCATTTTAAGCGGTTAGAATGGGTTGGGTCAATCGGGTTTCGAGTCAAGTTGACCCGTATTTTTCACATGGAATTATAAAAAAAAAAATGTTTAAGAAAACAACATGTATTTTCCACTTGGGAAGTCACGCCACAAATTATTTGATGTAAAATGTATTACTTTGAATTTACTACACATATCAAGAATAGGGCTTAGCTAAACAAATTAATACTTGTTCAATAACTTTAAAATTATACAATCCCAACATTACTAACCAAAACAAAATAGCACTAATGATAAGTAAAAAAAATAAACAAGTTTCACTTCTACACAATATCAACATCCCAAACCATAAAAAAATAAAATAAAAAATAAAAAATTATTACAAATGCCTTATTGGACAACTAATTTGACAAAGAATAAAAACAAATAAGAAATTTATAATATTGAAAACTAATTTTATAATCTATTATCAATTGTGGTTGGCACTCTTTTAATTTGAGAATATACAATAAAGTGTGATTGTTTGCTTATTTATATATGGTCTCTTATATGAATATCATGTCATTGTTAAGTAATGCACACTTTAGAAAATATCATAATTTATTTTGAAAAGCAGTTTATTTTGGACATGAATTTTTAAAAATAGGCCTAAGCATTCATAATTTATGCTAATTTCATTGATACTTTGACTTCACTTTTTTCTCACTTATGAATATTTCTCATACATGTCTATTATTTTAAATATATGTTTTTAACTCTACTATAAGCATATTATCTTGGCATGTACTTTTTTTTTTTATATCTAAAAATCTTTACTCATTACAGAATGCCTTAACTATTCATCTTTTAATTCATTTGCATGTAGTTATGTTGTAAGGTTGAATTTAATCAACCATGTGTTGGCTTTATTCTGTGACAAATTTGCTTGTAATACAGCACTTAGAAACCCTGTATTTAGGTGGGAATCATGTAAGGGTAGTGTGTGAGAGAGTGTGAAGAAATGCTCAAGACTTTGCAGTGAAGCAGGGACTCGCGGCTGGATCTCGCGGGAGGCTCGCGGCTTGCAAGCCTCCAAAAGTTGCACACGTGCAGAGCATGCAGGGGAGCTGAACAGTCATGATAGTTGGAGTACTACAGGACAAAAATCCAGACTGGCCACTCAGTTAGCTCACGGCTTGAACTCGCGACTCAGTCAAGTCGCGAGGTCAAGTCGCCAGCCAGCCCTGTTTTGGAAAAACTGACTCTTCGCATTCCATTCTCACACCAGTATAAATACCCCTCATTCCCACAAAATATGAGTGGCTATTCAGAAAGAAAAACCCTAAGAGAGGTTTCTTCAAAACACCCACCCAATTAGAGAGAGCTACTCATTCTTAGAGAGAAATCTTTGTAGTCTCTTCTCATTCCCTCTCTCATTGTCATACCTATTGAGAGCAGATTTCTATCCAAACACTACCCACACCCATTTAGAGTGTTGAGTGTTTTTGGAGGTTTGGGAAGCATTGGAAGATGCCAAGGATGGCGGATGCTATGGATTATAGCGGAATCCGGTAAACTAGAAAAGAAAAAGGTTCGGCGCAACCTCGTTGGAGCAAGAAGCTTGGAGGGCTTAGGTACATCGGGTAGATTAGGTTTGGAGGGTCTATTGTTGTTCATGTATCCCAACTACATTTTCTAGTGGATTATTGACGGCTTGGAGGGCGGCGGAGAGGTTTTACGCTGAGGGCTTCGGTTTTCTCTTCGATAACACATCGTGTGTTGTCCTTGTGTTTGCATCTCTCTTTCCTTTATCTTTGCCTTTTATTTTCTGCTATGGATGTGATTTTAATTGGCATAGATTGTTTACCAATTCTGTATTAAGCTTTTGTTCATGTTCTGCACATTAATTGTTTGATATAAAGCTTGAATTGGTAATTTGTAAATTGGGGGTCTAAATGTTTAAGGGTATTTTTACACTATTTGAACTTTCATATGTAAAGGTCATAATTGTTTCCTTAAAGCTCACAACAAAAAATTAAACCAATATTTTCTATTTTTTTTTTTATTTTTATTTTTACCAAAAATATGTTTTAAAAAATGGGTTGAGTCACGGGTCAATCTATTTTTGTTTCGGGTAAAAAATCCGAGTTTGGGTTAGTTATTTTTCAAGTCAGGTCAGGTTAGGAAATTCTGACCTGTTTTGCCATGTCTAGACCTAGCCAATGAAAAGTTATATGAAATTACTATAAATGAAATTTATGGCAACGATATTCTGCCTACCAGCCCACATAAAGGACAGCCCATCAACCCACATAATGGTCAGGCTCACAAGAACCTACTCTTAATATTGCCAACCATCCATTGTCACACCCACCTAGTATTGCAAACCAGTTGTTATTACACATAGATCTAGTTCCAATTCTTTATAATTGGCCATTGGATGAAATATCAAGTGGATCTAACTATGCATCCTTAGACTAGTTGCATTCTCCTAACAATTCTGATGGTGAGCAAAAGTAAAAATTACCTGAATTCAAGCATGAATACTTAAAGGATCTTGAATTTGTGTTGGGGATGTACTTTAGGGACAACAAGCAACTCAAAGAGTTTGCGCGAGCTTACAAGTTAAAGCATGGATATGGCATATTGTTGTCCAAAAATGAGAAGTCTAGAGTGAGGTATGAAGGTTGTCCTTGGAAGGTGTCTGAAGGTATGATGCAAAACTTTTGGATTAGTGCATACATGATACTCATACATGTAGTAGGTCTTTCTATAGCAAGCAAGTTTCTACAAATTGGATGGCAGAAAAGTATGTTTACCAATTTTGAGCTAATATTGATTACACAGCTAAAGAATTGTTAGCTGCAGTGGTGAGGGACGCACAAGTATAGCTTGCCTTGTCCAAGGCATATAGAGCTAGAGAAATTGCTAGAGGCATGGTAAGATAGGACTTTGGTAAGCAATACACCAAGGTAAGACGCTACTATACAAAGTTAAGGAGATCTAACCTAGGTACCACAACTAGAGTGAGTTGTGTCTGAATTAAGGACAGTAATCAATGGCTCATTGATCTAAGACATATAATACAGTGGGTAATGTCTGAATCATTTTAAGAGAGAAAAATCTTTCTTAGAATATGTGCTTGAAAATAAGAAATGCTCCCACAATTAAGCTAATACCCACTAGAACAGAAACTGAAAATCTAGCTCAACTTACCCAAATGATTTCGTAGCCACCGAGTACACCTACTAGAGCGGCGTTGCCAAGTACACCTCCTGGATTGAAGTAGAGCCATCGAGTATCCCTAGATTGAGCCATCGTAAACACTAGTCTCTCAATCTCTCTCCTCCCTCTTTCCCCCTCTTAGTCTCTCTTACCCCTTTTGATCTCTCTTTCTCTCTCTTTGCCCCTCTTTCTCCCTCAATCTCTTAGTTTTCAGTATCAGGCTAGGGGTGGGTGGGGATTAATTTTGTTCTTTAGGCATGGGGAGGGAATGATGTTGTTCCCCTCTAATTTAGTTTTTTTTTTTTTAATTAATGTTTTTCTAAATTTAAGAAATAAATAAAAAATAAATATTAACTAAAGTCCAAGACTGTGTCTTTTTGGTAAGTTGACGGAAAAAACTAACAGAGGAACCAATTGGGAATGAATGAAAAGTAGATAACTGAAATGACAAAACCAAAACTTAGAGGACTAAAATGAAAAATTGTGAAAATTAATGGGTGAGTTTTTCATTTTGGCCAAAAAGGTATTACTACTTCAGGTATAACTTTCGAAAGAAATTTATCGAATGTTGATATGAGTGATGCTTGACTCTTGAAAAGAGATATGGTTGTTTTCCATTAGTAGAAAAAAGTACAAAAAGAAAGTAAAAAATATTGTCATTTTGTTGATTTACTTAGCTAATCGAGGAAATGGATTAGTTAGACCTACCGTAATTTTGTATGTTAGAGCACATGGCAAACCCTATTAAGCACAATGATGTAAAGGAAATGATAGTGTCCATTTAAGAACAATTTATCTACATTTTGTGGAAAGCACTATTAATAAAAGGTAAAAGTTAGTGGGTTCCAGTTAGCTCTTCTAATTAAGTCTTTGATAATTGAATAAGAGATTTGGGGTTCAATCTCACCTATACCAAAAACCAATTTGTCTTGGTCTAATGATAAAGAACACAATTATTAGAAGTGGATGTCGTACCAAGGTTGTAAACTCGAAAAGAAAAAAAAAAGAGAGGTTAGAGTTAAATAAAATAAATAGATGATTTACATTGGATCTGCAAATAGTAGAAAAAAATAAGTAAAACTTAAAAAATAAGTAGGTAACTTATGTAGGACCTGTAAAGAGTAAAAAAATTAAATAACAATGTAGCTTATAAGTACCTCCCAAGCGGGCACGAAGTATAATAACATGGCTGTCTCCCTTTCATGCTAAATATCATAGCCTAAACTCTTGAGGTTGATGTTTTCCTTAAAGTTCAATTAGTGTGTAAAACACTAATGAATGTTTAGACCCCAAATTTTAACAATACCAACACAAGCTTATACATAAACAATATATGTGCAGAATAATGTATATAAGCTATAACCAAATAGGTAAAACACTCTAAATCATAATTAATCACAAACACAACAGCAATGAAAAGGTATAGAGTAAGGGAAGAGAGATACAAACACAAAGATAGCATTGACAGGTGTTATCGAAGAGGAAACCGAAGAACTCAGTGAAAAACCTCTCCGCCGCCCTCCAAGCAATCAAATGATCCACTAAAGAATATAGTTGGGATACATGAATAGCAGAAAACCCTTCAAGTCTAATCTACCCAATGCACCCTCTAAGCTTCTTGCTCCAACAGGATTATGTCTAATCTTGTCTTCTTTAGCTTCCTAGATCCCGCAATAAGCCCATTGCATCAACCAAGTAAATTGGTCATCTCTGAACTGCTTTCCAAGCACCAAAATACCTCCTTACAAATATGGGTATGGTGAAATAAGGATTTGGCAAAATATACCTCTCAAGGATATGTCAATAGAGAGGGTGAGAGTAGAGGAATTTGGAGAATCAAATGATGAAGATTGTGAATGAGTCAATCTTGTTTTTCTCTAGGGTTTCTCTCTCAAAATTCTCTTTGGAAGCTCTCTACATTTCGTGGGTATAAGGGTATTTATAGTAGTGTATGTGAGGAATGTGAAAAGTTAGGTTTTATCCAAACAAGGCATTCTGGTGACTTAGCCTTTCGACTGGAATAAGTCACAATTTTGAGTCGTGAGCTAATTGCCTAGCTAGATTGTGTATTTTTGTCCTATAGTACTCCAAATGTCGTGACCTTTCAATTCCCTGCATGCTTTATAAGTGTGCCACCTTGGCGACTTGCTAGTTGCAAGTCAGTCGCGAGATCCAATCGTGAGACTCCTTTGATTTGCACATATCTTGAGTTTTCTTCACACTATCTCACAGACAACCCTTACATGATTCCCACCTAAATACAGGATATCTAATTGCTAAAATACAAGCAAATTTGGTACGGAATAAAGCCAACACATGATTGAATAAATTCAACCTTACATATCCAAATGTTAAACTAACAAGAGAAGAATTTTATTATGATAATGGATGATGATTCATCAATAATAAGCATTTCATGAGGTGGATTCTTGCCCCCCTCCCATTTTTTTTCTTGGTTCAATTGGAATCTTAAAAAAGATTATTAATAAAAATTATTATACTTATTCATTTTCATTAATAATCATATTATTTAGAATCAAGATGAGACATAAAACAATTAAAAAATGGGAAAGCTGAAAAATGTGAGAGTGAGATAGTAGAAAGTGAAGTCAAGCTCATGTGAGAGTGCTTTATTTAAAAGTAAAGACGAAAGCCATGTTTGGTTTGCCCAATTCTTATCACCCATTACTCAATTTTCATCACCCATCACTCACTTTTAGTAGGACTCACACCATTTGTGCTTGTTTGGCTTTGTTTTGGTTTCTCACTTTCCATCAGTCATAACTCAAAAAAGTGAGTTAGCGTGACAGAAAATGGAAATACATTTTGCTTGTTTTTGAATCATGAGTTATGGGTGATGGTGGCAAAGTTTTAAATAACTAAAGGCAAGTGGGTCCTAGCCAAAGGTCAAGTCCCATCACATGCAGAGCAAATGCAGGGAAATTATGGAGCCAACGGTCATATGCACTATTCAATTTCAGCTTTAGTGCAATCACCTCATTCACTCTCATTTTATCTCTTCACTTTCACATACTACTCTGTTCTTGTACCGAAAGGTGAGAAAAGCTTCCTCATATCATCTACTTTGTTCTTCACGCATATAGGTCTGGGTTCTCTCTCTCTCTCTCTCTCTCTCTCTGCCAAAGCTGGTTCACATTTTATAAGTTTGATCATATCTCTCTCTACTACTTCACATAAGTGAATTTCTAACAAATATTTTTTACCCTTTGTTGTTGGTTTATTTTTCAGATCTGCTTCATATTCACCGATCTTCTACACTTGCTCTGCAAATAAATTTTTGTATAAAGCTATGTTTTTGAATTGGAAAACCCATTGAGATATTCCACCCAAACGGCCCACCAAGCAGAGCTATGGGTTTATTTGAGTTAGAGTTATAAGAATTGAGTAAGGAGTTTTAAGTGATGAGTGATGAGTGACGAGTGACCTCCAAACCAAAAAGGGCCGAAACTTCTTGGAAGCTTTGTACTCTTTGGTAACTTCCCTGTAGACTTTTTATTTCCGAATATACCATATTTGGATATATTTTTTTAGGCTGAAATGCAAATTAGATCTTTTAAGTTTGACTAAAATTTATTTCAGTATTTTAATTTTACTTTTATTTAATTGAGTTCTCTAAATTTCAAATTTACTAAATTCAAGCATTTTCTTCAACTTTTATTAATAATTTGTCATTTAGTATGCAATTAACTAATAGAAAAAAAATTGTCTGAAAAAAAAAATTCACATAAAAAATCTATAAAATATTTTTATTAATTTTATAGAATTTTTTCATGTAAGAAAAATATTTTTTAATGACAATTTTTTTTTTTTTTTACGAAATTAGACAAAAATATTGACTTGAATAAATTTAAAACTTAGAGCGATCAATTAAATGAAAGTAAACTTAGAGGACTTAAATGAATTTTAGTTAAAATTAGAGGGTGCAATTTGCATTTTAGCCTAATTTTTTAAGTAACACTCTTTATAAAGAAATATTTAAAAACATTAAATTAGATCAATAAATATAAATCATCTAGCTTATAATAGAAGTAAGTAATATATATATATATATATATATATATATATTCAATGTGTAATCTCGAAATGGTGCACTGATATTAAAATATTCTGTTCCAGTAGTCAATCTAGGACGGCCTCTAAAAAAAATTCAAAACTTGGGTCCAAATCTAATTGGAATGCAAGGTCAAAGTTAATTGAGAAATTTGGTATTTGAAACCATTGTCTTAGTATAAAGCTCTCTTGAGATAGGGTAATTTTTTTATACCTGTTTGTTGTGTGAGTGTAACCAAATAATAGTGGGTAAATGCAAATTATAATTAGAAAATTATGATAATTTTTTTTTTCGTTTATTGGTTTGATAAGAGGGATTCTTCAGCGTGCAAATTTAACTAATATTATAATTTTAGTATCATTCCTATTTATTTTACACTATTATCACTGATGTTGCTACCACTATATTGCCACAATTACCATCCACCTCTTCACCACCACCGTTTATTATTCATGCTATCATTGCCATCACTACTAAGGGTAAGTTTGGTTTAGTTTTTTGTAAAAGTGCATAATAAAAAAGTGAAGTTTTCAAAAAGTGCATAATTTAAAAAGTGCATTTTCAAAAACTTGAGTGTTTGGAAAAACTGTTAAAAAGTGATTTTTGAAAAAACTGAGTGTTTGACTAGCACTTATAAAAGTGGCGGTTTGAGGGATAAATTACCAAAAATGACAATGTATATATAAGAGCATCCCCAGCAGGTTAGACAAATTTTTGTGTTGTTTGGACAATCAATAGTGACATTTATCTTTTGCCTATCCACTTTTTTAATTTTTATTTTGTAATAAAATTTATTCCTTTTTAATATTTATTTTTTCTTTTTCTATTCATTCTCAACAATTATATTTTTCAACAAAAAGTGTTACATCCACAATATTTTTTGCAATACTTTCACAAGAATCATAACAAAATCTTATATGAAAAGTTGTTACTAGTTCTAATTTAAACCAATTACTGAAATTATATTTTTACTCATCAATATTAGCTAATTACTTAAAATTTATTATGAAAATATTGTAAAAATATTGTAGTAATATTTTTAAATTGTGATTTCTAATTCTTTGCCTTTTTTTCCTCCATACGTTTTTTTTTTTTTTTTTTCTCTCTCTCTTGTATTTTTTCCACCACGCACGTATACATTATTTTGTCCACATCCTCTACTTTTTCTTTTTCTTTACTTCCACAGCTCCACTTTCCAGAAGCTCCTCATTCTTTCATTCTTTCCTCTTTTATTTTTCCTTTACTTCCACTTGATGATTCCAGAAGCTCTCCGGCTCTCTCAATTTCTTCTCTCTTTTTTTTTCCACTTGATTCCAGAAGCTCTCCAGCTCTCTCAATTACTTGAATCAACCAAAGAACAGAGAAATCAAAACAACCCATACCCATGAGAAAACTCGTGGAATTGAGAAAGCCAATGAGCTTGAGAAAACTCGTGGTAAGTCTCTCTGCTCTGTCTTTCTTCGTCTTCCTCTTCTTCTTCTTTCTTTCTGTCTTTCTGCGTGTTTATGGCTGTTTGGCCGTGCATTTGTGCTATTTGATTTCTGTAGTTTTGGATTGTGGTTTGTGTTTTGGGTAATGATTTTTCTGTGTGTTCTTTGGGTTGATTTCTCATGGGTATAGGTTGGTTATGATTTCTCTGTTCTTTGGGTTGATTTCTCAGGGAGAGGGCAAAGCAGGGAGAAGAGATGGGAGGCGTAAGGTTAGGCGTTGACAGAACTGATTAATTTCATGGGTATTTCCGTAATTCCATTATCACCAATGGTAACCCATCAAACGCGCAGTGCGCGTTTTCATTTATGGACCCTTAGAGGTCCATAAATTTTCTACGTTTAGTTTGCGTTTTTGGCCTATGCCCAAAATGCAACTTTTATCAAAAAGTTGCATTTTGGGCTTAACCAAACGCAATTTTAGGCCTGGCTTTTTTCAAAAACCCCTTTTTGGGCTCAAAACGTGGAAACAAATGGGCACTAACCACCACCGCCAATAGCATGCAAATTGTAAAATAAAAACGTGCAATGTTTTTACCACTTGACAAAAAAGAAAAAAAAAATTAAGGTTAAACTTTGGAGATCCTATTTTTCATGGGCTTTCTTTCACACCCTTGTTTTGAAATTCAATGGGCAGAAATTGTGATGAGAAGCCCACCCCATCTCAACCAAGTTACATTGAAACAATTTATAAGCGGGCATGAGCAAAACGTGTCATGTTATGAAAAAAAAGGGGCTAATCTACGTGTTCATTTGTCTTGATCAAATGGATGATACAGGGTTAGGTATTTCTTTGCCAAAAAGAAAAGAAAAGAAAACTCAGAGAGAGTTCTTCCAAATATAGAATGCAAAAGAGGAAAATATTAGCCAAGGAGTGGAAACATCATTCTTAGAATATCTTTTTTTTTTTTTTTTTTTTTTTTTGTTTATTCTTAAATAGTAGACCTCATCAAGAAGAAAGGAAGTGAAAATTTTATTTCTCTACCGAGAATTAAAAAGTAAAAATAAAAAAGAGAAAAAGAAAAGAAAAGAAGAAGAAAAAGAAAAGAAAAGAAGAAGAAAGAAGAAAGTAGAAAGTGACATGTCCATATTTGGTGATGAGGATGGAGACAATTTGGAGTTAGTGTAGAGTGACTGCTATGCTGTCCTCAATACCAAACATATTGCTTGGTTCATGCCACATTGCTCTATAAATAAGGAGCTCCATTTGAAACTCTCACATGCAGTAGGTAATCAAAGTCGAGAGAGAGAGAGAGAGAGAGAGAGAGAATGAGAAGCCAAGAACTGCAGCAAGTAAGTGATGTTGTACCACCATCATCTTCATGGGGTGGAGGGAGCAATCGTATAGCTGCCCTTAATCTAGAGGGAACCCCACCCCCCAATATCACTGATAGTCCTGATCATAAACAGTTTGATCATCATGATGAGGACTCTAAGGTTCTTCTCATATAACCCTCTTCTCTCTTTCTTAGCTATGCATTTTCTATCTTTAAATTTCTTTGTTCTATATGTTTGGTTTGGATAGATTATCTTGTTAGAATCAACATTTGAGTATATATGATTGATGTTCTAGAAACCTGGGTGGAGAAAGTTCTTATCATACGTAGGCCCTGGATTCCTTGTCTCCTTAGCTTATCTTGACCCAGGCAATTGTGAGTCTCTTTTTGTCTCTTCCTATCTCTGTGTTTCTGTGCATGTGTGTGTGTTTGACAAAGTAATATCATTTTTACCATGTTGCAGTGGAAACTGATCTGCAGGCTGGAGCAAATCACAGATTTGAGGTAAATCAAATAGAAAAAAAGAAGGAACTAGCTATTTCACGAAAATTTATGAAGAGAGAAAGTCAGCCTTTAACAAAAGTCTAGATATATTATAGGTTTAACAAAAGTACACAAAAATGTAAAAATCTGAATCAAACATACAGGATCGAAATAAAAATTTTGAAACGTAAAGCATCAAAATGTAAATAACCCAAAACTTAAGGACCTAAAATATACATACTGAATCAAACTTTTTTTTTTTTTTTTTGGGTGAAACTGAATCAAACATTAATGGCCCAAATAATTAGAAATTGGTTTACGAGAGAAATATTAAGCATGGTTGTGCTATTTGCTATTTTCAGCTACTGTGGGTGATACTTATTGGGTTGATCTTTGCGCTCATAATTCAATCGCTAGCTGCAAATCTTGGTGTAAGCACCGGTAAGAAGCAGAGCAAACAAATTCTAGGCCAAAATATAGACGTTAGTATAGTTTCGGCCCCAATTTTTTTCTTTTTTAGTAGTAATTTATTTTATTTTATTTTTTAATGATTCTTCTTGTAGTAACTAATCAAGATAAGTATTTGTTTACGTATTGCCACAGGCAAACACCTTTCAGAATTATGTAAGGCTGAGTACCCAAAATATGTGAAGTATTGCCTATGGTTGCTAGCAGAGGTTGCAGTCATAGCTGCTGACATACCCGAAGGTAAACCAATAAAATTAACTTACAAAGACAAATGATATCATTACCATATTATGTTGATGCATGCACTAGCCTCATCATTCTTGAATTATCCTCTCATCCATGTCTCCTTGATCATATTCAAACTAAAGAAGAATAAAAATTTTCAATTTTTCCAATTTGTGGCAGTGATTGGAACAGCTTTTGCACTAAATATACTGTTCCACATCCCAATTTGGACTGGAGTTCTCATTACTGGTTTAAGTACTCTCTTACTTCTTGGCCTACAGAGATACGGGGTAATTTATTTTATTACTTATTTAAAATTTTCTGCTCCATTATTTATTAAGAAATTTAATTGGGTGTTTAATTTTTATGCTCAACTATATATCCACGTACTTTGTGTGATATTTTTATCCCAACTATCAATTATCTACGTACGTTTTTGGCTAGCTGTTAATTATTATTTTGTTTTTAATTGAGTCTAATATTTCCAACTATCAACTACTACGTACATTTTTTTTTTGGCCCTTTAATTATTTAAGAAATGTGTATAATATTTTTATTCACAACTGTCCACTTGCGGCATTCAGCAAAAAAAGAAAAAGAAAAATCTATTCACCCCACCAACCCAAATAATTAAAAAAGAAAAAAAGAAAAAAAAAAGAAACTACGTACGTTGTGTGACATATAGTTAGGCTTTCTTACATAGTTTGCAAGTAGTATAGTTTTTGGAACCCTCTTTTAACAGGAAAATGACTTGGTTCAGTGTTTCTGTACAAAAGCACTCTACTCAATTCTTATCCCTTTAAACATTTAATCATTGATGCATAAAGCCCCTCTAAAATTTCGAATCCCTTAACAGTGATATTGATTTTTTTTTTTTTTTTTGATAAACCAGTGATATTGATTTTTAATCCTAATGATAGTACTGCCTCTATTGCTATCAAATACTACTAGTCAAAAGAATTTTCAGGTTATTTGACTCGAATGAAGCATATTTATTTACCAAGATGTGAATTAGCCATTAATAATGTATGCATTTTAACTGTTTGTTTGACTTTCGTTTTTACTTTATTTTTTTTCCACTTTGTGTGGAGGATTGCATCATTGTTTAAGACTAAGTAATTTTTTTTTTTTTTTTTTAATTTTTATTGCGTGGATAATGCCCTGTGTCTTTAGAATTTGCTGCTTCGTGATTCTTGCCGTCTAAGTCAAACAAGTAAATTAGTACACTAATTGATCTGTTGAAAATGATTTCTTATTTTGTGACACTTTAGAATATAAATCCTAGCATATTCTTTTCTTTGGTTTTGGCAAACCAAATTTATATATATAATAATAGGTGAAGTTGAGAGAAACTCAAATTAGAATTTCAAATTAAAATTTCAATTTTGCGCCATGTGTTTTAAATGATTTATTTTTAAATATTTTTATTTCTTAATTTTATAATCAAATGTGGGATCACATCATAAATATTCATCCAAGTGAGTTATTAAGTATAATAATCAAAAAGTTTAGAATAAATGAATCTTAAAAAAAAAGTGTTTCACAATAATTAAAATATATATATATATATATGGACAATTTACATTTTATACCTAATAATATCTTTACAAAATTTTTTAAAGAGTTAAAAAAAATATAAGAATGACTGTTAATAGTATTTAAATTATATATATAGGAATTATATTATGCATTTTATTATATATTTTTATGTCTATCTGTGCATGTGTACGGGGTTATAAGCTAGTTTTTATAATTATGAGAAACAAATAAATGCTTAGATCACCTTGACTTCAAGCAGATATATGCATAATCTCTTACATGCATAATCTGTGCACCAAAAAAAAAAAAAAAAATCAAATAAATGACATATATGCTTGATAAAGTATAAAGTGAAACATTATCAATTAAAGTTGACTTGATATAATTGGAATAATTTATCTTAGATAAGGCGATGCATTGTTAAAGCATAAATTTTATTTTTTTTAATAAAAAATATAGCTTTTTAAAAATGAGGTTTACTTTATCATAGATAAGCAACACATCATAATAAATTTTGATTTTGGTATTAAGAAAGAGATTGAGATTATTTGATGTGTGGCCATATGAGAGATTATGTGGGTAATGTTTGTTTGTTTGTTTTTATAATCTTAGGTGGGTAATGTTGGCAATCTATTGTATAGGATATTAGCTTACAAAAATTAAAGCCTTAAGACATTACCTTCACCCCCCCCCCCCCCCCCCAAAAAAAAAGTTTATAGTTTTTAATTGGGTTGAGTTTCTATTGGAATAATTTTTCTAGACCTTTTTTTGAAGTGAGAAAAATCTTGCACAATCCTTTTTCTATTGTTTAAACTACATTTTATCATACAATTTTGGAAATTACTTTTTTTTTAAATAAATATAGAAATTCTGCTTTAGTCTAATCTAAGTGTATATGTGTTTGAAACTCTCTCCTGGAGATTTGAACCCCTGCCCTTACCCCTCACACTTCACAAGCATTGATACTTGTGGATTGACCATCTTACCAAAGGTATGCGGTAATTTTGGAAATTACTAAAGCCTAAAGATACTATTGATTTTACCACGTACAACACACAAATTGATGTAGTAATGAATGTGATTGATGAGTTTTAACCACCTTATAAATGAATGCTAGATTTTTTTGTTTGGTAATTTGTGACACAACATTTTGTAAGTTCTAAGCAGTAAAATTTGCAATATCCTAACATTACTTTATAATTTTGAGCTCTTAAAAAAAAAAAAAGGGACGGATCATTTTTTTTATAATGGAATAAAACCATTACAAAATTGGGGCCTTAGGCCTAGGCCTTGAGCTGCCATTGAGTGGAATAGAAGATTTTTATTTGCAAAGAGTCATGGTCTCAACCGTAGTGCTACTCCTTGGAGTTTAAAAAATTGAATTCATGTTCTTTCCCGTTTTCCACTATAGTTTTAATTCTTGTTAAAACATTTCTGGTTGGCAGGTTAGGAAGCTGGAATTGCTGATAACAATACTGGTCTTCGTAATGGCTGCATGTTTCTTTGGAGAAATGGGTTATGTAAAGCCTCCAGCGGTTGCAGTGCTAAAGGGAATGTTTGTACCCAAGCTCAGTGGCCAAGGAGCCACCGGGGATGCCATAGCACTTTTGGGTGCCCTTGTCATGCCGTATGTAATTTACTGCTTCATTAAATATCCTTCATTATTTCATAACTATTTATTTTCTTCCTTCTAATCGTTAGTTTGTGTTATACCATATTGTGCATTCCATTTCTTTTGACCAATAGGCACAATCTCTTTCTCCACTCGGCTCTTGTGCTATCCAGAAAAATACCAAATTCTGTCCATGGCATTAATGTAAGAATCTAGTGCTTACAAATTGCTCCTTCTAATTTTATTCAAAATTCAATTTAATATTACAACTTCTAATTTATTCAATTCACTCCTATAACATCCATTTGTTTTCAATGTAGTCCTTCCATTAAGATGGTTGCTAGTTACGTGTCCCAAAACAATGTAATTTTGGTATTTTTAATTTCTAAAACAACATCATTTTTAAGACATCTAACAACACTGTCTGACAGAATTAGATGGAAAGACTACATTGAATCAAAGTATAAATTTTTTTTACTAGTATAAATATTTCAGAAGTATAACAAGATTGAATTAAATTTTAGAAAAACTAGAAGATATAATTTTTAATTTAATCAAAGAACAAATTATATACAAGTGAGCTCCAGACTCCAGAAATTGTCATAATTGTAGATGGTAAAACTAGTTTAATTTATTAAATTGCATAGGAGAGATAAATGCTTTCTTTATTTTCCAAAACAATTGCTTTTTGCTAATGTGTCAAAATGCTTGTGTTTGCCTTGTTGTGTTATATCACAGGATGCATGTCGATATTTCCTAATAGAGAGCGGATTCGCATTGTTTGTTGCATTTCTAATCAATGTTGCAATTGTCTCTGTATCGGGCACCGTTTGCTCAGCCAATAATATCTCAAATGAGACTGCAAATCAATGCAGTGATCTTAACCTCAACTCAGCCTCTTTCCTTCTCAAGGTTCAATTGTATATATATATATATATATATATATATGAAATTATTTTATATAAGAATAATGGTTAAATAATTAAATTCAACAATTTTTTTTTTTTGAATTTAAGATTTTGGGACAAATGATAGTCTATCAATTTAAATGTATTTAGAATGTTTATGCACAAGGTCTAACATAAATTTTTTTTAAAAAAAATTTTATTGATTTTTGTGTGTAGAGTGTATTGGGTCGGTCAAGCTCAACCGTTTATGCCATTGCATTACTAGCCTCAGGGCAAAGCTCCACCATCACAGGCACTTATGCAGGGCAATTCATCATGCAGGTCTTGAAATTAAATATATAACATGCACACACAAACATAAATGTTTATATCATGTGAAGCTAACCTAATTAATTGGGATTAAATTTTAATTAATTTAAGGATGGTGTGGCTTTTATAGGGTTTCTTGGATCTTAAGATGAAAAAATGGATTAGAAACCTAATGACAAGGTGCATTGCCATTACACCTAGTCTTATTGTTTCCATTATTGGAGGATCTAATGGTGCAGCCCGACTTATCATCATCGCATCGGTTTGTAACTTGAGAACTATGTCTTCTTCTTCTTCTTCTTTTTTTAATCTTTTTTTTTTTTTAACGTTTATACCTATATTCAATCATAGGATAAAAATTTAATGGGTTTTGCTTTGCAGATGATACTTTCATTTGAGCTTCCATTTGCTCTAATCCCCCTCCTTAAATTTAGTAGCAGTGCCACAAAGATGGGACCACACAAGAATTCAATATATGTAAGTTGTTTTTTGTACTTCTTTTTCTTTTTCTATTTTTGCTTTTAAATGAGGTACAACCATTATAGTGGGTCTTGATTAAGGTGATTGGCTGAATTTATGATGCTCATAAATGCAATTCATATGTATAAGATCTAGATATAGTATTTTTGTTTAGCAAAAAAAAAAAAAAAAAAAAGTCTTTTTAGATACTTTTATCTTAGACTCGTTTATTAAATTTAATCATATAACTACATATGCATTCATATGTATAAAATTTAGATATAGTTTTTTTAGATACTTTATCTTAGATTTGTCAATTAAATTCAATCATATAACTACATTGCTAAGTATAGCATAAATATAAAGAATTTCTTTTAACGACAATTAAATTTAATTATATAACTTATTGACCAATGCAGTCACATGATTGAATTTAATTGAAAAACATAATTTATCAAATTAGATGGCCAAAGCAAGCAAAGCATTAAAAAAAAAAAAAACCTCATTCTTGCTTCTATTACGCACACAGACAAGAAGAAAGAAAGAGTAAGACAAACATCCTTTTATTAACTAAGCGTCAGACAATTATGCTTGTAGGTTATTGTGATCTCATGGATCCTAGGCATCGGAATCATTGGCATCAACATCTACTACCTGAGCACAGGCTTTGTGGATTGGCTAATTCACAACAATTTACCAAAGGTTGCAAATGTGTTCGTTGGGCTCCTAGTGTTTCCCTTAATGCTTTTCTACATCTTAGCAATCATCTATCTTACCATCCGAAAAGACACTGTTGTAACATTTGTTGTGCCTGTAAAGCATGACCACCCAGTAGCCCAAAACAACATGGAACACGGGCTAGGCAATTCTTGTGAGGTGGGCGAGTTGGATCACATTCCTTACAGAGAGAATTTGGCTGATATCCCACTACCAAAGTGAAGAGTTTTTTTTTTTTTTTTTCTTGATCAAATTCAACAGCAGCCAAGCCAAGGTATATCTTTAGTGGTAGGGAGCTCCAAGTTAAATGTGACTTCAACTTTCTTCGAGTTCATCTAAGGCTTTCCTCCTATGGAGATTGTATGTAATTTTGAACCATCTATTGTAGTTTCCATTGTTCAATTATAAGTTTATGTTGAAACTTTTGTTGGAAAATAGTATTGAGTGAATAAGAAATTGATGTTTATTTTGTTCACTTGAAAATGTTATTAAAAGTGATGAAAATCCTAAGTCCCACATAGAAATGGAAAGAGATAATATATGAGTTTATATGCTCATGGGCCAGACATTGGGTTGGGCTTTGGCATATGTGGACTGGGACCTTTTGTCCAAATAATAATTTTTATAATTTTATTTTTTGAGTCAGTCAGTCTATGCACAACAGTTTTTATTTTGAGCAGTGTGTCTCTATTTACTAGAGTATATAAATTCATAGTCCCTCATTCATGAAAACTAACTTTTTGAAAAAAAAAAAAAAAACTCTCTCAGAGAGAAAATAATTTTCTCCATTCATTTGAGTCAAAGATAGAGAAAGAGACATAGAGTAGTTCGCAGAGTACGAATATAATGTGCTTCCCTTCATGCTGTAGATCATTTTATTCTGGGAGACAGATGTTCGTGAGTCTCAAAGCACCCCAGATTGTGTGAGGGGCGAAATTTGCTTTAAGGAGAATGTGTCAAACACAAGACTTGATCTGAATCATTCATCCTCCATGCATTTGGTCTGTGAGTTTTAATTATTTGCATATTTCTTATATATACAGTATCTATTTATTGTTTTTGTTTATCACATTTATTTGTGTTATTGCTTATATTTAAGTCTGTATGTTATTCCTTTTACTTTATCACAAAAGTAAATTGTTGAAATATATCCAGCACCTTTTAGTTTGCCTTTAACGAAATTCAACTTTTTTCATAATAGCTATTTGGTCTCATGATAAATCATTGATAAACTTAAGTCTCCTTGTGATATGGGAGAATGAGGAGAGAAAATGGGAGAAATTTTAGAGATTTGATTTCAACAAGTCAGTCAACAAAATTTAAAAAGGAAATATTTGGTTTGTTAGTTGGTGAAATCCCAATACTAATTCGAATATTCTGTCTCCCAACCCTCTCCTCAAGTTGGAGCATGAATGTCAAACTTGTAATCGAGGTGACAAAGGGATTCACTGCATTCATTTTCTAAGAACCCAAAGGGATTTTTGGGCTCTTTTCTTCATTTTTGCTTATTTGAAAATCATCCCTGACAAATGTTAATGTGTTTCTTGGGTGCATTCATGCATATGAAATTTTCTTTTTCCTTTCGTTACTTTTTTAGTTTCAATTATTGTTAAAACAACTAAATAAACTTGAGAAGTAATGTCATATTCTGAATAAATTGTTTCTTATATAAACTCATTTTACATGAATAATTAGTGCATTTCCTATAGATTAATACATGAATTTAAATACAATTACTCCCATTAACATCTGAGAGTTAATTAATATTTTGATATGAATACAAAGTTTTGATGAGATGCAAAGTTAAATAAAATGTATTTCATTTTCTATCAAAGAAGTACAACTCATGACACAAATTTAAAGTACTGTAACTTACTTAAGTTCATACTTTTAGATGAAAATATACTTTTGACCTTTAAAAGGTTTGATCAACTTTGAGTTGTTCATGGCGAGTTGGAAATAATTAGGAGAAAGTCTAGAGAAAAAAAGAATTTGACGTCTCCAGATGTGACAAATTGTTAGTGATAATTTTAAAAGTGATGTCAATGGTGAGTTCAAATTAAACCAGTGAAAGCTGGCCAACTAAATAAGTGTGAAAAAAGAGTCGTCAATTTTTGTTATGTACATAGCATTACTCAAGAATTAGTCTAGGACCACACACTTTATCACAATTTGTACATGTCAACTTATGATTTGATTATATCACTTACATATGGAACCACACCATAGGTACTTGATACTTGATGAAAAATGTAATCCAATCACCAATTGACATATGTTCAAGTTGTAGTAAAGTGCATATACTTAAAATTTTCTGAGTCAGAAATTCCCATTAAGTTAAAGATTTTGGTAATAAAAATTGTATACTTGTATGCAAATGTAGGTTAATATGCAGATAAACACCTGTAAATCAACTATTATTCAATCAATACTTCTTTCTCCAACAACAATGAGATGGAGGGTGAGGTTATTATGTATTCAAAACCTATTGAATAGCTTACCAATATATATATATATATATATATAAAGAGAGAGAGAGAGAGAGAGAGAGAGGCAAAGCTTAGAGAAAATTCAATTGGATTCTACCATTAAAGTTCAATTTTGCACTATGTGTCCTAAATTATTTATTTTTAGAGAGTTTTATTTTTTTTAATTTTGGATTTAGATGTGGGACCACATCATAAATATCCATCCAAATGAGTTATTGCGTACAAAAACTAAAGAGTTTAGAATTAATGAACATTAAAAAAAAAATTAAAATGGACAATTACATTTTCTACCTAATGATATTTTTTCAATACTTTTTAAAGAGTTAAAAAAAAAAAATGAATGACTATCAATAATATTTAAATTCTATATGTGGGAATTATAGTATGCATCTTAATATATATCTTTTAAGTATGTCTATGCATATGCATGGAGTTAATCTATCAACACTTTCTTCTCCCATAATAATGGGATGGAGGTAAGGTCTTGAGTTCCATCAAGTGCATGTGTAGATTACCAATAAGAAAATAAAACCCAAATATGCACCCATCCACAACATAAACAAGGGAAGGAAACCAAAATGACAAGAAATGATTTTTCTACCTAAACCAAAAAAATTATATAAAGTTGACAACGCATACATTTTTGAGGTTAGAGACGAACTCACGTTGAGACCAAAGAGAGATAGTGTTTGGCCCTAACTCCACCCCTCTTTTCTCTCCCAAACTTATTATTTTTATAATAATTATATTTAAATGAATATTTTAAATTTGGTCCCTCAAAAATTCAGTTAGTCTAAATGTGTCTAAAAATGATTTTTTTTTTTTTTCGGCCGGGGGGGGGGGGGGGGTGTGGGGGTGGTTGAAATGGTTAGTTAGGCTATAGCTTGTGATCCTCCTCTTAAAACATAATTTTTTTTTAAGAATTGTTTTTATTTATTTATTTATTACATTTTTGGTGTTTTATGTTCCTAAAACCTTTATTAAGGGAAATTGTTTATTTCTTAATCCCATAAAATTAAAGGCAAGCCAAGAAATGAGAGGCTAAGGGTCCTTTAAGCAAGATTTTTTTTTTTATTTTTTTTTATTATAAGGTAGTGCATGTGTGTATATAATATTACACAACATGCGTGTGTGCATGTGCATGAGTGCATGTGTGTGTATGCGCATGCGTCAATATATGTCTAGCAAGCAATGACAAAGGTAGCTAACTCTCATAATAAACTAAATTAACCCAAGCTAACTAAGAGTAACTAAGCAAGTTGTGTTCCTTTGATTACAATTATAAGTCCATTTTAGTTCAAGTCTAAATATTTTATAAATTATTTCATCGCTGACATAAAACTCATTTCTATTAACAATCCAATGAGAAGATAAGTTTGACAACCGATTTAAATATCTCAATTTCTCTTTATTAGCAAAAACCAAAAAGTATGGGTTACTTTGTCAAAATTATTTCCCTTTAAAGCCAAAGATTATTATTTTGTTGTAGAAGTAAACTAGAAAATCATTAATATATAAGAAAGACATCTCCTTATCATGCTTTTCTTCAGTCAACTTGTGCTGATGTCTGTACTTCCTGGAATGGCTAACTGACATCATAACTGTTCATAAATCTATTATATGTTCCTTCGTGTCAATCTTGTCTTAAACTTTGTTTAGGAATTTTCATTCATAAACTATACGATTAATTTTGTTGCATACATAATTCAACTCTATAAAAATGGACAAAATTAAGCATGTGTTAGCTGCATGTCTGTCACTTTGAGGCACAATCATTTCAGAGGCACTTGCTGTGTCACCATTAAGAATTCTATATAACTCAAATCAAGACCATTGAGCCCACCATCAAAGGTATGGAATGTATATGACATGGAGGGTTTAAAGTTTAAGCAATCAATGACTGGTTATTCTAATTTTTCTGGTGTTCTTCTATCTAAGTAATTGTAAAGTTGAGATTTACAAATTTGTATTGTGTTGGCTTTTATTCCATGCCAAATTTGATTGTAATTTTATTCAATCTTTTGTACCCTGTATTTGTTATGGGAATTTATTATAAGGGTTGTGTGATAGTGAAAGAGAGTGTGAAGACTCAAGCTATTGAAGAATAAAGTGTTTTCACGGGTAGCTCCGCGGGTAGCTCGCGACTTAGCATCCTGCGAAGTAACTCATGTGCCTTGCACATGCTAGAATGCGAAGAGTCAGGCCAGATGGAGACAACTATGTCTCGCGAGTATCTCACGGGTAAGGCCTTCTCGTGAGACACCTGCGAGACATTCTATTCAGCCAGCCTGTCTAGTCTGATACACACTTTCTGTGCCTACACTATTTATACCCACATTACCCACAAATGTAAGAGAGAGCTTTAGAGAGAAAACCCTAGCTAAAACACTTGAGAGTTAGAAATTGTTAATCCAACAATTCTCTACACCTTTGTTTGTTGATTTTCCTCATCTCCTACCTCTCAATTTCCATACCATTGAGAGGTCAATAGCCCAAACACTTACCGCACCTTTTGAGAGTGTCCAGTGAGGTTTTGGTGCTGTTGGGAAACATTAGAAGAAGCCAAGGATGGCAGATGCAACATGGAGATTGTTGCGGGATCCGGAGAGCTAGACAAGACACGATTCCGAGAAAAGACACGGTTCCGAGAAGCCCTGTTGGAGTAGGAGCTTGGAGGGCTTAGGTACAGAGGGTAGATTAGGCTTGGAGGGTCTCTTGCTTACCCAAGTATCCCAACTGATTATCTAGTGGATCGATTTCCGCTTGGAGGGTGGCAGAGAGGTTTTTCGCTGAGTTCTTCAGTTTCCTCTTCGATAACACGTCTCGGTGTTATCTGTGTTTGCACCTCTCTTCCCTACTCTTGTTCATTTTATTTTACTACTGTGTTGCTTTAAATATGGATTAGAGTAGCTCTCTTGCATGTTTACTTGCATTTACACTATTCCGCACTTAGTATTAAGTTAGTGTAAAAACAACCAAGTCATAATTTGAATTGGGGGTCTAAACGAGCTCTAGTGTTTTCACACATTTCGAGCTTTCAATTGGTATCAGAACGGGTACACTCGCTATGGTTTAAATACCTGAGTGTGTTCCTTGATCCCGTTTTGAGATGGACCGGTCTCAATCTTTGAATGTTCCACCATTCTTTGATGGTAATAACTACGCTTTTTGGAAAGTCCGAATGAGGGCATTTCTGTGTTCAATAGATGATACTGTTTGGGATTCCGTAGAAGTAGGTTGGACTAGGCCCGAGGTTGCTAAATCCACTTGGGATAAAGGAGCACTTGCGGCAGCTAATGCTAATGCTAGCAGTAAAGCATTGAATGCTATATTTTGTGGTGTTTCTCCAGATGAGTTCCATAGGATTTCTCACATAACAGTAGCCAAGGAAGCTTAGGAGATATTGGAGACCACCTATGAAGGAACAAAGAAAGTTAAGGACACAAAGCTTCAAATGTTAACCACCAAATTCAAAGAGCTTAAGATGGGAGATGATGAGTCCTTTGATTCATTCTATGGAAAGCTCAATGAAATTGTGATTGTGAAGCTCAATCTTGGTGAGAAGATTGAGGATGCTAAGGTGGTGAGAAAAATTTTGAGGTCCCTACTGGAAAGCTTCCGAGCGAAAGTTACAGCTATAGAAGAGAGTAAAGACTTGGATGAGATCAAAATCCAAGAGCTAATTGGATCTCTTCAAACATATGAGCTAGGACTGCCTTCTCATAAATCGAGCAAATCCCTTGCTCCTAAAACCATCACCAAGAGAATGGACAACCCCTCCGAAGAGGATGATGTAAAGAAGGAAGTAGTTTTCCTTGCAAAGAACTTCCGAAAATTTCTAAAGATGAACAATAGTGGGAAGCCTTTCAACAGAGGAAAGTTTTCATCTCCCAAGGGTGATAGGAAGGAATTTAGGAAGAAAGATGGAAAGGACTCTCAATTCTCTCAAGGAATCACGTGCTTCGAGTGCAATGGACATGGTCATGTCAAGAGAGAATGTCCTAATTATTTGAGAATGAAGGGCAGGGTATATGCCACAACTCTCAATGATTCGGAGTTTTCCAACTTAGATTCAGAGGGCAGCTGTGATGAAGAAGGGAACTACTCAGCATTTATGACTATTGCTCATGTTGAATCTTCAGAGGATTTGAACTTGCTTGTAAAAGAACTTAGGGATCATAGTGATGAAGAATCAATGGGAGTTGTCGAAGAATCTAATGCTGAAGAAGATGAAAACGCAGCCGGCCTTCAAGAGAATTACAACTCACTCCTTGAGAAATCAGGAGAGTATACAAGGATAGCCAAGGCCTCCGTAAATAAGATGAAAAAGGCAGAGGAGGACTATAAAAGTCTTCTAGCGCGGTATAAGGAGGCCAAGTGTGAGATAGAAATGATGAATGGTGAGCTGACTGAAGCTTATTCAAAAATCAAATTTCTTAAGCTATAGGTAGTGCAACCAAATGCCAAGATACAGAGGGTATCCACGAAGAAGCTAGATGATGTTATTTCATCTCAAAAACATTTCTTTGACAAGTCCGGGTTGGGATATACCGGAGGGAGTAGCTCATCGGCCAATGTCACCAAAGAAGTGAAGTTTGTGAAGGCCAAAGAGCCGGTTATAGTTGCCTCTACTCCTAAGAAAGTAAAGGATGAAACAAAGAAGAATGTGGCTGACCAACGGGTGCTGAACAAGTCTCGTAACCAATCAGTGGTTAGAATTGAAGCCAAAGGAAGATTACCTCCGAAATCACAAAGAAGTCCAAGAATGAACCATGTATGTCATCATTGTGGACTTCAAGGACACACAAGACCAAATTGTCATAAGCTGAGAGCATTGAATAATGCTAGGGATTAAAGGTCAAGAAGACCAAGAGATAACAGGAGGAATTGGACTGTTGGGCAACCACGAAGTCAAAATGAAGATTCTGGTGTGATGGATGTAATGAAGATGATTGAGACATTCACCACATGTTTGGTGAACTTCAACAGCAGGTTTGAAGGTCATAATTCACGTACCCAATCCTATAAGGATATCACCCCGAACGCATGTGACGTGTGGGTGAAGAGGGGTACTCATGCATGATTATCTCCCATATCCATGCATCAATACTTCCAATGCTTAGGATCATAGGTTCATGCATCATATCATGCATTGTTTTTTGTTTATAGCATGTCTTCTTTTACAAGTTTTTTTTTTTTGTGTTATTTCAATTCTTGCTCTATTTTTGAGTGTGTTCAAAATTCAAAAACCCATAAAAATTGGAAAATCTTCAAAAAGTTTGATCGCTTGTCTTTGTGTTTATCACATGTGAGTTTGGCCTAGTACCTTCGTACTAATGGCGTAGTGCATTTTCGAGCTTAGCTTGTTTCTATATGCATATCTATCTGTGTGGAAGAAATCTTGAAATCTATGTGTGATTGTTGTAAATAGATCTTCAAGCTTGTCATGAATGATTGGTCAATTGTCTTGATGGTCTTGATACTTGCATAGACTTGTGCCTATACCTCTTTTTTTTTTTTTTTTTTTTTTTTTTTTTTTTTTTTTTTTTTTTGCAATTGAGCTCTCCAAATGTAAATCTCAAAGTGACAAAAAGATATTGAGCTGTAAAAGCCTGTCGCACATACTAGTATTTGACTAGGAAAAATGGAAAGCGACTTTTGTATTGAAATGTATAGTGCTCAAAAAGCCAAAGGCTAATCCTCTATGTTGAAATATCAAAAATTTCACGCACCAATCTCAAAAAGAGATGTATTTATCCAAAAAGGATCAAATGTCATGATTTATGCAGAAGCCAAATAAAAAGCTTCTAAGTTGTGTATTCAATTTGTGAGAGGTCATATATGTTCATTTCTATAATTGAGAGTGATCACTTGACTTAGTACTAGTTGTGTATGACTTGATTGAATTGATCATTGAAGCTTCACTCTGGTCTAAGGACTATTTCACACTTGATACTCACCCACAACACACAAGACTTTGATTCAATGAATGCTTATCTCATTTGTGTGATTGTACATGTTCAAATGTGATGTGTATGCTCAAGTACTTGATGATCAAACCCAAAAAGATTTTTGAGTGTTTTATTTGTTTTTGAAAGTGAATTTATACTTTCGTGCTTTTAGTTTTTGTTCAAAATGCATTTTTGTGTTTTTCATCAAAAACTGGTTCAGAGGTTGTTTCGCGAGAAGCTCGCGACTTAGAGCTTCCCACGAAAGGTGCTTAAGGGAAAACAAAAGTTATATTTTTCATACAGAAACTCTCGCTACTGCCTCGCGAGTATTTCGCGTCTAACCTCTTCTCGCGAAATGGTTTTTAGGCCAAAACTGAATTTTTCTCAAAATCACACAGAAGCTATCGTGACTGTCTCGCTACTATCTCGCGACTTAAAGCTTCTGGTGAAAGGTTTTAAGCTTCAGTGGCCCTTCTCGCGACTGTCTCACGACCGCTTTGCCACTGCCTAACCCGCGAAAAACGCGTGTTTTCAGTCTAAATGTAGGAGATGTGACAGGTTTTCAAACATTTTTCTTTTCCCTCGCACAAGTCTCTCAAACCCCTTTCAACCTAAATCACTATTTCATTCAAACCCCATCATTTTCAAGCAAATTTCTGCAAAATCCTTTCAAGGTATGTATTTCTTACACTTTTTTCATCTTTTAGTTTTGGATTATGCAGAAGTTATGCTTAGGGTTTTGAAAATTGGGGATTTTCAAAAATTGGGTTGGGTTTCCTTTTCTAGTAAATATTTTTTCAAAATCTTTGATTGGGCTGTGTTCTATCTGCTGTTTTTGCACCTGTGTTGGCCCCATGTGGCATTTTAAGCATGTATTGAGGCATTTTTCCAAATGTTCATGCATTTTTCACAACTGTTGTGCATTGGTGCATGTCATGTGTTTGACAAATTGTCTAAGTGACAGTTCTGTGTTGTTTTGGACTCAACTGAGTTCTAATCTTCTGTGTTGGTCTTGTTTGACCATTTGTATCATTTTTTTAATCATCTTGTGTGTGTTTTACACACTTTGTTAAGTTTGTGCCTTAATTCCATGCCATGCACACCCTAGGCACCCTCTAGGCACACTATCATGCATCAGCACACGCACCCATATGCACACACATGCACACCTACTTAACATCATGCATTGTGTCTATGTGTTCTTAGTTTGACTATTTTAGCATGTTGGTTTAAGTTATTTGTACTCCATTTAAGTTAGTTTTTACCCTGTTTTGAACTAACTGAATCTAATCAAGTTTTTGTGCTTTGTTTTGTGTTTTTGCACATGTTTTTCTGTATGTTCTATGTTCATTTGTGCAGATGCTTCGCCGTTCTTCTCGTGGAAAAGATCCAGTTATTGACACTCCCTCATCACTAGTGTCAAAAAGGACATGACACTCATCTGAAGTTCCAAATAGTGAGAGGTTTAAGACTCCCCTCGACTCTCAAACATTTTCTAGCATTTTTCAGGATGCTCCTCCTATGGTGGAGTGTATTGTTCAGTTTGACACTCTAGGATCCACCTTTATCCTGAGGATTTTTGCAATCAGGGATTGGACTGAGTTATTTGGAAACTTTGAAGATCCGGTTGATGAATTGGTTAAGGAGTTTTATTCGAATGCAAGATACACAGGTGTAGAACTACAATGTTGGATTCGGGGAAAAGAATTCACCATCAATCCAGATTATATTGCAAAGCTTCTTCGTATCACTCGACCTGCAAATGCAAAAAAGTCTCCCTATGATGACAGACAACCAGCTGTGTCAGACATCTTTCGTATTCTTGGAGAAGAACATGCAGTTTCTGCAAAAGGCACCTCCATTGGAACAGCGAAGTTCAAACCTGAACTGAAAACTCTCACCTTTATCATGTTCTTCAATCTATATCCATTGTCCAATACGGGGTTTATTAATCTTGGACGGGCACAGTTTTTATGCGACCTTATCAATGGAACTCCGATTGACATTTGTACTCGTATCTTCCAAACTATAGGAAAAACAGCTGCACAATCAGTAGCAAAATTATGTCTTCCATTCTACAGTCTTGTCATGAAAATCATGTTGAATGAAGGAGTTCGTTCGCCAAGTGATGGAAAGATTGTGGTTCGTCGTCGTCCAATTTCTATGTCATCTCTTGAAAAGAGCAAAAGTCACTCTTCGACTGAAAAGAAAAAGAAAAATCTGTCCACACCACCTATGTCTCTCTCCGATCATGAATCAGTTGCTCATACTACTGAGACTACCTCTTCTCATGTCCCTGCACCACAGCCAGGTCAATCTAGTTCTCAAACTGACCGGTTCACCACCTTGGTAGAAGGTTTGCATGGGCATATGTCAGGACTTAAAAATCTCATCCACTCCACCAACAACTAGGTTCAAATGCGCCTCACTGCCATTGAGACACAGCTGGATGAGATTCAACGCTAGTTAGAGGAGAGCCTTTAGCTATTCGTGCCAAAAAGGGGGAGAGCATACTCTGTGTACAGATTGTATAGATTGGATGATAGCATATAGAAAGGGGGAGAGCATCACAAGAAAAGGAAGTGTGCATAGTGAAAAGGGGAGTTTTGAAAAGATAACACACATATTTAGTTGTTTTGATTTAAACTATTTTTAGTCTTAATAGCTGTTTTCATTTACAGTTCTCTATTACTGCTTTTTGTTTAAAGCTTTGATACTCTGTTTTAATTTCAGTTTATTATCAGTAGTTTGTGACTTTCTCAATGCTTGTGTAGCATTTTCTGTGTACTTCTAGATATTGCTAATATGTCTTGAGTACTTCACACTTGTGCCCTTAGTAGAATTGTTCCTAGATGCATATATACTTCGTGTATTTTGCATTGGTTGTGTGATTGGACATGCAAGTAATCATAAGTGACTGCTTTGTTGTACATGTCCGGATGAACATTTACTTGTTATATGTTCATTGCAGTCATTCTTTAATGACTGCCCTTATTTGATCAAGTGTTTGTTTGCATGATATCTATTGTTTACATACTTGATCACACTATGCTTGCTCTTGTTCATATCTTGTGTTCAACTTGTCATAAATTTAATGAAAGTTTTGTTTATGTGCGAGTGTTTTAGGTTATAGGTATAAACTGCAAGTGCTTCACAGTTTCTAGATTAGGTGTGAGTGAGTTTTGCCATTGTTCTCAAACTCACATTTAAGTCTAGAGTTTGTTGTTAGGGGTTTTGTCATGAAATAGCCAAAGGGGGAGATTGTAAAGTTGTGATTTACAAATTTGTATTGTGTTGGCTTTTATTCCGTGCTAAATTTGATTGTAATTTTATTCAATCTTTTGTACCATGTATTTATTGTGGAAATTTATTGTAAGGGTTGTGTGATAGTGAAAGAGACTGTGAAGCCTCAAGCTATTGAAGAAAAAAGTGTTTTCACGGGTAGCTCGCGACTTAGCATCCTGCGAAGTAACTCATGTGCCTTGCACATGCTGGAATACGAAGAGTCAGGCCAGATGGAGACAGCTGTGTCTCGCGAGTATCTCGCAGGTAAGGCCTTCCCGCGAGACACCCGCTAGACATTCTGTTCTACCAACTTGTCCACTCTGATATGCACTTTCTGTGCCTACACTATTTATACCCACATTACCCACAAATGTAAGAGAGAGTTTCAAAGAGAAAACCCTAGCTAAAACAGTTGAGAGTTAGAAATTTTTAATCCAACAATTCTCTACACCTTTGTTTGTGGATTTTCCTCATCTCCTACCTCTCCATTTCCATACCATTGAGAGGTCAATAGCCCAAACACTTACCACACATTTTGAGAGTATCTAGTGAGGTTTTGGTGCTGCTAGGAAACATTGGAAGAAGCCAAGGATGGCAGATGCAACATGGAGCTTGTTGCGGGATCCGGAGAGCTAGACAAGACACGATTCTGAGAAGCCTTGTTGGAGTAGGAGCTTGGAGGGCTTAGGTACAAAGGGTAAATTAGGCTTGGAGGGTCTTTTGCTTACCCATGTATCCCAACTAATTGTTTAGTGGATCGATTTCCGCTTGGAGGGCGGCGGAGAGGTTTTTTGCCGAGTTCTTCGGTTTCCTCTTCGATAACACGTCTCGATGTTATATGTGTTTGCATCTCTCTTCCCTACTCTTGTTCATTTTATTTTACTACTGTGTTGCTTTAAATATGGATTATAGTAGCTCTCTTGCATGTTTGCTTGCGTTTACAGTATTTCACACTTAGTATTAAGTTAGTGTAAAAACAACCAAGCCGTAATTAGAATTGGGGGTCTAAACGAGCTCTAGTGTTTTCACACATTTTGAGCTTTCAGTAATGCTAAAAGAGTGTTCGTTGTTCAAAATACATGGGATTTGAATATGATAAACTAGAGTTCAATTGGCTAACAAAAAAGGAATTAGGTTTTGGAATCCATTCTTATTTATTTTATTTTATTTTTTATGAAATATTGAAAGCGATAATTAGTAATAACTAATAACTAGTGAGATATTTGGAAGATTCAGAATTTCAGTTGCATGGGTCACGCCATTGTCTGAACTTGACGCATGATGCGGGTTGTTAAAAATGTTGCTTTATAAAACTAAACTTTATCAACTACAATTAACCAACGCCCAAAACATATAATAATTTAACAAATGATATTTTTTTCTAATTTTTTTATATAAAAAAACTCACTTAAAAAAAAATTAAAATAGAAGGGGCAAACTTTAAAATATGAAATGAAAAGACAATGAAGACATGATAATGTTTTTTTTACGACAGGGCCCTTCAAATTTTCTTATGTCAATGCATAGATTATATGTCAGATTTTGTTATTAAAATTTTTTTTATGCCAAGAGCCTTGTAGACTTGTAGCTCAACTTATTGGTATCTTTTGATATTTCCAAAGAAAACATGAAGAGTTCAAATTCTCAACCCCTTGTTGTAAGTTGTATGAATTATATATATATATAAAGGTATTTACTTCTTCTTTTTTTTTGGGTAAGAAAAAGGGTATTTACTTAGTTTTATTAGTAGGTCAAATGTGCAATAACTCAATTAACCCAAGTTTTATTAGATTTTATAAATTATTCAAAGCTGCTTAGAATATTGTGATAAAAATAAAAGTTTATATCAAATATTAAAACTCATTGGCAAGAGCTTTGTAGCTAAAGCTGATATCTTCTGATGTTTCCCAACAAAGACATCCAATCTCCAGGGTTTACATACCCTCTCTCTCAATTATTAAATTAAAATAATATATATATTTATTTATATTAAAACTCTTTCAAATGAGTTGATTTTTAAACTTCACATTTCAATATATGAGACTTTATACAAAGAAAGATCTTAGTCATAACCTAGTATTGTTCAACTTAATGATTAAAAGTAATATGGCAAACCCTTCACTTGGAATTGGCTTGGAGATAAGCATTGTCACCTTATTCATATTGTTACATTTCCTTTATAAAAAAAAAATAAATAAATAAAAGAAGCTAAAAAGGATGCATATTTTATCTTTTATCGTATTATTACCAATGGCTACCCAAAATTTCCCTCCTTTTCACTTGAATTTTCTACATAAAAAAGGAGGCCTTTGTTTGGAGCTTACACTATGTATTTTGCCACTGGTGAAAATTGCTACAAACTCTTTATATTTTTGACTCATTGTAACATTCCTTTTGTTTCATGAGTGCCAACATGGCTTTCATTGAACTAACATCAAAGTTCATCCCTTCTATTCATGCATAAAATAAAATTTTTTTGGCGTTGGAAAATGTTAGAGTTATGAATAAATTAGTAGTACTTTTACTACTAATTTAACAATTTATACATTTGGAACAATTAGTAGTGATAGGCCACAAACTGAATGACCCCTTGTGATAGAAATTAATTAATTAATTAGCCAAGTTATTAATTAATCAATTTATCAGGCAAACGCGTGGTAGCGCAAACAAATCACCAATAAACTAATTATGCAGCAGAAAATAAATAACACGGTAATTTGTTTACGAATTAGGAAAACCTAACGGCAAAAACCCCACCTGGTGATTTTCAAGTCACCACTCCCGAAACTCCACTATTATCACAACAAGCGGTTACAAGTAAAGGAATCTCAAGTACCTTACCAACCTACAGTTGAACGCTTACCCCAATACCCAATTGGACTTGTTCTGTAGTGACAATTCCCCTTTCTGATGCACGACTCCCAAGTACATGACTAACCAATTGCACGGATCCTAGTACGCGACTTCAATCACCAACTAAGAAGGTTGTTGGTTGCAAAATTTTTCAGTTCATCCACACGATGAAGATCAAGAAGATGCTTGGTCACAAAACCCTACGGTGCACATACATAGCAACTTCTTCAAGAGAAAGAGATGAACTAGGGCAAGAACTTCGTCTCGGGTCACAATTTGCTTGAACAGAGTTTGCTTAATGCTTGTGCAACTTGTGAACTGTTTAAAACAATCCTTTTATATGTCTAGGGTTAGGAGAAAAGAAAGCCCAAAGACATATTCACGGATCCCAAGAAAATTACATTTGAATTCTGAAAATCTTAAAGCTCGACAGATAGGAGGTGTTGAGAAGCTGTCGAGCAGGTGTTGAGCACACCGAACTTTGAACAGCTTTCTTAAGCTCGATAGATGCAGCTGTCGAGCTAGCTATCGAGCATTAATGAATTTGCACTATCAACTTGTTTTCTTGGACAGACTTGAAGGTTTCAACACTTGATCTTAAAATTCTTGAAGTATTTAAACATATCCTAAATCTACCCAAATACAAGTAAAGTGCGTTTTGTCAAAGGATAAGCCAATTACATAAAATCATGACATATGTTCTTAACATGTGAAACACATATGTCCTAACAATCTCCCCCTTTGGCAATCCGTAACAAAACCACAACAAACAAATGAACATATGAGAGAAGTCATAAATTACTCAACTCATATTCACTTGTTGAATACAACAAAATCTATCCTAACACAAACTCTTGAAAAACTTTTCAAGAAGAGAGTTTATGGCAAGTAGACTTTGACAACCTGTATTTCTGAAACACTTTAAACAAAACTCATCAAGGCATCTTTGTGTTAAACAGAAATAATAGATTTCATACAAGTATAAAAAACATGTGTATTAAGGGAGAAAAGAAACAACACATGAAGGGATAGGTGAAAGAAAAAAACATACATCAATATAAAGAAAGAGATAAGTACAATGTATGTCTATAAATGGTCACAAGACCTAATGTACAAGAATAATGTATCTAAACAGAAAGAAAAGAAAAGATACATACTATCCTCACTACATCCCTCAAAATATCAACACTCCCCCTAATAAAATGGTCCTATACTAACTCTCCCCCTAAGAATGACTACTCTCATCCAAAACTGCTCCCCCTTTTTGTCACGAGTGACAAAGGGTAAGAGTGTCAAGTAAACATCTCATCGGTAGAGCTAGCATCTCCATCAGCATCATCCGAAGCATCATCGTCATAACCATCATCATCATCCTTATCCTCAGAACCAGAAGCCACGGGAGAAGGTGGTGAAGGAATAGCCTCAGGAGCAAAACCACCCATGGATGCCTGTCGCCATGCAATACGACTGACATGAACGTTCACCTGATACAACTCCGTAGAGAGTGTATCTAGGCGAGCATCCATGCGCTGCAGCTGCGCCATGATATCTCCTAAAGTCACATCACCCGAAGAAGAGGAAGGAGCAGATGTGGATGGAGCAGAACGGGATGGAGCTGAACGAGAGGGAGGAGCTGCTGAATCCGACTGCCGTGACCGAAGCTGGGCCTTGCTACGTTTAATGGTAGCGTAATCTATGGCACACATAACGGTGAAATGGTTGGAAGAGGGAAAAGGAACGGAAAAATGGTGTAAGATCCTTGTGATAGCGGAAGGAAAGATGAGCTTATCACGGGATGCCGAATCTAGATGAACATCCATAATAAACAGAATGAAATGAGAAGGGAAATCTATAGTAAGATGCTCAAGAAGAGATAACAAAAATCGAGCACGAGGCTCTGTAATGGAGTTATAGTGAGAGAGTGGATGCAAAACAAAGGTCATCACCATGTTCATGAATCTAGGACCTTTAGCAAAAGGTCAACATGGTGTAAATAGATGCTCACCCCAAGCAAAAGGGCGCTCACAGAAAGCAGACATAAGCTCATCCCTGGACACATTCCTCAGACGCTCACAACTAGGATAGTCAAGAAACTCTATCCTAGGGACCCGAAGCACATCCGCAATAAGTTACGGTGTGACAGGAATGCACGTACCTCAAACGCAAGTGAAGAAAAGAGGTACTGACCGATCAATCTCGTGCATGTTGGAGTAAAACTCCTGGATAAACATGAGAGGACAGGTGACCAGGACATCACATAGTGACTCCCATCCCCTACTGTGAATGACAGAGGGAAGGTCGGTGTCGGCAAAGTCCTGACTTGGCGTTCCGAATGAATGCCTCATCTAGAAAAGTTCTCTGAAAATGCCTTGAAGGCATCATCATCACAGAACTGAATATGAGATAGTGTAGGATCAGAGGATGAAGAAGCACTAGAATGAAGAGGGTTCCAGGCTGGAGTGGATTTACGCTTAGGTGTCATAGACACAATTAACGTAAACAAAAAGAGAGGAGGAGAAAAGAAAGACAATCAGAAAAGTCCCAAGCAATTTCAAATATAACAATGATATTGAAAAGAGAGTACGTATGTATAGGAAATGCATGAACATGTGACATGCAAAAGAAATTGCATCATGGGCTCAGCCTAATCCAAACCTATCAGCACACAAACAGATAGCACACATCTAAATGCATGACAAGACCATTAGAATGCTAATGTGATGCAATGTATGAGGTTTTAAGCTCATTTAAGTGAAAACCCATCCCAAAATTTCAATAATAACTCATCAATTTTGAGAAACCCCAAAATTTTTCAAAAACCCCAAAACCTAGGTTTCAAAACATGAAATGCATGAATATGAAAGGATTACAAGCTTACCAAGTGAAGAAAAACTTGAAAAATCTTGAAGAAACCTTGAGGAACAGTTAAGGGAGTGAGATGAGAGAGTTTGGGAGAGAAATCAGAGAAGTATCGAGAGAGAGATCAAGTGAAATGAGTTCCGAATCGCACAAGGAGCTTAAATAGTGCCAACAATAAATCTTGACGGATGTAGGTATCGAGAGGTATCGAGATATCTGTTGAGGAGGTGTCAAGAAAATGGTCATCGACAGCTGAGGTATCGAGGAGGTGTCAAGGAACAATCCAACAGAACCAAGAACAGAAGCTCGATCGACCCACCAGGTATCGAGAAGCTATCGAGGATGCAGAGCCATTCTCGATCGATCCACCAAGTATCGAGAAGCTGTCGGGATTGCGATTAGAAAAAGCTGAAGAAACTCGACAGACAGCAAGGTATCGAAGAGGTATCGAGGAGATGTCGAGCCAGCAATTAAAACCAATTTTTCGAGATGAGAAAAACACAGACATGAATGCAATCCAACATGCAACTCAACCAATGATTCAATCAACATATTAAGCTCTCAAAATCATCACTCAATAAAAATTTTAAGCACATGGATCTTCTAAAAAAAACACACACACACTAAACAAGTCTAACCAATTTTATATTTTCAAAAATAAGTCAAGACAGTTTAGTGAGCATACATTAACACATGAAAAACCTTGTGATGGCCAAATCACATTGTACCTGCACATGTATCAAGAATAGCAAAGAATATTGCGTGTTGTGTGTGAAAAATATCGTAAGATTGCATAAGTGTATACATGTTATGACGATTTGAGATATGAGAAAATCACTTTAACTCACACACAATCATAACTGCTTGATGGGGACTATCACCTTCAAGGTACATCCTATAACTCCCACATCTCCTAGAATACACCCTTGCAATCATATTTAAAGCATTTTTTTCTTTTTTCTTTGCATATTTTTCTTTTAAGCATATCATGTATGGGCATATTAGAGAGAGAAAAGAAATACCCAAAGATATTTGACATTCCAATTTTGCTATGCCTAAGCACACAAATGTCATTGACACTACACTTTTGCTATGCCGAAGCATATAGGTGTCATATTATGATTGACGAGCAATAGTGGTGAGATGGTTATTTATGCCTTTCTCTTAGGATTTTCTAGTCCTTCCCATCAAAAAGAGTGATATGAGTGTTAAGTATAAGAGACAACTTAATCTTACTCATCACAAACATGAGCTACAAAGCTCACTTGCTTAGTTGTGCATAGACATGCTCATCTAAGCTACAAATGATACAAAATTTAGAAGGCTTTGTTTCAATGGCCATCCAAGGTACACATCCAAGGTACACAAGTACCAATGTACACAAAACACACACTATTTTTGTATTTTTCTGATTTTTCAATTTATTTTATTTTTTTTGTTTATTTTTATATGAAAAACAAAACAAAGCAAAACTAAAAAATAACCAAACAAAAACATGTTAAACAACCAAAGCATAAAAACTAGATGTAGATGCATGAGGAAGAAAGAAAAAGAGAAGAAGATCATCCCATGGAGATAAAACCAATGTTTTGACGAAGGAATTCGAAGCGTTTACTGGTAAGAGGTTTGGTAAACAGGTCAACCTTCTGATCATCGGTGTGAATAAACTCAAGAGTGAGAGTACCATCTTCGACAAGCTCCCTAATGAAGTGATGTTGAATCTCTATGTGTTTGGTTCTAGAATGTTAAACCGGATTCTTAGAGATGTTAATGGCATTGGTATTGTCACAGTAGATAGTGAGATGTTCTTGACAGATACCATAATCATGGAGGAGTTTTTGTATCCATAGGAGTTGGGTGCAATAGCTACCAGCAGCAATATACTCAGCTTCTACAGTGGATAATGAGATGGAGTTTTTCTTTTTACTCATCCAAGAGACAAGATTATTACCCACGTAGAAACAACCCCCTGAAGTACTCTTTCTATCATCAACATTCCCAGCCCAATCAGCATTAGAGTACCCAGCTAGGACATCACTTGTGTCCTTGTTATACCACACACCAAACTCAACAGTGGTTTTGACATACTTTATAATTCTCTTTAAAGCAGTCATATGGGACTCTTTGGGATTAGCCTGATATCTAGCACACACTCCAACACTATAGCTAATGTCAGGTTTACTAGCAGTAAGGTAAAGAAGACTACCTATCATGCTTCTATATAGAGAAGGATCAACACTTTTACCTAACAAGTCAATAGTGAATTTAACATTTGGGCTCATAGGGGTTCAAATAGAACTGGCAGATTCTAAACCAAACTTTTTCACAAGATTCTTAGCATATTTAGATTGAGATAGGAATATACCTGAATCTTGTTGACAAATTTGCAACCCAAGGAAGTGAGTCAGCTCTCCAATCATGCTCATCTTGAACTCGACCTGCATGAGTTTTGAGAAACCATGAGCAAGTTCATCCTTAGTCGATCCAAAGATGATGTCATCAACATAGACTTAGGCAACTATCAGCTTGCCATCTTCTCTTTTGAAGAAAAGAGTCTGATCAGCCTTTTCTCTTGTGAACCCATGTGACACCAAGTATTGTGTAAGCCGATCATACCAAGCTCTGGGGGCTTGTTTTAACCCATAGAGTGCCTTCTTGAGGTACAGTACATGATCTGGAAAGTGTGGATCAATAAATCCTTTTGGTTGAGCCACATAAACATCTTCTTTGAGCAATCCATTTAAGAAAGCAATCTTCACATCCATATGATAAAGCTTGAGCTTTAATTGACAAGCCAGTGCAAGGAGAATTCTGATGGACTCCATACGAGCAACAGGAGCAAATGTTTCATCATAGTCTACTCCTTCCATTTGTGAGTATTCTTGAGCTACAAGCCGAGCCTTGTTGCGGATCACATTGCCCTCCTCATCAGTCTTATTGTGGAATATCCACTTTGTACCAATGATGTGTTCACCCTTCGGTCTAGGTAACAAGGTCCAAACATCATTCCTTTGAAACTGAAGAAGTTCATCATGCATTGCTTCGACCCAACTTTCATCCTGAAGAGCTTCCTTAACTTTTGTGGGTTCAACCTGTGATAGATAACAAGAATAAGATACAAAGTTAGCAACGCATTTATCAATAGTTCGTTTTCTTAATGTGAGTTCATTCATATTTCCCACAATAACTTCTGGAGGATGATTTAATTTAACCCTGGAGGAAGGTCTTTTCTCTTCATGGGACTCAGAATCTGGTGAAGTGGGTATGTCTACAGAATCTTCCAAAACACTAGGAGTACTAGGAGCACTTGGAGATGTAGGTTCTTGTTCAATAAGTTCTTAAACTTCATTAGGCTCAAGAGGAAGAATTTCTTTGGGTAACTCCTCAATTCCTTTCTAAGAACCAGAATCTGAAGACTCATCAATAACAACATTCACTGTTTCCATTACCTTCATAGTTCTCTTGTTGTATACCCGATAAGCCTTGCTTGTGGAGGAGTAGCCCAAAAATATACCTTCATCACTCCTAGAGTCAAACTTTCCAACATTCTCTCTATCCTTGAGGATGAAACAGGTGCTTCCAAAGATCTTGAAGTACTTCACATTCTGCTTCCTTCCTTTCCATAACTCATATGGAGTCTTCTTGGTACTGGGTCTAAAGTACACCCTATTAACTGTATGACAAGCAGTGTTAATAGCTTCTCCCCACAAATTTCTGGCCAAATCCTTGTTGTATAACATGGCTCTGGCCATCTCCTGAACAACTCTGTTCTTTCTTTCTACCACACCATTCTGCTGAGGAGTAATAGGAGCAGAGAATTCTTGAGATATACCTGATCTTTGGCAAAAGGACTCCATATATGAGTTCTCGAATTCTTTACCATGGTCACTTCGAATTTGATCAATCTTCAGGTTCTTCTCATTCTGCAATCTTGTGCATAAAGCTTCAATGTGCTCAGAAGCATCAGACTTGGATCGTAAGAGAATGACCCAAGTGTACCTAGTGAAGTCGTCTACCACAACCATGATGTATCTCTTACCACCAAGAGACTAGGTTCTAGTTGGACCCATAAGATCCAAATGTAGAAGCTCCAAAGGCCTAGATATAGCTGATGTCTGAGTGCTTGGAAGCTTAGTTCCACACACCACATTGCTCATTCTACTAAGCTTTGGTATTCCCAAGACTGATTCATGCCTAGGTATAATAGAAAGATGTTTGTAACTAGCATGTCCCATCCGTTGATGCCATAAATCTTCATTTGGCAAACGAATGTTGTTGCACACAATATCAGCATCAGGAACGAATCCATAACAGTTGTCTAAAGTGCGAACACCGCTTATGAGGTTCTTTCCAGACTCATCCATAACAAGACATTTTCCCTTTGAGAATAGTACCATGAAGTCTTGATCACATATCTGACTTATGCTTAACAGGTTCACCCTTAAACCTTCTACATAGAGGACATTTGCAATGTCTGGCAGTCCAGGTAGAGAAATAATTCCCTTTCCTTTAATTTGAGATTTGCTCCCATCACCAAAAGTGACATTGCCACCCTTTTTAGACTCGAAAGTCTTGAAGAGAGATCTGTCTCCAGTCTAGTTTCACTCGAAATTCTATTTTCGAGCTAAGCCTTAAACTTTCACTCTTCTCAGATGAACTCCTTTGTACATTTTTATTCTGAGACAGTCTAGTTTCTTCTTAGCCAAACTAAGATCTTTTTCAATAATTATCGTAAGAGAATTTAAATAACTTTTAGACTTGTATTTTCTGAAACACTCAACCAAAAAGAGATTAGAAAAACAAGATGTATTTGAAAACAAAGATCTCTTCAAGCCGGTTACAGCCATGACAACAGGGGTCAATGGATCAACACAGTAAAGATTAAACCCTAATCAGAGTGTGCCTGCTTTGATACCACTTGATAGGCCACAAACTGAATGACCCCTTGTGATAAAAATTAATTAATTAATTAGCCAAGTTATTAATTAATCAATTTATCATACAAACGCGTGGTAGCACAAACATATCACCAATAAACTAATTATGCAGCGGAAAATAAATAACACGGTGATTTGTTTAAGAATGGGGAAAACCTAACGGCAAAAACCCCACTGGGTGATTTTCAAGTCACCACTCCCGAAACTCCACTATTATCACAACAAGCGGTTACAAGTAAAGGAATCCCAAGTAACTTACCAACCTACAGTTGAACCCTTACCACAATACCCAATTGGACTTGTTCTGTAGTGACAGTTCCTCTTTCTGATGCACGACTCCCAAGTACGTGACTAACCAATTGCGTTGATCCCAGTACACGACTTCAATCACCAACTAAGAAGGTTGTTAGTTGTAAAGTTCTTCAGTTCATCCACACGATGAAGATCAAGAAGATGCTTGGTCACAAAACCGTACGGTGCACATACACAACAACTTCTTCAAGAGAAAGAGATGAACTAGGGCAAAAACTTTGTCTCCGGTCACAATTTGCTTGAACAGAGTTTGCTCAATGCTTGTGCAACTTGTGAACTGTTTAAAACAATCCTTTTATATGTCTAGGGTTAGGAGAAAAGAAAGCCCAAAGTCATATTCACAAATCCCAAGAAAATCATATTTGAATTCTGAAAATCTTAAAGCTCGACAGATAGGAGGTGTCGAGAAGCTGTCGAGCAGGTGTCGAGCACACCGAACTTTGAAAAGCTTTCTTAAGCTCGATTGATGCAGCTGTCGAGCTTTAATGAATTTGCACTATTAACTTGTTTTCTTCGACAGACTTGAAGGCTTCAACACTTGATCTTGAAACACTGTTTCTTGAAGTATTTAAACACATCCTAAATCTACCCAAATACAAGTTAATTGCATTTTGTCAAAGGATAAGTCAATTACATAAAATCATGACATATGTTCTTAACATGTGAAACACATATGTCTTAACAAGTAGTACTTTTACTACTTTATGGGAGACTATCCTCTCATTCCCTCCAAATTTAACTAAAACTAGGAGGGAATGGGGAATCTTTTCCCATAATCTATCACGTTATTTTTCTACCTCCCATTTAAAAATATCACATGTTAATTAAGTTTCATTTATTAAGGAGGAAACTGAACTCATGTGGGGGAGAGTATTAGAATAATAATCAAATGATTACTAAATTCATAACTTTTTTTGATACAGGATAGAAATTCTATTTTAGCCTAATCTAAGTGTATATGTGTGTGAAGCTCCCTTTTGGAGACTTGAACCCCGGTCCTTACCCCCCACACTTTACAAGCACTTATACTTGTGGAATGACCATCTCACTGAGAGTGTGTAGTGGTAATTCACAATTTCTCAAGAATTTAAGTTTTTGTGAAAACCAGTAGTTTGACATAAAAAAATCTACACCCGTCCTTTTAGTGCTAGAGTAGTCAAGCACTTTAAAATTTATTTAATGGATTATTCTCTACTAGTATTTGTGCAATCACAATAAAATTGTATACAGTATACACAGTAGAAGACATCTAGAAATTTTCTTTATTTCAGTAAATAAAGAAACATTTGGTAGTGAATATTTAAACTAAATTGGTAGTGAATATTTAACATTTGGTAGAGAAACTTTAAAATTTTCTCTAAACTAAATTGATAAGTGCTATGATTGATTCCTATTCAAGGAAAGAAGAAAACGAAAAAAAAAAAGGGTAAAATGCAAAACTCACTTTCTAAGTTTCACCATGTATGTTTTTAGACCCCTTAAAACACAAATTGATTAACCTAGTTATAAGCCAAGTGATTACTTAGGTAAGTTATTCAAATCTAAGTTAACACAAGTAAATCATATCATGTAAACAATACAGAAAATAAAGAACACAACGATATGATAACCCAGGAAAACCAAACCGGTAAAAAACCTGGAGAGGATTTAACCTAACTATCCTCAAAGTAAAACAAATCCACTATGAAAGAATTGAAGTTTTACAATAGTGACTTAGACCATTAACATCCTATTGCTACCTCAAGTAGAAAACTTATTACCACGACCATGTGACAGTTCCGAGTCCATAGACTACTTCTTTCTTGGATTCATAGCAATCACAAGTACTCCCACTTGTGTTTTTCTTTAACCTCTTTATGCAACAACTGAAATGATCACCAAGCTCTCAACATCAATCTTGATCTTGATAACTCTAAGTGTGTATGAAGGAAAACACCTCTAGATCTCACAAGAGACTCACACACACAGCATAACAACAACATAAAAACGTGGTTAGGGTTTTTCCTTTTAGACTTAAAGTAAAACATAAATCCCTACATGTCATATGGGCTTGGGCTGAGTTGGAAATTCTATAGGAAAAAAAATTTTGCACGAGGTTCGATAAATCGAGTCTAATTTTCGATCGATCGAGCCTTGCAGAAAGTGAACAGTAATTTTCTGCAATTACTCGATTCCAACTTCACAATAAACATACTTTGAGCAGCCTAAATCTAGACTCTAAGTTTTGATCATGGTTTTCCAAGATTACATATTGAAGTTCTAAAACATTTAGATCCTAAATCCTTAGAATCTAACAAACTCCCCCTTTGGCAATCCGTGACAAAACTAAAACCAAATGCTCAAAGTTACAAAAACAGCCTATCACAATAAAATTGCCCAAAAATAATTCAACCTAACTACTATTTATCAGTTGCAAGTATTGACAGTAGCACGACTGAATCAACCTATATATTCCTGAAATACTTCAACAAACACATAAATGTATGTGTGGAAAAATACAAGTAAAACAAAATAAATTCTTGATTTTACAAAACAGAAAATAAAAGACATATATCATGAATAATCTCATAATATAAATCAATAGCCAATGTAGCACAATGTGAAACAATGTGAACCAAGAAACAGAAATAAAAAACATAATGTCTCTCCCCCTATCATATACATCACATAAAAATAAATACATCAAGATAAATACATCATGAGCCAAAAAATAAATACATCATGAAGCACCTAAATACAATCTAAAGCTCCAAAAACCAAAATCTCCCCCTATTTCCATCCATATGTACTCCCCTTTTTTGTGACGAATTGCCAAAGGGCAATCAAGACTCATCATCAAAAGGAGGTGGTGGAGGAGATCGTCTATTGCTCGCCAAATCCGCATGCAGGGCCTGAAGCTCAGTGAGCACATCCACCAAAAGCTGACCATGAGCCGCTTGAACGGTCATGACAGTGTCCAATATACTCCAAATGCTAGAATCACCCGAAGTAGAAGGTGGAGGATCAACAACGGCCATCGGATCAACATACTCCTCAGCTGTGGGATCACCTGAAGAAGGAGGAGGTGGAGGAGGTTCAACACCTGAAGAAGACTCTACACGAAGGCGTTTTAAGCTAGCTCTCATCTAAGTAGCTATCTGCCTAAGAAAGGAGGCACATATGAGAGCTAAAATATGTATAGGCTCCTATGCAGGAAAATCCTCTAATCCTAAATGTAACAAAATCCAATGAATAAAAACAGGGAAGAAAAGACCATGTGCAGTAGAACTACTCCTATGAACCTCAACCAAGGATCGAATGAAAAGAGTAGGAAAACTCATAGGAGCATCTATCACAAGGGCATACAAAAATGCACATCTCTTAATAGAAATGGTGTGCAAGTGAGAGATGGGCCAGGTGGAATGAAAAGAAATCTGGAAAAACAAGTAATGAATCTTGGTAAACTCATGAGAGGTAATCCGTGGATCAGTACCCCACTGAATGGAAGTATTGGTGAGATATGACATAATGTCATCTAGAGGAGGGCTCTCATCATAAGGGTACATAGGTTGCTATACCTTAGGCACCCCAAGAGCAGAGGCCACTAACGAAGGAGTAATGACATACTCTTCACCCCATTTCCAACTCATCACATACTGAGTGTTGGAATCATTGGAGTGGACAGAGAGGTTTAAGTAGAACTCTCTAATCAAGGTAGCTGGAGGAGGATGATCTATATCCAACAAAGGTAATCAGCCCCTACGCTCAAAGTTCCTCCTAGCTAGAGTAGTGGGCTTCTCCCATCCATACTCAACGGAATTCTAAACTCTCTCATCAATAGATTTCAAGAATGCTTTCATCCTTTCTTTCCAGTAGGCATAGTTGTTCCTATCAAAATGAGATGGGATCACAAGAGAGTAACCGTGTTCCATGACAACAAGGGTAAAGGATTATCTCTTAGATCAAAGGATCTAAATACTAGAGCTAACCCGCTCTGATACCACTTGTATGTTTTTAACCGCTTAAAACATAAATTGATTAAACTAGTTATTTAGCCAAGTGATTACTTAGGAAAATTATTCAAATCTAGGTTAACATAAGTAAAACATATCATGTAAACAATGTGGAAAATAAAGAACACAACGATATGATAACCCAGAAAAACCAAACCGTTAAAAAACCTAGGGAGGATTTAACCTAGTTATCCTTAAGGTAAAACAGATCCACTATGAAAGAATTGAAGTTTTATAATAGCGACTTAGACCACTAACATCCTATTGCTACCTCAAGTAGAAAACTTACTATCACGACCATGTGACAGCTCTGAGTCCACGGACTACTTCTTTCTTGGATTCACAACAACCACAAGTACTCCCACTTGTGTTTTTCTTTAAGCTCTTTATGCAGTAACTGAAGTGATCACCAAGCTCTCGACATTAATCTTGATCTTGATAACCCTAAGTGTGTATGAAGGCAAATACCTCTAAATCTCATAAGAGATTCATACACACAACATAACAACAACATAAAAACGTGGTTAGGGTTTTTCCTTTTATACTTAAGGTAAAATATAAAACCCTACATGTCATATGGGCTTGGGCTGAGTTGGAAATTCTACAAAAAAAACATTTTGCACGAGGTTCGATCGATCGAGTCTAATTTTCGATCGATCAAGCCTTGCATAAAGTGAACAGTAATTTTCTGCAATTACTCGATTCTAACTTCACAATAAAAATACTTTGAGTAGCCTAAATCTAGACTTTAAGTTTTGATCATGGTTTGCCAACATTACATATTGAAGTTATAAAACATTTAGATCATAAATCCTTAGAACCTAACACACCATTTTTCATTTCAGTCTTCTAAGTTTGGGTTTTGTCATTTCAATCTTCTAACTTTCATTCGTTCTCAATTGAGTCCTTCATTAGTATTCTATTAGTTGCTGCCGTCAACTTACCAAAATTACGCCGTTTTGGACTTTAGTTAATATTTATTTTTATTTCATTCTTAATTTTAGAAAAATGTTAAAAGAAAAAGAAATTAACTAAATTTGAGGGGAACGACATCATTCCCTCCCACATGCCTAAAGAACAAAATTAATTCCCACCCCACCCACTCGATATCTAAGAAACCAAGAATGAGAAAAAAAGGGAGAGAGAGAGTGAGTGAGTGAAAGATTGAGAGGGGGAAAGAGAGAGATCGAGAAGGAGAAAGGGAGATTGTGAGGGAGAAAGAAAGGGAGGGACCAAGAGGGAGGTGGATGTTCTCAACGGCTCCGCTCTGCTCCATCAATCTAGGGTTTACTTCGCAGCTTTACTCTGCTGCTTTAGGAGGTGGCTCCGACCAATACACCTTTGGGAAAGTTCTAAAAACCCAGAACTTTCGGTTTTCAGTTTAAGTTATGTATTATTTTGGGTATAATTAGTTTTGGGTTTTGTGCTTGATTTTGCAGTGTATTCTTTAAAGCTAGAGACCAAAGTTTAATTTTTTTTTGTTGAAAAGGTAATTTGTTTCATTTTGTTTGTTTATGTAGGATTTTGTTAACTGATAGGTGAGATTAAATGCTTTGTAACTACTTTAGTTGTTTTTTTTTTTTTTTTTTTTTTGGGATAATCTACTTTATCTGTATGTTTTTTGTTTTTGTTTTGTGTGTGTAGGGATGATCTATTTTATTTGTCTATTTTTTGAACATCTTCACATGTTGTTTTATTATTTCAAAACAACTTGTTCCCTACTCGGAGTTGTTTGCTTTGTATGGGGTACTAACACTGTATTTGTTAGCTAATATATTGGTGTTGTGTTGTATGTTTCCTTTTTAATTTAACACTCTCATAGGAAAGACTCTTGGTTAGAATTTTACATTGTTTAATCATTACAATGGAGTATTGCACCACTTGGGTAAGAGGAAGTATATAGGTGGTAAGGTGAAAGTTTATGATAATGTGGATTTGGATTGCTTTTATGTACTAGAGGTTAAGCATTATTGTGCGAAGTCGGGGGTATCAGATTATGTCTAGTTTTATTTTGTTGCACTTGGGTTGGATCATCACAATGACCTAAGATATTTTTCCAATGATGCTTATACTCAAGAACTATTTAAGTGTCTTGACCTCATTGATCCTAAAATAGACATTTATGTCGAACACATAACCCCAGTTCAGAAAAAAATTATTAATTCCTATATCAGTGTTGTTGATTCTTCTGAGTTTCGATCAATCGAGTCTAATTTTCGATTGATCGAGCCAAGTAGATTTACACAGTAAATCCTGCAATACACTCGATTCCAACTTTACACATAAACATACTTTGAGCAAGTCTAAAACAAGACTAAAGGTTTTGATCATGGTTTGCCAACATTACAAAATAGAGTTCTAATACATTTAACCTAAAGTATTAGAACCTAAAAAACTCCCCCTTTGGCAATCCGTGACAAAACACAAACTAAACAAAGTGCTCAAAGTTACAAAAAACAGCCCATTACAAAAATATTGCCCAACACAACAAATTCAACCTAACTACTATGTATCAGTTGCAAGTGTAGACAACAGTATGATTGAATCAACCTGTATATTCTTGAAACACTCTGATGGTGTCACAAAAAACATCAACTCCTGAACTTGTCCATATGTATCGTCCAACGAAAGACAAGCTAGGACAAACCAAATAGGCTAAGTGATCTCCTAAGCGTCCTGGCCAAAGACGGACGAGATCCCGTGGGAATCTTACCCATCATCACCTAGACAATGGGCGAGCCGTCCTAGATGGTCTCATCTGTCTTTAGTAAAAGATGGGCGAGTTCATCGTGGAACGGACCATCCAACCTAGGTAACTTCCATAGCGGTTATGGAAGTTACCCCCAATTCTCCGGACTCCTCGACATTAGGAACGGTTATTAAACAGATAACCATTCCACAAATACTATATAAGGATTCTTCGATGAAGGGTAAGTCATTCAGACAATTTTATTTAAGAAAATACTCTTTCCTTACAGAGAGTTCCAAAGTCACTAACTTCATCGGAGGAGGACTTTTGGCCGGTCCCCACCGGTCTCCTCTGATTCAGTGTTCTTGTTTTACAGGATATAGCCGAAAGATCATCATCGTTCGAGACTCGTCAACCTACTGATATCCAAGGAACTATCACACTCAACAAAGGCATAAACGCATATGTGGAAAACATAAGTAAATCAAAAATAAACAAACTAAAGCAAATAACAAATATGCAAACTAACTCTCCCCCTAAGTTAGATACATCAAAAAGTTTTTACATTCTCCCCCTTTCAAAAACAATTTCATCTCCCCCTAATCAAAAAATTTTTAAAAACCTTTTCCAAATTTAATCTATTTCTCCCCCTTATTGTCACATATTGACAAAGACAACCCAATCAAAGAGTAAAAAGAAAACATACGCAACAAAAGATAAGAGAAAATAGAGAATTAAAGGAGCACAAAATGATTCAACTCTATATAAAATAGAGACAACTCCCCCTATGAACAACAGAGGTTAAAAACAAGCTTCTCCCCCTACAAAAATAGGAAAAACAAAACAAGTTTTGGGAAAAACAGTTTTGAGGAAAATAGAGGAGGTTGGGAAAAGTAAAAACACAAGCCAAACTAAAAAAATGAGGTTACACATGAACATAAATATTTTGTCTTTTAATAAACGCACACTTGACACTATGTGACTCATAAATAGATGGTGTTTGAACTCAAGTAGAGAACAAATTTGCACATTATTATCCATCATATCTCTTTAGAAAAATATTTTCTACAATTCACACATAAAAATAGCATATACTAAAATGTACAAAGGACTCAAAAATTAATCAATCAATTCTTAAAATCAAGTTGAGTTCTCAATTTAGCAAAGTGTATGCATGTTATATGTGAAAAAAATGAGAGATATGACTGCAAAACTGCAAGATTGATACAGAAAATAATGCAATGCATGTGAATCCTAAACATAAATGATGCATGGATCCTAAAAATTTTTCAGTTTCGATCGGTCGAGCATTGATCAAATACCAATCGAGTTAGGCAGAAGCTAGAATTGAAAAATCTGGAAATTTTTGATTGATCGAAAATTAGATTCGATCGATTGAAATTCTGGAAAACTGATTTTTTGAAAAACCAGAAATTTTTCTGCAGAATCAATTTTCAAAAGATTTTTCATGACATGTAATGCATGAGAATGATTCCAAAATTTTTCAAAAACATGAGTTTTCAACCAGAATTTCAAAACAAAGATTTTCAAACTCTTAACCATATTTTGCATCAAATACCACAGAAAACATAATCTTGGATGGCCAAACTAGATTCACACACAATTTCATGTACAAAGCTTAGCAAAGAATAACTTGTGAAGTGTGTGCAACTAGTAAAAGCATGAGATACATGTGGGGTGATAAGTAGATAGTAATCAATCACAATTTCTACATTATTCGTCACATAAATTTGAAAGTGATTATCACCTGAAGAGTTACATCATATAACTCTTACATCTCCTAGAAAACAAGCTTGCAATCATGTAATTTTCTTGATTTGCCTCATGATGTACACACCAATTTTATTTCAATTTGAATTTAATTTATCCTAATAATGTACACACCAATTTTAATATTATAAGCTGAGGCTACACCTTATGTTCTTTTTGTGCATATGCTACACTTTCTCGAGCACAATATCATATGATATGCACTAAGGTGTTCATGATTGGCTAGTAAATAGTGGTGAGATGATTATTTATGTATTTCTCTTAGGATTTTTTAGTCCTTACAATCAAAATCATATGACATCAAAATCAAGATCATGTGATCAAAAACTATAAACAATTCCCACACAACATGCACTACATAGCTAAAACTAGCAAAGTGCAGTAAAATCAGCTCATCCAAGCTAAACAAGGTACATAGTCATGAAGTACAAATATAATAGGCCAACCTCAATTACATATATGATGTGTAATAGAAAACAAATAAAAATCTTTTTGGTTTTTTTTAAAAATTTTATGACCAAAAACAAAAGGCACACATTGTGCTAGATGAACAATGCAAAGCTATGCATGATAGTGCTTAACTAAGCTATAAAGGGTACACAAACAAGAAATATCAATTTCTTAATTAATTTTTGAGTACATGTACAAACTAGTACATACTCACACAAAATCATAAATAACTTAGTACTTATATAACACATACTATTCAAGTTTCTCCACAATGTCAAGCATGTTCTAAATCAAGAGAGAGATATCATAATTCATGTAATCCTCAAGAAAAATAAAACAAGACTCAAAATAAAATATTTTTGTCTTTTTGAAATTTTTCAATGTTTTTGGAATTTAAAAAAAAAAAAAAAACAAAACAACCTAAGAAAATAAAACAACCAAAAACTAAAAGAAAACATGCCCACAATTAATTGAAAGAATTCAATCACAGACAAGTAAACAACACTCACCTTAGAGAATTTTTTCTCACCCATATAGCACAAATCTTCGGCTTTGTAGGTGAAAATCCATGAGAAGCAGAGTGTATTTGTAGGATTATACCAATCTTCTGAGAAAGACTGAAATCCTGCAAATTCCTTTCACAAGCCAACAAGCTTAAATTTTTCAAAAGAATATGAAACAATTTACATGGACTTATAGCAAGAGAAATATCATCACATATCCTAGATTAAAATACAGAACTTTTAAATTTCAATTTATGACTATTAGGACGAATGTGACTGGAGACACCACAAAAGTGACAAATAGGAACAAATTTAGGAACATCAGTATTCCTAACAACAAATCTAGTCTCAGATTGTGGTTTTGCCTCAACAAAGAGCAATTTGGTCTAATATGACCAACAACACCACAAAGGTGACAAGTAGACACAAAAACAGATTTAGTATGCTCTCTAATAATAGGTTTAGACATAGGTTTAGAAACTTCAGTGTCTACATCATAACTTTTACCTTTGTCTAACCTATCAAAATAAGTTTTTTCTTTATTATTCCTCTTGAAAGGAGGGATATAAACTTTCTCAGTTTTAGGCTTAAGAGAAACAGAAACACTTTTGTTATCAACAGCAAGCTTGGTCCTAGTCAAATTTTCAATTTTAGCTTTAGATTCAACTAACTCTTGTTCCAAGCTTTTCATCTTCTCATCTTGAGAGGAAATTTGATTTCTCAAAAATTCATTCTTTTTATTAGATTCATCTAATATAAGAACCAATTCCTCTTTTTCAAGATTAGCCAATTTTAACTCTTCCTTAAATTTCTTAGCAATTTTCATAGATTTCAATAATTCCTTATGGAGAGTTTCACAAGCATTAATAAGATCAACAAAAACAACAGTGTCCTTTTTATTCAAATCATCACAATCAAAAACAGTAAGACACTTAAAATTATCGACGATAATAGGGGTCAAGAATCAACTCTTAGATCAAAGGATCTAAACACTAGAGCTAACCTGCTCTGATACCACTTGTGCGTTTTTAGACCCTCAAAACACAACCAGATTAACCTAGTTAATTAGCCAAATAAGTACTTAGTCAAATTATCAGATCTAGGTTAACACAAATATATCATATCATGTAAAATAGCGGAAATATAAAGAACACAACAATATGATAAACCAGGAAAACCAAACCGGTAAAGAACCTGAGGAGGATTTAACCTAGTTATCCTCAAGGTAAAACAAATCCACTATGAAAGAATTGAAGTTTACAGAATAGCGATTTAGACCACTAACATCCTATTGCTACCTCGAGTAGGAAACTTACTACCATGACCACGTGACAGCTCTGAGTCTTCGGACTACTTCTTTCTTTGATTCATAGCAAGTACAAGCACTCTCGCTTATGTATCTTTAAGCTCTTGAAACAGCAACTGAATTGATCACCAAGCTTTTGATATCAATCTTGAGATTGGAAACCCTAAGTGTGTATGACGGCAAACACCTCTAGATTTCACAAGAGATTCACACACACAGCATAAAGAGCAACCTCAAAACGTGGCTAAGGTTTTTTCTTTTATACTTAAGGCAAAACATAAACCCTACATGTTAAACGAGCTTGGGCTGAGTTGGAAAATTCTGTAGAAACAATCTGCACGAGCTTCGATCAATCGAGTCTAATTTTCGATCGATCGAGCTAGGCAAATTTACACAATAAATCCTGCAGTACACTCGATTCCAACTTTACACATAAACATACTTTGAGCAAGTCTAAAACAAGACTAAACATTTTGATCATGGTTTGCCAACATTTCAAAATAGAGTTCTAATACAGTTAACCTTAAGTCTTAGAACCTAACATCCCTCTTTCGCCCTCTCAGTCTCTCTTACCCCTTTTGATCTCTCTCTTTGCCCCTTTTTCTCCCTCAATCTCTCAATAATCAGTATCGGGCTAGGGGTGGGTGGGGATTAATTTTGTTCTTTAGGCATGGGGGAGGGAATGTTTAGTTTATTTTTTTTTAATTAACGTTTTTCTAAAATTAAGAAATTAAAAAAAATATATATTAACTAAAGTCCAAGACGGCGTCGTTTTGGTAAGTTGATGAAACAACTAACACAGTACTAACAGAGGAATCAATTGGTAATGAATGAAATGTAGAGAACTAAAATGACAAAACCCAAACTTAGAGGACTGAAATGAAAAATTGTAAAACTTAAAGGGTGAGTTTTTCATTTTGGCCAAAAAGGTATTACTACTTTAGGTATAACTTTGGAAAGAAATTTATCTAATGTTGATATGAGTGATGCTTGCTTTTTGAAAAGAGATATGATTTTTTTCCATTAGTACAAAAAAGTATACAAAGAAAGTAAAAAAAATGGTCATTTTGTTGATATACTTAGCTAATCGAGGAAATGGATTTGTTAGACCTACCATAATTTTGTATGTTAGAGCACATGGCAAACCCTATTAAGCACAATGATGTAAAGGAAATGATAGTGTCCATTTGAGAATAATTTATCTACATTTTGTGGAAAGTACTATAAATAAAAGGTAAAAGTTAGTGGGTTCCAATTAGCTCATCTGATAAAGTCTTTGATAATTGAATAAGAGATTTGGAGTTCAATCATCGCCTATACCAAAAACCGATTTGTCTTGGTCTACTGATAAAGAACACAATTATTAGAAGCGGACATTGTAGCAAGGTTGCAAACTCTAAAAGAAAAAAAAGAGGTAAAAGTTAAATAAAATAAATAGATGATTTACGTTGGATCCGCAAATAGTAGAAAACAAAAGAAGAAGTAAAACTTCAAAAATAAGTAGGTAACTTATGTAGGACCTGTAAATAGTAAAAAAAATTAAATAACAATGTATCTTATAAGTACCTCCCAAGTGGGCAGGAAGTATAATAACATGGCCGTCTCCCTTTCATGCTAAATACCATGGCCTAAACTCTTGATATTGATGTTATCCAAACGTTAAACTAATAAGAGAAGAATTTTATTTTGATAATGGACAATGATTCATCGATAATAAGCATTTCATGAGGTGGATTCTTGCCCCGCTCCCCTTTTTTTCTTGGTTCAATTGGAATCTTAAACAAGATTACTAATAAAAATTATTATACTTATTGATTTTCATTAATAATCATATTATTTAGAATCAAGATGAGACATAAAACAATTAAAAAATGGGAAAGCTGCAAAAAGTGAGGAGTCTTTTGGCTAAATATTGCAAAAAGCGGAGTTTATTGGTGTTATAGGTAGTGTTCAAAGTTATTTGGCAAAATGAGGAAATAGACTAAATTTCAGCAACGGTGTTGCCGAAATTGCAAGAAAAAGTACAATGTGTTAGGGGAGAGAGAAAATTGAATTTCAGTAATGAGATTACCAAAATTCTTGTCCTACCCAAGCTCTGCCCATGAATGAATTGTGGCAACCAAGTTGCCAAAAATGGGAGGAAAAAAAATAAAAAATAAAAAAGAATTGTGGCAACAAAGCTACTGAAAATGAAGGAAAAAAAAAAAGATGCTACATCCACAACATTTTTACAACATTTTCACAACAAATTACAGGTGGTAAGTTGTTATTTGTTCAAATTTGAACCTAGCACTAAGATTACTTTTTTGCCCCAATAATAACAATCAGTAACAACCTACCACTTAGGATTTTTTGTAAAAATGTTGTGAAAATATTGTGGACATATCATTTCTTTAAAAAAAATTGTGATGCCAAAATAGAAGGAAAAAAAATGGCAAATTGATTTGTGGCAATGGCATTGTCGAAATAGGGGGAGGGGGGGGGGAAGTGACAAATTGATTTGTGGCAATAGCATTGCCGAAATAGATCACAATAAAGTGATTTGTGGCAATGGCATTGCCAAAAACACTTTGACAAATTAAGTTTATTGAGACAAAGTGATTTGAGTTTATTGTGACAAATTGACAAATGGCATTGCCGAAATAAATATTTCTTGAAGACTAGAGTTGCCTGATGACCATTGGCCTTGTTGTAAGGTACTGACAACTCAATTTGTCAAAGTGTTTTTGGCAATGCCATTGCCACAAATCACTTTATTGTGATCTATTTCAGCAATGCTATTGCCACAAATTAATTTGTCATTTTTTTTCCCTCTATTTCGGCAATGCCATTACCACAAACCAATTTACCACTTTTTTTTTCCTTCTATTTCGACACCACAATTTTTTTTTTAGAAATGATATATCCACAACATTTTTACAAAAAATCCTAAATGGTAGGTTGTTACTAATTGTTATTATTGGGGCAAAAAAGTAATCTTAGTGTTAGGGTCAAATTTGAACCAATAACAACTAACCACCTGTAATTTGTTGTGAAAATGTTGTAAAAATATTGTGGTCGCAGCATCGTTTTTTTTTTCCTCTTCATTTTCGACAACTTGGTTGCCACAATTCTTTTTTTTTTTTCCCCTCCCATTTTCAGCAACTTGGTTGCCAAAATTCATTCATGGGTAGAGCTTGGGTAGGACAAGAATTTTGGTAATCTCATCACTGAAATTCAGTTTTCTCTTTCCCCTGACACATTGTACTTTTTCCTGCAATTTTGGCAACACCATTGCCGAAATTCAGTCTCTTTCCTCATTTTGCTAAATAATTTTGAACAGTACCTATTTTTTGCAATATTTAGCCAAAAGACTCAAAGGTGAGAGTGAGATAGTAGAAAGTGAAGTCAAGCTCACGTGAGTGTGCTTCATTTAAAAGTAAAGATAAGGCCATGTTTGGTTTGCCCAATTCTCATCATCCATTAATCAATTCTCATCACCCATCACTCCCTTTTAGTGGGACCCACACTATTTGTGCTTGTTTGGCTTTGTTTTGGTTTCTCACTTTCCATCACTCATAACTCAAAAAAGTGAGTTAGAGTGATAGAAAATGGAAACACATTTTGCTTGTTTCCCAATCATGAGTTATGCGTGATGGTGGAAAAGTTGTAAATAACTAAAGTGGGTCCCAGCCGAAGGTTAAGTCACATCACATGCAGAGCAAATGCAGAGAAATTATGGAGCCAAAGGTCATATGCACTATTCAATTTCAGCTTTAGTGCAATCACCTCATTCACTCTCATTTTCTCTCTTTACTTTCACATATTGCTATGTTCTTGTATCGAAAGGTCAGAAAAGTTTCCTTATATCATCTGCTCTATTCTTCACGCATCTGGGTCCTTTTTTTGCCAAAGTTGGTTCTCATTTTATAAGTTTGATCATATCTCTCTCTACTGATTCACATAAGGGAATTTCTAACAATATTTTTTACCCTTTGTTGTTGGTTTATTTTTCAGATTTGCTTCATATTCACTGATCTTCTACACCTGCTCTGCAATAAATTTTTGTGGGACCCAATGAGTGACATAAAGCTAAGTTTTTAAATTGGAAAACCCATTGAGATATTCCGCCCAAACAACCCACCAAACAGAGTTATGAGTTTATTTGAGTTAGAGTTATAAGAATTGAGTTAGGAGTTTGAGTAAGGAGATTTGAGTGATGGGTGATGAGTGATGAGTGACCTCCAAACCAAACAGGGACTTCATGGAAGCTTCGTAATCTTTGGTAACTTCCCTGTATACTTTTTATTTTTGAATAGATCATATTTGAATATATTTTTTTAGGCTGAAATGCAAACTAGATCTTTTAAGTTTGACTGAAATTTTTTTCAGTACTTTAATTTTACTTTTATTTAATTGAGTTCTCTAAATTTCAAATTTACTAAATTCAAGAATTTTCTTCCAATTTTATTAAGTATGCAATTAACTAACAGAAAAAAAAAAAAAAAAATTGTCTAGAAAAAACATTTCACATAAAAAATCTATAAAATATTTTTATTAATTTTAAAGAATTTTTTCATGTAAGAAAAATATTTTTTATTGACAATTTTATAACAAAATTAGACAAAAAGACTGACTTGAATAAATTTAAAACATAGAGGGATCAATTAAATGAAAGTACACATAGAGGACTTAAATGAATTTTAGTTAAAATTAGAAGGTGCAATTTGCATTTTAGCCTAATTTTTTAAGTAACTAATCTTGTAAGGACACAGTTTGAGTGCTAAGCCCAAAAGGTAAAAGGATTTTGGCTCAAAGAGCCCAATACAATGAATTTGGAGAGAGTGGATTGGAAAACTAGGCTCTAATAAGTTGGATAACGATTATAGTGGATCCAAATGACAATAAAGTAAAAATAAACTGGTTTTATCTAAGAAAATCTTCCTCGGCACAGTTCGAGGAGAACAGTTCTTGTATATAATTCTTGAAGTTGATTACAAATATAGCTCTTGTTGCTACAATATATCTCTTTTAATTCTCTGATCTCATTCTCTCAGGGCCTCCCTTCTATTTTATACTATCTTCCTCCCTTCATCTCTACCCTCCACGTGTAGATTAGATTGCTAGTGTTGATTCTTATCCCATCAGCCCCTTCCTGAACTCTTTGTGAGTAGCTATAAGGCCAAAAACTACTGTTCAGGTATCTCTTCTACATTAATGCGGCTAGAGAGTTAGGTGCAGAGCATTCAATGTAGTGGTAGCAACTTTCCCTTAGATATTATATGGCTTCTTTTTGTTCTGTACCTTCCTGATACTTATCCTAATATGTGGAATTGTTTGAAACGTTGCTCTTGATGGCAGACTACACCTTCTGACCTCTGCTTTGCTCAGCCGAGGAAGCATTCATCCTCGGATCACTTTTGATAGTTTTTAGACCCCTTAAAAACACATTTGGATTAGCCTAGGTAATTAGCCAAGTTGTTACTTAGTCCAAATTCCAAATCTAGGTTATCACAATCAAACAATCATATCATGCAAAGCAGCGGAAAGATAAATAAGATAATGATATGATCACCCAGGAAACCAAACCTGTAAAAACCTGGGAAGGATTTAACCTAACTATGCTCAAGGTAAACCTGAATCCACTATGAAAGATTCGAAGTTGTTCAACAGGACTTAGACCACTAACATCCTATTGCTACCCACCAGTAGAAACTTACTGATACGACCACGTGCAAGCTCCGAAACCACGGACTTCTTCTTTCTTGGATTCTCCACTAAGTACAAGCACACCCGCTTGTGTTTCTTTAATTTCTTATGGCAGCAACTGAATGATCATCAAGCTCTTGAAGAAATCTCTTTCTTGATAATCCTAAGCTTGTGTAAAGGAAAGCTCCTTACAGATCTCACAAGAGATTTACACAAACAGCAATATGAGCAACACAAAAACATGGCTAGGGTTTGCCTTATATACCTAAGGCAAATTAGAAAACCCTAAACGTTTTAAAACAAAACTAGGGCTGAGTTGAAATTTTGCAGAAAACACATCTGACCCGATTTTCAATTAATCGAGCCTAAGCTTCGATCGATCAAACCAAGCCGAGAAGCATAAATGATTCCTGCATCAACTTATTCTAACTTCACATAAATGAACCAACTTTGAGCAAGTCTAAACACGACTAAACATCTTGTTTTGATCATGGTTTGCCAACAATACACATTAAAGTTCTAAATACATAAAATCCTAAGTCTTTAGAACCTAATAAACTCTCCCTCTGGCAATTCGTGACAAAACACAACTAAAAGCTCAAAGTTTACAAAGAAAAGCCCTTTACAAAAATAATGCTTCTAAAAACAAATTCAATCCTAACTACTATCCATCAGTTGCAAGTGTAGACAACAGCTCAATTGAATCAACTTGTATATTTCCTGAAACAGTTAAACAAAATGCATAACCGCATGTGTGGAAAATACAAGTAAACAAAATAATTCTTGATTTCAAACGACACACAATAAAGACATATATCAATGAAAAACTCATAAATATAAATCAATAAGTAGTCGAAATAAGAAACATAAAAACCAATAAAAGTATCTCCCCCTAACATGAATAGCCCAACAAAAAGCATGGCAAGAGCTAAAAAGGTAAAATACAATGTGAAGCACCTAGATACAATCTAAACTCCACAAGCTCCAACCAACCAAAAATGCTCTCCCCCTGAAAACAAAAACTCTACAAGCTTAAATATGTACTCCCCCTTTTTGTGACGAAATGCCAAAGGGCAATCAATATCCGTCATCAAAAGGAGGTGGCGGTGAAGATCATCGAAACTGTGCCAACTCTATGCGCAACGCACGGATCTCATCGAGCACGTCCACCAAAAACTGTCCATGAGCTACCTGAATGGTCAAGACATGATCCAACATACATCGAATGTCTGAATCATCCGAAGTAGTCGGTGGAGGAACATTAGCATCAGCAGCACCAGCACCAGACGCCTCAGCCATATCAACACCTGTGGAAGAGGGAGGAGGGGGAACAATACCAAATGACGCACCTCTAGAACGCATAGGACCAACTCTCAAGTAAGCAGCCCTCTGCCTAAGGAAGGTGGCACCTATAGGAGCAATGATATGAACGGGCTCACTGGAAGGGAAATTAGCTAGACCAAGAAACAACAAAATCTTATGAATGAAAATATGATGAATAAGAGCATGCGCTACGGTAGAACTCCTATGAACTTCATTCAAAGAACGAAGAAACAGATGAGGAAAGCTGATAGACGCACCAGAAACCAAAGCATACAAAAACACACATCACTCAAGAGGGATGGTGTGGAGATGAGAAATAGGCCACAAAGAATGACACGCTATCCTAAAGAAAAGATAGGCAATCTCAGTAAGCTTAGCAAACGTGTTCCGAGGATCAGAACCCCACTAGATAGAAGACCCAGTGATGTATGACATAGCGTCATCTAAGGGTGGAGACTCCTTATAGGGATAGACAGGCTCCATAACGATCAGAACCCCAAGAGCATTAGCCACTACCCGAGGAGTAATGGTGAACTCAACACCTCGTATTGGAATCATAGACATGGCAAGAGAGATTCGAGAAGAACTCTTTAATCAGGGCGGTCGGGGGTGGATGATCTATCTCTAACAGGGACAACCAACCTCTAGTCTCAAGGTTTGCCCTAATGGCCGGATCAACCTCATCTAAGACCACAGAACGCTCAGCCCAAATCTTACGCTTACAGTTTAGTTTCTCATAAACCTCTCTACTTTTGCCATTCCTATACACCTCACTCCTAGAGGGAGACTCAGAGGAAGTGGAGGGGGTTCTATGGGCTCTAGTCTTCCTAGGCATGGTGCTAGGATCAGGACAAAGACACAAAGCGAAAGAAAAAAAACAAAACAAAAAACAAGGGCAGACTGCAAGTTAGCACAAAAAAATATAGAACAAAAATCTATATGATGCATGAACAGATTAAATGTCATGATGCATGCCCTAATGCAGTGAAATTAAGTTCAAATTAAGTTCAAGTTCACAAAATTGGCTTGAGTATAGAGTTTCGAACAAAAACCCCAAAAATTTGAAAAACCACTTGTTCAATTTGTGAAAAATTGACCAATTGATCATCACACAAGATAGATTACATAAAATAATGATCAATTACATCAATTCAACAAGCCAATTTCATTAATTGAAACCAATTTGAACAAAATCCCCAATTCGGGTTCAATACAAGCCCTTGAATTTTTAATTTTCACAAATCCCCAAATTGATCAAATTAACCATTATAGATCATGAATATATCAATATAGCAACAAAACCCATTGATGAAATTCACAAGATAAGGCTTGATTAATCAAAAATCCCAATTTATGCATAGTCCTAAAATTTACCCAAAAACCATGAAATAATGCATGAAAACATAAAAAACAATGCAAAAGGAAGGGTAATATGGACATACTGGCTTATTGAGAGAGAATCCTTGCAAGAAATTTGGAGGAAAACGACAAAAAAAATCGTTGTGGAGCCTTGCCGAGTCGGAGAGAGAGAAAAAGTTTTGAAAAAGTTGGTTTGAACAAGTCAAATTTGTCTTTTTTTTTTAAATCTGATTCACGACTTTCGATTGATCGAAAATCAGTTTCAATTGATCGAAACAAACAGAGGCTCCTTAAAAATTTTGAAACAATTTCAAAACAATTTTGATACAATTTCAAAACAATTTTGATTGATCTAAAAACAGATTGGATCAATCGAAACAGACAGAGGCTTCCTTAAACAATTTTAAAACAATTTCAGTTGATCGAAAAACAAATTGGATCAATCGAAACAGACAGAGGCTCACAAAATTTTTGAGAAAAAAATAGTTTTGAAAATAACAAATACTCATTTTAGAAACACCTCAAAGCATTGAAATAGATGAACAAAATGCATGAGTATGTGATGCAATGTATTTCAAAAACAAAGATTTAAGCCCAATTTTTCCAAAGTTAAAATTTCTTACATTCTCCATAAATTTTCAAGCATCGAATCAGTTTTGCATAAAACTCAAAGTATTTGCAAACTTGGTTGGTCAGACCAAAGACACACACAATAACATGTACAATGTTTAGCAAAGAGTAACTTGTGTAGTGTATGCAACTAGCAAAAGCTTGAGATACATGTGAGGTGATATGTGAATAGCAATTAAACACAAGGTCTACAAAATTCATCACATAGAATTTGAAAGAGACTATTACCAAAAGAGTTACATCATATAACTCCCACATCTCCTAGATCATAAGCTTACAATCATGTAAGTTTCTTGATTTTGCTTTATATTGTACACACAAATTTTAATTATTCAGAAACTTATTAAAATAACCGGGATAATGTACACACCAATTTTAACATTTAAACCGAGACTACACCTTATGTTCTTTTTGTGCATGTGCTACACTTCCTCGAGCACAAAATCTTACGATATGCACTAAGGTGTTCATGATTGGCTAGTGAACAGGAGTGAGATATTTATTTATGTCTTTCTCTAAAAGTTCAAGTCCGACAATCAAAGACATATGACTTCAAGATCAAGACAAAGTGTTCAAAACCGTAAACATCTTTCCCACACAACATGCACTACAAAGCTTCAACTAGTAAAGTGGAATAAGTAAACTCATCAAGGCTAAACAAGGTACAAAAGACATGTTATATGAAAATAAATTGACCAACCTTGTTTTCAAAAACCATGAAAATTGTGCAAAACATAATTTGGTCCTTTTTCTTTCTTTTTTTTTTTTATTTGAAAAAAAATAAACAAAAACAACCTAGAATGAAATGCATGAATGTTATGCAATGCAAATCCTAGAAACAGAGAAAACAAAAACCAAAGAACAATGGTCACAAAGAATAGCAATGAAGCACAAGGACCATGTCAAAAGGACTCAATTAGATTGAGCCTTTTGCATTCAAAACTTCTTAGATGCACCACGAGCATTGGAGTTCTTAATCACATGGGAATGATTACCAACTCCAAGATTGGAATAAAGGTTTAGAGCCTTTACCAATTCACCAATGAGTACCATAGGATCTTGTGCTTGAGGCACAGGTACTTTTGGTTTGTTTGCTCTCTTAGCAGCTTGCAGCTTGTAACAGTTTGGACGAATGTGTCCAAACTTTCCACAAAAATGACAAACCTATGCAAGCTTATCATGTGACTTGTCCTTAGAAAGGGTAGGCTGCTTAGGTTTAAACTCTTTCAGATCAACTCTAATCTTCCTAGAATGTGTAACTTCTAAGGGCTTGACAACCTCACTCACAACCTCACTCATAGGGGGTTCAGAAGAAGATAAAGGAACAAAGATAGTGGAATTGGGTGCGAAAACATTGATGCTTTCTACAAAACCTAACCCAGTTTTGTCAGAAGGAGACTTTTGAACACTCAGCATTAGATCAAGTTTGGAACTAGCATACCTATTAGATTGTTCTCTAGCAACAGAAAGCTCATTTCCAAATTCTTAACTTTATCAATTAAAAGCATGTTCTCAGTCTTCACATTATTCAAAAGTTCAGCAGCATTAAACAATTTAACAAGCAAATTTTCTTATCAAGTTCAAGAGATGCAATTTTCTTCAAGCCTAATTCAATATTCATAGCATCCTTTGCAACAACTTTGCAAAGTTTATTGTAGGCTTCTTGAAGATTTGCGTCCTCAGAGAGTTCCCCATCAGAAGGGTTCTCTTCAGCAGATATGCTTTCATTAACTACAGCAGTAGTAGTGAAAGCAATAAAGTTTCCATCCTCATCACAACCAAACTCATCATCAAAACCTCACCATCACTAAGGGTTACAGCCATAGCCTAACCCTTAGACTTCAAGTAGGTAGGACATTCAGATTTGATGTGACCATACCCTTGACATCCAAAGCACTGAGGACCCATAGAATTATTTGAAGATTGACCTACTTTTCTCTAGGTTTATCAGTATTGTTTACCTTAGTGGGATCATTCTTCCTAAAGTTTCTAGGTTCATCAGTGTTCTTATCTCTTGCCCTTCTGTTGTTGTTTCTAAGGAAATTCCTAAAGTTCTTGGCAAGGTAAGCAATCTCTGTAGCAGAGAGCTCATCATCAAATCCACCAACATCAACATCATCAACTGACTTAAGAGCCATTGATTTGGATTTGCTAGTCTTAGGTAGGTCCAACTCATAGGATTGAAGAGATCCTACTAGTTCATCAATAGGGATGGAGTTCACATCCTTGCTCTCAGTGATGGCAGTCACCTTGGGTCTAAAATTTTCAGTCAAAGATCTAAGAATCTTCCTAACAATTTTAGGTTGATCACAGATTTCACCCAAGTTATATGCAGAATTAACAATATCATTAAGTTTAGCATAGAATTCATCAAAAGATTCATCATTAGACATCCTAATGCTTTCAAACTTAGAAGTTAACTGCTACAATTTGTTGATTTTGACAGCCTTTGTGCCTTCATGCATAGTCTGGAGGATATTCCAAGTAGTATGAGCAACCTCAACATTAGAGATTCTCTTAAATTCATCCATAGAAACAGCGTTAAAGATAGCATTCATAGCTTTGCTATTGAACACGGTTGCTTCATTTTGAAAAGTTTGCCACTCAATAACAGGAGTAGTGGGCTTCTCCCATCCGTATTCGACGGAGTTCCAGACTCTCTCATCAATTGATTTTAGGAACGATTTCATCCTTACTTTCCAATAAGCATAGTTAGTCCCATCAAAGTGTGGAGGAATAACAAGAGAATATCCGTGTTCCATGACAACAGGGTTCAAGGATCAGCTCAGTGATCAAAAGATCAACAACAAGAGAGCAACCCGCTCTGATACCACTTAATAGTTTTTAGACTCGTAAAAACACAATTGGATTAACCTAGGTAATTAGCCAAGTTGTTACTTAATCCAAATTCCAAATCTAGGTTATCACAATCAAACAATCATATCATGCAAAGCAGCGGAAAGATAAATAAGACAATGATATGATCACCCAGGAAACCAAACCGGTAAAAACCTCGGGAAGATGTAACCTAACTATCCTCAAGGAAAACCTGAATCCACTATGAAAGAATCGAAGTTGTTCAACAGGACTTAGACCACTAACATCCTATTGCTACCTACCAGTAGAAACTTACTGACACGACCACGTGCAAGCTCCGAAACCACGGACTCCTTCTTTCTTGGATTCTCCAGCAAGTACAAGCATACCCGCTTGTGCTTCTTTAAGTTCTTATGGCAGCAACTGAATGATCATCAAGCTCTTGAAGAAATCTCTTTCTTGATAATCCTAAGCTTGTGTAAAGGAAAGCTCCTCACAAATCTCACAAGAGATTTATACAAACAGCAATATGAGCAACACAAAAACGTGGCTAGGGTTTGCCTTATATACCTAGGGCAAATTAGAAAACCCTAAACATTTTAAAACAAAACTAGGCCTGAGTTGGAATTCTGTAGAAAACGCATCTAACCCGATTTTTGATTGATCGAGCCTAAGCTTCGATCGATCGAACCAGGCCGAGAAGCATAAATGATTCCTGCATCAACTTATTCCAACTTTACATAAATGAACCAACTTTGAACAAGCCTAAACACAACTAAACATCTTGTTTTGATCATGGTTTGCCAACAATACACATTAGAGTTCTAAATACATAAAATTATAAGTCTTTAGAACCTAACAACTTTCTTGGACTCTCTTGACCATACCTCACCTCTTCATTCATTAACACGGACTCCTTTGACAGTGTTTCCCCGTTCTCGAACTACTTAATGTCCTCAGATTGGGCCCCTGGCACAATATATACATATATACGTACTATTGGGCCTACCACCCCTACAATAGCCTTTCGAAATTCCCCTCTCTAGCTCCTCGGGAAGAAAAGAGGATTTCGATATTACCATATTTGCCCCGCACTTATCATACATCACCTCTGTCTGTGCAGATGATTTTTTGATTGCCTAGCGCACGCTCCTAATGTTTCAGCAACTGAGACGCACCTTCATTAAATTTTTGCGGCTCCATGTTCCCCACGTTCTACTGCGCGATGCAGATCCAATGACTAAGGATTTTGTTGGAACCCGAGCGGGAATTTTCCCGCTTATCGCCCTTTCATTGATATAAATATTGTCCAAACACTTCGTTTACTTCACTTTAGCACTCATACACTGAACTTGCGCACTTATTCAACTTACTTGTACCCTCACAAATACCAAGAGCCAGTCCGAGGAGAGTTTTCTTCCTTGCGTAAGTCTTTATATATCTTTCCATTTATTTTTCCATCTACTTTTCTTTTCTCCGTGTCCTTTTCTCCTTGGTCCACCTACCTTCTCTTTGTCTTCTTAGTACCTTTAATCCTCTCTTAGGAATGGGTAGATTCACTTACTTGGTAGACTCCGTGGAGAATATAGAGAGCTTTAAAGCTTAATATAGGATCCCGCCAGGAGTCTCCATTAGGTATTGTAAGGAAGGGGATTGGCACACCAATAGGCAAAAGGGAGAAGTGGTAATCCGGATGATTGCCTTCATGGAGGGAGGGATGAGAATCCCAATGGTATGGTCACTAGGGATTACCTCAGGGCTCATCGATTAGCTCCAACCCAATGTACCCCAAACATGTTTAGGATTTTAGGTAGTGTAGACACCCTTAATGAGAAAATGGGCTTAAACTTTACCCACTATGACGTTAACTAGGTTTAAAACCTTCACCACCTAAAGGGGCAGGGGTATTACTTAAAAACTAGGTACCTCGAGGTCAGACTTATCTCATGCCTTCCTGATTCCAACAAAGGCATGAACAAGGATTTCCTGATTGTTTTAGGGGAGTGGCATGATGGCCTCCCTTGCCCGATGAGAGAGGGGCAACCAGGTGGGGTTTTAGGTCTAGGTTTACTTCTTTAGAGTTACCCTTTCTTTGCTTTGACATACTCTGTACCTATTTTTCTCCTTTTGTGTCAGTATTTGAACTTTCCTTTGATTTGTGTCGTTCCCTTTTTTGATTATTTTTCCTAATGGTTTTACAGATCATTACATCGCCATTCCAAACTTTAGCCTTGTCAACTAGCCAAGCTTGGACAAGATACTTTAAGCTGAGGTGTTTGTTCACAAAGACGATTAACTACAAGTGGCCCACTTGATCCTCGAATACACCCCGCTCTCTTCAAGTTTCCAGGTGCCGAAGTGCGTTATAAAAGCAAAGGACCCGCGCTTGCACCAGATAAGCGTTGCCATTTTGGGTTTTCTCATCATCGATCCTATCCTAGAAGGCATACCAAAAGTAGCATTGCTACCCAACGTACTGCCGAGGAAGAGGCAACCTCATCCTTGCCTACGACTAAGGAAAAGGAAGAGGTCGTTAATGTTTCTGAATCGGAAGACGATTTCGAGGTCTTCAACCGGTCTTTATCCCCTGAAACCCTAACTGGTGACCCCAGCCAACTTCCTCCCACGCCAGCAAGTCACGCCCAAGAAGATTCTTCTATCCCATAAGACATAGGAATACAATGAAAGCCCAGGGCCAGCCTTATGGAGGTAATGGAGTCCTAGGTTAGAGGTAAGGTGCCCGAGGCGGTTGGCCAAGCTAAACTCCCCACCCTCCCTACCCCTCATGACTCTCAGCTCGATCTTGTAGATAAAAAGAGGAAATGGGAGCAGAAGGGGAAGGATGTGGTAGAGGAGGGCTGAGGTATCCCTCCAAAGGAGAACGAGCCCCAAAAAGGGGCTATGGTAGCCAAGACCACTCAAACGAGGTCTTTGAGTGATGGAGCACCAAGAGACAAGGGACGTGATCTGAGCACCAGGGTTCCAAACTGGAATCCTCCCTGGTGTTAGACGGATTCCCTTTCCCTGCGAACTCCTCCATCAGGGACTTCCAACAGGGAAAGGTCGGGTACGTAGCAGATGCTGTAAAGCAATCCCTGCTACTACTTGTGAGAGTGCCTTTTTTGTGATACTCAGGCCCAAGGATCTCGGGCCTAATAAGTGGTTTGGTGGACCGGGCCTTGACTCACCGCAGCTAACAGGATGTTTAAGAATCAAGTGATACACAGGGGATGCTTCCTACAATACAAGTAAAATGACAAATAAGGATATTCGTATTGAAAGACATATCAAAACAACAAGGTAAATTTAGAGAATAGGATCAACAAAGGAGCACAAAATAATGTTATAAGGATCTTTGAATCACTAAGACATATTTCATTAATATGTTCTTTGTTATAGTTACAGAATGCTCACTAAGACGTGATACAAAGTTCAATCAAGCTCAAAAATTATAGTCTTGAATGGCTATTTTAGCCTTCAAAACTTGCAAAGTTTGATTCTCTTTAAATCTGAGTATGTACAATAGTGGTTTTTACAAGATACCGGGAAGCAATATTAACTTTTCCCTCAGTTTTCCTTTCTTTTATAAAACTTTACTGATAGTTCTTTCTCTCTAAAAATCTCTCTGCCTTTTCTTCGTAACCTACCCCTCCTTTTATAGTGAAATTCTAGCATCCCAGGGGAACCATTGGTTCCCCTGTTTCGTATTATGGTTAACAGAGCCTGTTCCGTGCCCATCACTCGGCAGGTTCTATTTCCTGTTTTTTTCATTCTTTCCCTCTTTTAGCTTTGATTCCTTTAAAAGTCCATGGCTAGTTACCTACTTCGGGATGTGCTGAGGTATGCCCTTCTCGGTCTCACCGTTTGGCAGTTCCCCTTTTCCTCTTTTTCCCATCTGGGCAAAATCCCATTCTGCCGACTTGAAAGTCGCTTGTTGCCATTCCTCTTTTCGTATTTCTCTGTTCTGGTTCCCCGAGACAGTTCCCACTTGTGCCATGAGAGGTCGCTGGTTATTTCTTCTTTTTTTGCTAGGTCTTTTGGCGCTTGTGGCTTCTACTCTGTTTCTTGTTTTCTTTTCTTGTCCTTTTCTTTTGAGCTGTCTTAATCTTCCTTTGACTGTGCGCCTGGAAGGTTCCGCGCCTCTTGATGGTTGCTAAGGATCCTAGCTATTTAATCTCTTGCCGTGGGTTTCTTTTCCTTCTTGATGTTTCTTCTTTTGGGCTTCAAGCCTCCTGGGCCTGCTTTTTCTTTCGTGGTCCCCTTGCACCTGCTTCTTTGGACTTGGCTTATTTTCTTTTGGGCTTGGCTCACTCTTTTGGGCTTCTCTCACTATGATCCTTTTAGACCTTAACATTTAGCCCCCTGAGCTCGCCTGAAGCCCACGCGTGAGTAATTCAGGTTTTCTAAGATTTTCGTAGGATCCCCTTTTTCAATTTCCCCTGGGTTCCCTTCTTTCTTACTTAGGATCCCGGCCTTTCCTGCTGCTTTTGGTCACCTTAGTCCTTTACTGTGTGTTGTGTTCTCTCATTTTATAGTTTCCTCTTTACACGGGACGTGGCAGTTGAGTATTTGGGGTAAAATTCATTTACCCACTTTTCTCATTTCCCGTAACTTCCATTAATAACCGCTAATTAATCTCTTCTTCAAAATTAAAATTTTTTGGCAACTGGCGCGTCTTTCCATACACTGTTTTCTCCAACTGCTCTTTGCGCCTTTATTGTGGCCGTTTCACATTATCACTTTGCTTCTCTAAGTCTTTCATTCTTGGGTCTCTCTTTCGTCTTCTCTATTATTCCCGTCTTCCCCTTCTTCGTTCTTCCGATTTTTTCTTCTCATTATTCGTATTGCTCCAATGGCTTCTTCTTCTTCCCGAAAAAGGAGAGAGCGCACCCCAAGTCCTTCTGAGGGCGAAGGTTCTTCTGGTTCCACTCCGAGTGATTCTCACAAAGTTACTGAACGTCCGGCTTTCCCTTTACGGGACCCCTGGTACTTTTCCAGTCCATTTTTTCCTCAGGTATCTCATGGCGAGGCTCCTCCGTCTCCTCATGCCTAAATGTTTTCTAGCCAAGCGGGTTTTGCTGGTTCCGCCTAGGTTCCAGACCCTAGAGAGATTTTTGACTTTCAAATTAGACAAGGAATTCGAGAGGCGGTGCCTATCTTTTTTTATTTTGTCCCAGGAAAAATCCAAGGCTGGCCCATCTGGGTAGACAAGGAGCTGTTTGATGTGGAGTTTGTGGGTCGCTTGGAGCGCACTGGTATCCTAAAGGCAGTGGCTATTTCCAGAAATCTTGAGGGTTTCAGAGACACCAAGGGGCTCAGGCATCTGGTATGCCGTTGGTGCCCTTCCTTCTTACTTTTTTCTTTTCTGTTGGTGAATTGACGATTACCCTGGAGGATGTGGTTAATAACTTCCTTCTCCCGATGTTTGGTGATGAGAGTCCCTTTGATATCAACCTTTCTGAAGAGGATCTTGTGGTGGAAGATAAACTGTTTGGCCATTTTGGCGGTTGTGCTGCCTCTCCTAGTGGTAAGCCGGCTAGAATGGGGAGATGGGTGATGACCCTTTCTCGTGAGAAGAATAAGGAAGTGAGGTGGGCTGGTTTCCTGGCATTTTGGCTTAGCAAGTTCTTGTTCAGCGAGTTCCCTGGGTATGGGGTTAAGTCTTCCTTTTTTCCGTTAGCAATCAAGTTGGCTCAAGGTACCCAATATCCTTTAGCCCCTCTGTTTTTGGGTCAAGTTTATTCTCAATTGGATCAGCTTCATGGAGATGAGGCCGAGAGTGATTCTTGTTATGTGATTACCTCGTCTCTTCACTGTGCTATCCTTCAGACTTTTATGTGGCACCGTTCTGCAGCTACTTTGGCCAAGTGCAGGAACTTGAAGTTTGTGAAGGATAAATTCCAAGGATCCCCTGACATAGTGAAAGGTCTTTGTGCCAATTTGACTGATGCTTTTCCCATTATTTTTTGTTGGATTAGCTTGAAAGGTGGTGGCCTCAATCTTGTGGAATTATTTGATCAAGCAGGGAACTTACATTGGAGATCTCCTCGTGAGTTTGGCCCTGGCTTTGCGTGTGATTCTGTGTTGTCTTCCTTTTTATCTTCTACAGGTAATACTTTTAACTTGCATCGTGGTGATGAGGGCAGTCGGGCTTATCTTGCTTGCATTAGCCCCTCTTGGCTTCATGTGCCCTCTTTGAGTGGTCCAAGATATACCCATTATTCAGCACACCGGGTGCTCCGGCAGTTTGGTTTTGACCAAGACATTCCTCCAGCTTTTAAGGACATAGTGTCGTCCCTTCCTTCTTTGGATCCTTTCTTGAGGCTGCAGGCCTTTTCTTATTGGTTGCGAAGGAGCCCCCAATTTGCAGTACCTAACTCCCAGAGAGGAGTTCTCGCTTCTAGTGGCTATACCGGTTATTGGAGAAGAGTACAGAAGTCTTTCGTCGACAATGTTGGCTCTGGTTTAGTTCAGGAAACCCCAAGTCTTGGTATTGCCTCTGCTCCGACATCCAATAGGCGTTTATCCCTTCCTACTGCTGGGATTGTTTCTGCTGCCGTAAGTAGCAAGACTGGGTTCGCAGAATGGCATGCCTCTAGGGGAGGTTGGGTGACTTATGCACAAGATTTTCCTGGGACTTGGTTGGGTTGCAGTCTCATCATTGGCACTTCCTCTAGAGTACCTATTAAGAAAGGTGCAGTGGAGACAATAGGTGTTGCTACTGCTTCAGGTAAAGGCAAGGATGTCAGGCCGGAAAAGGCGAAAACAGTTGATGTTGAGGAAAGTACAGAGGGTGTGAAGATTGATCCTGAGACGAAAAGAAGAAAAACTGGGAAGTCTCAAACACATTTGGTATCCCAGGAAGACAAGGAGGTCGGGCAACCTTTGGCTTCAAGGACCCGGAAGAAGACCAATGTAGAGTCTTCTTTTTCCCAGGTTCCTGTGACTGCTTCAGTCCATGGTTCTTTAGGATCCTCTGATTTTGTATCCCAGCCCCCTTTAGGACCCTCTGGGCGTATTCGTAGTAAGCAAAAGACTTCTAGAGAATTTGTAGAGAGAGAGAGAGAAGGGCAAGACCTCTTTCCTTCTTCTCTCTTTTTCACTTGTTTATATTGTTGCAGTTACTTCCTCTTTGCTGACGAGTAATTGTTTCCTTCGCAGTCCAAACGCAAGTCTGATTTCAAGAAGGGCAAAAGTCAATCTTCTGGTGATGACGTGGTATGTATTTTTCTTGTTCATGTTTCTCTGTTTGTTTTGGTACTGTGTTGTTTGTATCATCCCATTGTCTTCACTTAGTATTGCTTCCCCTTTTCCCTTTTTTTAGGTGGAGGTATCTCCTCCTATGACCGACAAAGCTCTGAAAGAAGAAGCTGTTACAGCCTTTTCTATTGCATTTCCTATTATGGGGGAGGAGCCCCCTAGTGGCGGTCTGGCTAAGGAGACCAGGCAACCGATGCAGGGTTCTCAGGATCCCGAAGCTTCTAAGATCCCTGCATCTCAAAGTCCTCAGCTTGAGCGTACTCCTAGTCCCATCAGAACCGTGTTTCCTCAAACATTGTTAGTTAAAGAGACTTTGAGAGACACACCTTTATCCAAACAAACAGGTGAGCCATATTTCCCTTTAAAATAGCGTTTCATCTCTATTTTTCTTTTCCCCTTTTTTTTTTTTTTTTTTTTTTTTTTTTTTTTTTTGAGTTTCTTCTTTCCTTTCTCCTTTTAGGTCAAGCCAGTGTGAAATCTGCTCCTAGTGTTGCCTCCTCCTTGGAATCAGAAAACTCAGAAGGTGAGTGTGAACTATTTCCACTGTGTTTCCTTTTTCTTTCTTTCTTTCCCTACACTCTTTTCTTTTCCTTTTTCCATGGCGAAGCCCCCTGCGTCTCTTCCTTCCTTTAGCCATTTTGCCACCGGTTCTTCACCCTTTCTTCAACTTGCTTTATGTTCTTTCCCAGAATCTTCGAGGAAATCAGGGGATCGAGAGGAAGAGGCTCTGCCTCAAGGAGTTGTTATTGGTTCGTTCTTTTTTTTTTTTTTTTGTAACTCCTTTCCTTCTTCTTTTTTTTTTAAAAAAAAGACTAAATATGTTCTTCCTTTTTCTTTTCTTTTACGAATATTGATACAGGCTTTAAAGATTCTGAGCTTGTTATTCCTGAAGGAATTGTGAGATCCATTCAAATTGCTGATCTTCAGTCAAAGCAAAAGGCTACAAGTTTTCCAGTCTCTGCAGGCGGTGACACAGCGATGGGGACGCTTCTGGAGTGGCTGCCCCAGATCTTGATTCAAGGCTTTCCCCCTTCCTAGCTCGTTTTGACCTCTTAGAGTTTAACAGCCTTCCTGCTAGCCACTTCTACTCTTTTGGGTCTTCTTATGGCAGCTTCTTGCGTTTCTCTATGCCTGTTGAAGGCCTGCTGTTGTTAGAGAGTCTGCTCAAGAGTCACGGGGATTTCACCAGTGGTTTCAGGGGAGGAGTTTTTCTGGGTAATATTTTGATGGAGTTGCTATGTGCTGTGCTGGTTTCATTGAGGAATTCTTCTGTGGACTCTTTATCTGAAGAAAGGCTTTTGGAGTGGAGAGGGGTGGTCCAAGACCTTCTAGAGGCCAAGTTCAATTTGTCTTTTTTGTTGGATCACTTGCGCCTGTTGGCTCGCATGCTGTTTCAGAGGCAAACCTCCAAGAGCACAGATGTTGAGATAGCTGCTGTTGAGGAAACTTTGGCTCGTGCTCACAAGGTTTTACAAGATTTGAAGGTTAAGCGGCAGATGATTCTTTCTTCTTCAACTGTGCCTGTCATTCCTCCGGATGACTCCTTGTTGGCCGGCCTCATTCCTTAGCTTTCTTTAGATTCGTATAAACAATTTGGGGTTGTATAAGTTTCTGTTTCTTTTTTTTTAACACTGCTCTCTTTTTTTTTTTTTTTTTTTGCTCTGTGTTTGTGTTTCAAAACTTCTTCTAATTTCTTAGTATGTGGATCTGCTTTTTTCTTTGATACAGTGCCCTCTTTTTTTTTTTTTTGATACATGACTTTTCTCTTTTCTTTCCTGAGTCCTGGACCATGGTTCCTACAGGCTTCACTGTAAGTTCTGGTCCAGGTACCCGGTGGTTTATTGTACGTGCAAGTACTGAACTGGGTACACTGGTATCTTTTCCCCTTTTTTTTTTGTATATATATATATATATATATATATATTTTAGATACGATCCCAGTTCATGAACTTTGACAGGTTCCCCTTTTTGCCAAGTGCTAGGCTAGGTATCTTGGGCATTTTACTTTTGTCTGTGATCCTAGACCTATGCGCTTGGAACTGTTTGTGGGGTATTTGAAATCATCTGCGAGGTGAATCCTGGGCCATGTGTAAAAGGGTATTACATACATTTTTCTCTTTTTTTTTTTTACTAAGGCATCCTTCCTTAAATCTGTCCAAACTTGGACTTTGCAGTGTTAAAAGAAAAACTCAAATATTGAAGAAAAAGGAACTTCATTAAAATATGGTCGTCTTTTAAGGAGCAAAGAGAAAATCATTTAGTATAGTACTGACCACAGAGTGTCAATCTATCATAGGTTCCTAAACAAAATCATTTAGACCAGAATTCATGACAAAAGCTGAAAGAAATAAAAAGAGAAAAACAAAAACACTTAGCGGGTTGTGAAGCTGGCAAAAGGATCCTGACGTGCTGAAATCCCTTCGTCCTTATGCATAGTATTGTTTCAGCCATTTCCAGTTTATGGGTTCTGTCAGGACTGTCCCATCTTCCTTGGTAAGGTAATAATACCCACTTTCATGGGCTGCACTGATGATGTAGGGTCCTTCCCACTTTGGGGTGAACTTGGAGGGTCTTGGTAGGTTCCTCCTTACGTGCTCCACCATCCTTAGTACCAATTGCCCTTCAGTGAACATCCTTAGGCGTACTGCTTGTGCATATGCTCTAGTCATTCTTTGCTGGTACCTCTGGCTTCTTTTCTTGGCTAGCTCTCTTTCTTTTTCTACCCCTTCTAGATCTTCCAGCCTCCTTTCATTGTTTGTGTTCTCACTCTCTTCTTGGCTTTCTTCAAGAACTACCCTTGGTGTAGGAATGACTAATTCCACGGGGCTGATAGCTTCTGTTCCATAGACTAGAGAAAATGGCGAGAATCTGTGGCTGTCTTTACAGAGCTCCTACATGCCCAAAGTACATCTACCAGATGATCACTCCATTTCCCTCCATACTCATGCTTCATCTTCTTAAGGATCTTCAACATTACCATATTGGTAGCTTCAGCTTGGCCGTTTCCTTGTGGGTAGTATGGGGTAGACCTCCCATGTTTGATGTGATATGCTTTAGTTAACCCTTTCATGTCTTTGTTTATGAATAGGGTCCCATTGTCACTGATCAATCTTCTAGGGATCCCAAACCTTGTAATGATGTGGTTTCAAATAAAATTTGTTACAGCTACTCTAGTGGCTTTTTTCAAAGGGATGGCCTCTACCCATTTTGTAAAGTACTCAGTGGCTGCTAAGATCCATATGTAACTGAAAGTTCAAATATGTGTATAAACACCCTTGAACATTTAGACCCCCAAATTACAACTTAACCAATTCAAGCATTATGTCAAACAACTAATGTGCGGAAAATTAACATAAGCTATAATATGGAATTGGAAAAACTATCTAAGCCAAATTAAAATCACAACCCACAGTAGATAATAAAAGGCAAAGATAAAAGGGAAGGAAGATGCAAACACAAAGACAACATGCAATGTGTTATCAAAGAGGAAACCGAAGCCCTAGGCGCAAAACCTCTCCGCCGCCCTCCAAGCGATAAACAATCCACTAGAAAATATAGTTAGGATACATGGACAGCAATAGACCCTCCAAGCCTAATCTACCCAGTGCACCTAAGCCCTCCAAGCTTCTTGCTCCAACGAGGTTGTGCCGAACCTTTTTCTTTTCTAGCTTCCCGGATTCCGCTACTAGACCGTAGCATCAACCAATGAAGATTGGTTCCTTCCTAACTGCTTCCCAGAAATCCAAACAGCTCTCTCACAGTGATGAATATGGTGAGAACAAGGTTTGGCAAGATGCCTCTCAAGGATTTGACAATGGAGAGGAAGAGAGTTGAGGAATTTGAAGAGACTCTAATGTATAGATTGTGGGTGAATCAATCTTGTTTTTCTTTAGGGTTTCTCTCTCAAAATTCTCTCTGGAGTGAGAGAGGAATGTGAAATGTCAGGTTTTACAAAACAGGGGTGGCTCGCGGCTTGACCTCGCGACTTGACTAAGTCGCGAGATCCAGTCGTGAGATAACCGTATGGCCAGTTGTCCTGTTTTGTCCTGTAGTGCTCCAGCTAGCATGACTGTTCACCTTCCGGCATGCTTGGCACGTGTGCTGCGTCTGGCAGTTTGCAGCCGCTAGTCACCCGCGAGGCCAAGCCGCGAGTTTCTATTTTCTTGCACACTCTTGAGCAAACTTCACTCTATCTCACTCACTACCCTTACAACAAGCTCACCTAAATACAGGGTTACTAAATGCTAAAATACAAGCAAATTTGGCACGGAATAAAGCCAATTAGATGGTTGAATAAATTCAACCTTACAATCTTCCCCTTTGGCTATTCCGTGACAAAACCCTACAACAGACTCTAGACTTAACATGTGAGTTGGGAACAGTTGAGCAAAACTCACTCACACCTAACTCTAGAAGCTGTGAAGCACTTGAATCATATGAACATAAGACTCCTGAAACACAACAATACACCATGATCATTGTAAGCAGAAAATCGTGAAATGCATATGAAACAGGCAATATGTGATCAAGCAAAGATGGAGTTAAGAAACAAACCATGGCTTGATCAACCAAGTAATCACTACAAGGTAGTGACCACAATGCTCATTCACACTTAGAATGAACACAAGGACATACAAGCTAACAAGCACAAGGCAAGATACTTGTATGCTCAACACTCAACCAATGCATAATACACAAAGTATATGCATCTAGGAACAATCCTAAAAGGGCACAAGAGTGACAGTACATAAATCAAAATGCAAGACATTTAGATAGAAGTACTGATTTCAACATAGCATAAAAGGCTGCATTAAGCAAGGTACAAACCATAAAGCCTACAGATTATGCATAAAAACATTAACCCTAAAAGCTTACATAAGCACATGGGTACAAATACAATATATCCTGAATAACATCAACAAAATATATAAAAGATTAAACCAAGAGTATAAGTTATGAGTTAGAAACAAATATACACCAAAACCACAGTGTATCAAACCCATATAAATACTAAAAGTCCAAAAACATAAACCTATAAGTTTAGAGGATAAGACTTAAAACAAAAGTATGTCAAAAGTATGTGTGTACTCCCCCTATCACTATGCACACTTCCCTTTGAACTTTCTCCCCCTTACTGAATGCTCTCCCCCTTTTTGGCACGAATAGCTAAAGGCTGTCATCCAACTTTTGTTGAATAACGTCTAGCTGATTCTCCATAGTCTTGAGACGCATTTGAACATGGTTATTTGTGGAGTAGAGAAGTGTCACAATTTCATCAATGCGTTTCTGAATATGTTCAAGTAAGCTGCCCACTCTATCAGTACGAGGATCAGTCTGTGCTTGCGGAATACTAGCTTGTGGAACTTCAGGAACAACATGCGAAGTAGATGTGGTATGTGCAGGTGTCTCTGACTCAGGGGCAGATGGAGTAACTGGAGAAATGTGTGCACTCTTTGGTGTTTTAGAGGAGTGACTTCTGCTAGCTTGAAAAGTGTACATGGAAATAGAACGCTGATGGGTCAACATTTTTCCATCTGTGGGAGGAACAATGCCTTCACGAAAAATGAGCTTCATTATGAGACTGCAAAATGGAATAATTCCTCGAGCTGCAGTTCGAACCGTGGTCTTCCTCGTGGTGTAAAAGATGTGTGCACATATATCAATGGGGGTTCCTGTAATAAGATCACAAAGGAATAGAGCTCTCCCAAGATTTATGAATGTAGTGTTGGACAGTAGGTAGAGATTAGTGAACATGATCAACTTCAGTGGTCAGCTCTGGTGCAAACATTGCAGTGCTGATGGATGTTCCTGTATTGGATACTTCATGATCGGATCCTAGGATTTGTAGAATTTCTTGAATCTTTGGAATTCGATCATCGTACGGAGTTAGATCCACATTCTGAGGTCTAGTGATGCCGAGAAGATCTGCGATGGAGTTTGAGGAAATGCCAAACTCTTTTCCTCTGACCCAGAAAATAAGTTCAGCTCCAAGATCAGTTGCATTGGAGAAGCATTCTTTGACCAGTTCATCCATTGGATCGACAAAGTTCCCAAACAAGTTTGCCCAATCTCGTTGCTCAAAGATTCGAGGGATAAAAGTGGTTCCTAAGGTGTTAAACTCCACCACCCGTTCCACTATGGGAGTTGACTTGTCAAAGATGTTTGAGTAGATGTGTGAGGTAAGCGGAGTTCTGAACCTCTCCTCATTGGAGTCTTGAGATGCCTGTGATGATAGTCGAGTCCTTTTAGCAACTGGTGTTGCTGGATCGTCAACAACAATGTCTTTACCCTTGGAAGATCGACGAGACATCTGCAAGAGAATAGGCCCACAGCAAAGAACCAACAACAGTACCACACAAGATAAATATCAACATGATTCAATGCAAACAGAAGTGAAAAACAGAGATTTCAATACATAAATACAAACTTAAGACAGTGCAGACCCAAACAAACTTCCATCAATACTAAGGTGCACAATATGACAGGTGCAGCAAAATGGTGATAGTGCAAAAGAGCATAGAGAGACAAATTCAACTAGAACTGTCAATGAGACAATTTACCATGACCATGATATGCATACAAAGACAGCATTCGAACATTAAGAACGGATATCATAAAACATACCACATAAGATATGAACATGAGAAAAAAATTTCAAAGTGAAGGCTCAGAGCACCCAAACTAGAGCACATGGCTGTGAGACACAACATACAGAAAAAGAAGTTGTTTTAAAGGAATACTTTCAAGATTACATCATCGACACGTTATGTTAACATAAAAGCACAGTAAACCAATGTTGTAACCCAATATTAACACATAAACAGGTGAAAGGAGCAAGTCACATAAATACCAAACCCATTTAACAAAAGATTTTCAAAATCAACAATAGGCAAATATTAGAACAATAAAACAAAACATTGTGACCCCTCAACATGAAAACGAATGAAATCAACAACAAACATAACAAGCCATACCCATCACACAACGAGAGGAATGTTTCGAACACAATATCAATCCAAATCGTAAGAAAAACATCCATGAAATAAGGAAAATGAGATGAGGAAAACAAGACCCATACCTTTTCTTGATGATTTGAATAAGAAATGAAGCACCAATGAGGTTTGAAAATGGGTACACGGAGTGTTTGGGAAGGAGACAGTTGAGAAAGAAGATGAATAGTCACAAAAGTTCGAGGGAAAAACTGAAAAAGATTTAAAAACTGCCCCTATTTTTGCCAAACACGCGTTTTTCGTGACTGAAGAGAATCGCCACAAAGTCGCCAGTTCAAGCCGCCAAAACACCCAAAGACAAAAGTTTGAAAATTTTTTCTAAGTGCTTTTCGCGACTAGAAGGTCTACCCGCGAGAGAGTCGCGAGATGAGTTGCGAAAATCTCTGAGTAACCCTCGCGACTGGACCTTCCACTTGCGAACAAGTCACCAAAAATGACCCATGAAGACACGACTGAGGCTCGCGACTTGACTTAACCGCGACTGAGTCGCCAAAACAGGGCAAAACATGATTTTTGAAATTTTCAGATTATTTTTAAACAAAATACTTTCCAAAAACACCTAAAACACTCAAAAATCTTTTTGTGTTTGAATTAACAAAGATTGAGCATGTGAAAACACATTTCATCAAGTACAATCACACAAATGAATATGGCATTTATTGAACATAAACTTGTGTGTTGTGTGTGGATATCAACAATGAGATAGTCCTTAGTCTAATGTGAAGTTTCAATGATCAATTCAACCAAGGCATACACAATTAGCACTAGATCATGTGATCCATCTCAATTATAGAAATATGTATATATGACCTCCCACAAAACTTGATAACATATCTTGGAGCTTTACATTTGACTCCACTTTCAAACATAACATTTGATCATTTTGATCTTTTGAGACAATCACCTCTCATTGTGAGAGTGATATTTGATATTTCACTTTAAAGAACTAGCCTTTGGCTTTTTGAATAAACATTCACTTTAATATAAGGTCGCTTACCCTTTTTCCTAGTCGAATACTAGAATGTGCGACAGGTTTTTGCAGCTCAATATCTCTTTTCATTTGGAGATTTACATTTGGTGAGCTCTTTTTAGCAAAAACAAAAATAAAGAGTGGGAAGATATATAGACACAAGTCTATGCATGTCTCAAGATCATCATAACCATTCACTAATCATTCATGACAAGTTTGAAGATCTATTTACAACAATCACATAGATTTCAAGATTTCTCCCACAGTGATATGAGTGCAAAGAAACAAGCAATGCTCGAAAATGCACAAAGCCATTAGCACAAAGGTACAAGGCAAAACAAGTTTTGAGACAAAAGCTCAACAATGTCAATCAAACTTTTTGATTTTCTAATTTTTATGTGATTTTTGGATTTTTGACACTAGAAGAAAAAGATTGATCAAAAATGAAATAAATTAAAAGTATGCACAAGAAAGACAAGCAAACAACCAACAGCAAAAACACCAAGCAAACAAACAAACATCGTCGCAAAGCATAGGAAGTATTAATGCATGGACATGTTGTAATGCTTATGCATGAGTACCCTTTTTCACCCACACGTCACTTGCGTTTGGGGTGATTTCCTTATAGGATTGGGTACGGGAGTTAGGGCTTTCAAACCTTCGTGAGAAGCTTTCCAAGCAGTTGGTGAATGCACCAATCATCTTCATCACGTTTATCATTCCGGGATCACTATTTTGATCTCTAGATTGTTCACCTGCCCAATTTCTTCTATCATTTCTAGGTCCTCGTGACCTTTGAGGAGTTGCACTATTCTTTGCTCTCAACTTTTGGCAATTTGGTCGAGTATGCCCTTGAAGTCCGTAATGATGACACACATAAGTTGCTCTAGGACCTCTTTGTGGTCGTGGGCGTGAATTGACACGAGATTTATACCTGCCCACAGATTGATTACGGGAATTCAACAACCGTTCGTTCCCCACATTTCTCTTCTCCTCAATCTTGGGCTTCTCAGCAATAGGACCAACATCAGCTGATTCTTTGGCCTTTATAAACTTCACTTCTTTAGTGACATTTCCAGATGAGCTACTTCCTCCGGTATATCCCAATCCGGATTTGTCTGAAAAACTCTTTTGAGATGAAATAATATCATCTAGCTTCTTGGTGGTGACCCTCTCTATTTTAGCATTTGCTTGCACAACCTCTTGCTCAAGGAATCTCACTTTTGTGTAAGCTTCTGACAGCTCATCATTCAGTGTTTCTATCTCACATTTGGCCTCCCTATATCGGATTAGGAGACTTTTGTAATCCTCCTCTGCCATCTTCATTTTTCTGACAGCAGCCTTTGCCACCCTTGTGTACTCACCCGACTTCTCCAAGAGTGAGTTATAGTTCTCTTGAAGATTGGCTGTGCTTTCATCTTCTTCAACATCTGACTCTTCAACAATTCCCAGTGATTCTTCGTCACTATGTTCTCCAAGGTCTCGTACAAGCAGATTCAACTCGTCTGAAGACTCAACATGAGCAATAGTCATAAAAGCTGAGTAGTTCCCCTCTCCATCACAGCTTTTTTCAGATTCTGAGTCAGATGAATCCGAGTCACTCAATGTCGTGGCATACACTTTGCCTTTCGATTTCAAATAATTCGGACATTCCTTCTTAAAGTGTCCATGCCCGTTACATTCGAAACAAGTTACACCTTGTGTAGGTTGGGATTCTTTTCCATCTTTCCTTTTGAATTCCTTTTTCTCCCTTCCTGAACTTTGGAATTTTCCTTTATCACCAAATTTGCCATTATTTTTGAATTTCAAGAATTTTCTGAGATTTTTAACAAGGTATGCAACATCTTTGTCAACCACATCTTCTTCCGATGAGTCTTGATCTTCCACCTTCTCATTAATGGTCTTAAGAGCAAGAGATTTACTCTTCCGTTGATTAGGCAGCGACATCTCATAGGTCTGAAGAGAACCAACCAGCTCCTGGACTTTGATGTCATCAAGGTCCTTGCTCTCTTCAATCGCTGTCACTTTAGCACGAAAACTTTCCGGCAATGATCGAAGGATCTTCCTTACAATTTTAGAATCCTCCGTTTTCTCCCCCAAATTGAACTTGCTGACAACCACCTCATTTAGCTTCCCATAGAAAGAGTCAAAGAACTCATCCTCACTCATTTTGAGCTCATCAAACCGAGTGGTTAGCATTTACAACTTGGTGTCTTTCACTTTCTTCGTGCCTTCGTAGGTGGTTTCCAAAATCTCTCATGCTTCTTTGGCAACGGTAATGTGAGAGATCCTGTGAAATTCATCTGGAGACACACCACAGAAAATTGCATTGAGTGCTTTACTGTTAGCATTAGATGCAGCGAGTGCTGCCTTATCCCATGTGGATTTGGCTGCCTTAGATCTGGTCCAACCAATCTCAACAGCATCCCAAACAGATTCATCAATAGAACACAGAAAAGCTCTCATGCGAACCTTCCAAAAAGCATAATTACTACCATCAAAATATGGAGGTGCATTTAAGGATTGAGACCGATCCATCTCAAAAGGGAGTCAAGGATCACACAATGGTATTGAAACCAATAAAAGTGTACCCGCTCTGATACCAAATGAAAGTTCAAATATGTGTATAAACACCCTTGAATGTTTAAACCCCCAAATTACAACTTAACCAATTCAAGTATTATGTCAAACAACTAGTGTGCGGAAAATTAACATAAGCTATAATATGGAATTGGAAAAACTATATAAGCCAAATTAAAATCACAATCCACAGCAGATAATAAAAGGTAAAGATAAAAGGGAAGGAAGATGCAAACACAAAGACAACACGCGATGTGTTATCGAAGAGGAAATCGAAGCCCTCGGCGCAAAACCTCTCCGCCGCCCTCCAAGCGGTAAACAATCCACTAGAAAATATAGTTGGGATACATGGACAGCAATAGACCCTCCAAGCCTAATCTACCCAGTGCACCTAAGCCTTCCAAGCTTCTTACTCCAACGAGGTTGTGCCGAACCTTTTTCTTTTCTAGCTTCCCGGATTCCGCTACTAGACCGTAGCATCAACCAATGAAGATTGGTACCTTCCTAACTGCTTCCCAGAAATCCAAACAGCTCTCTCACAGTGATGAATATGGTGAGAACAAGGTTTGGTAAGATGCCTCTCAAGGATTTGACAATGGAGAGGAAGAGAGTTGAGAAATTTGAAGGGACTCTAATGTATAGATTGTGGGTGAATCAATCTTGTTTTTCTTTAGGATTTCTCTCTCAAAATTCTCTCTGGAAGCTCTCTTACATTTGTGGGTAAAAAGGGTATTTATACTGGAGTGAGAGAGGAATGTGAAACGTCAGCTTTTACAAAACAGGGGTGGCTCACGGCTTGACTTCGTGACTTGACTAAGTCGCGAGATAACCGTATGGCCAGTTGTCCTGTTTTGTCCTGTAGTGCTCCAGCTGGCATGACTGTTCACCTTTCGGCATGCTTGGCACGTGTGCTGCGTCTGGCGGCTTGCAGTCGTGAGTCACCCGTGAGGCCAAGCCGCGAGTCTCTGTTTTCTTGCACACTCTTGAGCAAACTTCACTCTATCTCACTCACTACCCTTACAACAAGCCCACCTAAATACAGGGTTACTAAATGCTGAAATACAAGCAAATTTGGCACGGAATAAAGCCAATTAGATGGTTGAATAAATTCAACCTTACAATAACCGTTGGATGGAGGGTTTATAGGCCCTATGAGGTCAAGCCCCCAAGTGTGAAAAGGCCATGGTGTCGTCATATCCTGTAGAACATTTGGGTGAGTGTGAATTGCATCTCCCAAGACTTGGCCGGCGTGGCATGTTTTGACTAGCTCCTTAGAGTCCCTTTTCATTGTTGGCCAGTAATATCCCAACAACAATAATTACTTGTACAACCTTCTTTTCCCTGGGTGGCTCCCACAATCACCGGAATGAACTTCCCTGACTACTTCTCTAGCTTCTTTTAGCCCCAGGCACCTTAGGGGATCCCCACTGTATCCCTTTTTGAATAAGATGCCGTTCTACAGGAAATACCTGTCTGCTAGTTTCTTGAGCTTGTGAGCTAGTGTCCTGTCAGTTGGCAGGATCCCCTGAGCCAGGTATCCTATGAAAGGAACTCGCCAATCTTCTGCAACAAACACAGCATAGCTTTCTTCCTTATCTATTGCCAAACGACACTCCTGACATTTCTCCTGTATAATTGCTGTCTCCTTGTTCATATTTGGCCAGTAATACCCCATGCGTTGCATCCTTCTATATAGGCTGACCTTTTCTGCAACTCCACAAGCTTGGGTATGTAATTCTTCTAGTTTCAGCTTTCCTACCTTCTCGGTGATACATCTGGACAATATTCCACCTGGCAGCCTTCTATACAATTCCCCTTCTATCTGAGTGTAATCCGTTAGTTCTTTGATGTTCCCTCCAAACCCTGCCTCTTTCATTTTTTCTATGACTTCGCTCCTCCAATCCCACTGTTTGAACTCTCTGGGGTACATCCCTTGGAGGATCCTTACAATAGAATGTTCCTACCATCCTATTTTTATCAGCGTGTCTCTCCCATTGAATGGTATTTGGGATCCCAGAGTGGCGAGTGCATCAGCAAATCTGTTTTCATTTTTTTGAGTGTATTCTATGCTAAAAGTCTGAAATTCCAGCTCTAGCCTTTGTGCCCAAGTTCTGTAGGTCGCTGAGCTTTGTTTCCGTAACGCGAAGTCACCTTTCACTTGGGAAACTAAAAGATTGGAATCTCCCAACACTCTCATATGCTTTACTCCTATATTGAGTGCTATAGTCAGCCCGGTTAAGTATGCCTCATATTCAGCTGCATTGTTAGAACACGAGAAACCAAGCTTGAAAGACAAGGGTATGATGTCCCCATTTTCACAACTTAGCACAATTCCTACCCCATTTGAAGTTGTCATAGCCGACTCATCAAACCTCATGGTCCATTTCTTTCCTGGGATCTTTGTTGCTGCCACCTCACTAAGGATTTCTTCACTCAGCGGGCCTTCCTCCTTTCCTAGGAACTGAGCTAGTAGATCTGCTATGGCCTGGCTTTTGACAGCCTTGGGAGTTCTGATGCCTATGTCATATTGAGAGAGCAAGACTAGCCATTGTGCTATTCTTCCCGTGAGAAGGGGTTGGTGTAGGAGTGCTTTTATGAGGTGGGACTTGGTCACCAAAAGGATTTGGTGAGCTAAAAAGTACCTTTTTAGCCTGGGGTACCTGGTTTTGGTATCCTTGAGTGTTCTGCTTACATAGTAAACAGGCTGCTCATTCCCCTGGTCGTCTTCTTGTGCCAGCAAAGCTCCTATTTCCTGGGAATTTGATGCTAAGTATAGCAGCAGAGGTCACCCACGTACTGGTGCTTAGAGGGTGGGCAAATGATTCATGATACACTAAATTCTTTGGAAAGCCTCCTGTTGCTCCGTTCCCCAGATAAAGTCAGTTCCCTTTTTCAACAATTTGGATAGACCTGCCATAGCTGAGGCCAAACTAGGCACAAATCTCCTAATATAGGAGACTCTTCCTAGGAAGCTCTTGAGTTTCCTAACGGTAGTCGGTCTTCTCATTGTGGCGATGGCTGTAGCCTTGGCTGGATCCACACTTATGCCTTTGTGATGTACCAGAAACCCAAGGAACTTTCCAGCAGACACCCTAAAGGCACATTTCATGGGGTTCATACGTAGTTTGTACTTCCCGCATCTTTCAAAAACTTGCTCAAGTACTTGGAAATGTCCTATTCTGGTCTTTGATTTGACCACAATGTCATCTACATAATCTTTCATCTTCTCATGTATCATGTCATGAAAAATGGCTGTCATGGTTCGCTGATACGTAGCCCCCGCATTTTTTAGGCCAAAGGGCATTACAGTGTAGTAAAAGATCCCGATTGGAGTTCTGAATGCTGTCTTCTCTGCATCTTTGGCAGCCATGCGGATTTGGTTGTACCCACTGTACCCATCCATAAATGAGAACATTGAGCTTCCTGCAGCTGAATCTACAAGGAGGTCGATATTGGGCAAGGGGAATTCATCTTTAGGGCACGCCTTATTCAAGTTACGAAAGTCCACACAGCAACGGATTTGACCATTTTTCTTCTTCACAGGTACAATGTTGGAAAGCCATTTTGGGTGTTGGATGGGTTTGATAAAACTAGCTGTTAGTAACTTTTTGACCTCTTGAACTATTTGAGTTTCTACCTCGGTGTGGAAGACCCTAGCCGGTTGAACTACTGGCCTCATTCCTGGGTCCATATTAAGAGAATGAACTACCAATCCTAGGTCTAAACTAGGTATTTCATCATAGGTCCATGCAAACACATCTCTGTATTTTTGAAGTAAGGTTACCAATTGTTCCCTTTCTTGTGCCACCAGTTGACTGCTAATGAAGACAAGCTTTTGGGATCCCGGCTCGGTTCCCAAATCTATTTCCTTTAATTCTTCCTCAGGCTGAATCTGGGCTTCCTTAACTGGTTCTTCTGGAATTTCTTCTTGGGCCATCATGCAGCTTGGTGGTCCGGGACCTTTTTGCATAATGCATTCAGGTCCCGCGTACCTTCACAAACGGTAGATTAGCCTCCCTCCGGGTTCCCGCACCACCACACATTCTCGGGATCCTGAAGAGCTGGGCTCCCTCTTTTGTCTTTTTTTTTCCAGAAGGTTCCTCAAGTCACGGGTGCCCCTCCTTCCTTCTTCTTCTTCTAAGATGGGTGCCCTTAGAGTCCCCGGGGCGGGGCTCTCATCATCTGGCTCCAACTCATCATAGAACATTGTTTCTGCAAAGTTTACTTCTCCCTAATTGAAAGGATTACGGTTGGTAGGGATTCTCACGGGCCTCCCATTCAGTCTCCCTTTTAATACATTGATGGAACGTAGATGGAATAAGGCGATGCTTATGAAGCCACAGGCGTCCCAGCAACACATGGTAAGATACTTCTACATTAATCACATGAAACCTTGTCAGGGCTACTATTGGCCCTACCCTTAAGGCTAGCTACACGTATCCTTCTGTTGATTCCATCGACCCTCCAAATCCTGTTATTTCCATGGGAGCCCCCAGAATCCTTCTGTCAACTAAGCCCACAGCTTCCAGGATACTCAAGGCTATAAGATTGAGCGACGCCCCCATGTCCACCAGTGCTCTTCTGATTTGGACACCATTTATGATGGCCATTAGATAAAGGGGCCTACGGTGGTCTGAGTGTTCAATCTCCATGTCTTCATCGGTGAAGGTTATTGCATTGGTTATCTCCAGGAAAGCTCGACTAGCATGTGACTCTGTTGTAAAGCATTCCATTCCTGAATCTGCTGCTATGCTCATGAGAGACTCTGTGGCCACCTTTCTTGCTTCTGGTCCGAATCCCAGTTGGTTGAATAGTGACCTGAACTTGGGATTCTTCTGGAGGGTCCTGACTGTGCTCGGGTGGAAGGATCCTTCGGCTTATCCTGCTTCAACCGGGTTCCCATGAATTACCACTGCTACCGCCCCTTTCCCTTTGTGGTTAGGCAAGGGGTTTCTCTGTACTTCTAGCTCCTTTTGAGTGAGTTCCAGGGTTCCTTCCCTCAGTTTTTTGTGGAAGAGTCTGCGAAGGGTCCAGCAATCTTTGGTGGAATGTTTGACATAATTATGGATTCTACAAAATAAAGGGTTCTTCCTTTCTTCTTCAGTTGGTGGCCTGGACACAGTAAATGGCCTAACAACTCCATCTCCGATCCATTTGTCTAAGACATGGCTTAACTCTTCTGTTGTACATGGTATCGCCGGTGGTTCCTCGAACACCTTCCCATCTGGCCTCTTCCTTTTTTCTACTACTGATGCTGTCATAGCTTGGGACACGGGCATCCTTTTCGTCCTCATAGTTTGCGCTGTCCTTCTGGTTCTCTGTAACAGGTCAGCAAACTGCTTGATACACAGATTTTCAAGGTTGAGCCTCTAATCAAAAAAGCATATTGGCTACACAGGTTTCCACGAGCTCCTTTTCTTCGTGGTTCCCATAGCAGTCTAGGGACACATCTTCAAATCTTTTAATGAATTGGACGGAATCCTCTCCAGGTCTCTGCCTTACCATCTGAAGGTTCTGGAAAGTGATCTTGTCTTCACCAAGATAATATTTGGCACAGAATCTTTCCATCATTTCATCTCAGGTTTTGATGGACCCGGGTCTTAGCGTGGTGTACCAAGTGTATGCCCTATCCACTAAGGATTTGGCAAATTCCCTTAGACATAGTTCTCTGTCTCCTGCATAGAGGCCCATAGTATGAATGAACCTACTCACATATTCCACAGCACTTCCACTTCTTCCATCGAAAGGATGGAACTTTGGGGGTTCGTACCCCTTAGGGTATGGTTTACCAAGCAGTTCTGGAGGGAACAGGGGATCCCAAGAGAATTGCTTAGGGATCCTTGAGAGTTTTTCCCTTTCTTGCTCCAGGAGGGCATTGACATCTACCAGTGTTAAGTATTGAGGGTTGGCTCTTCCTCCCACTGCTGACCCTCCTTCTGGCTACGTTCCATCTTGGTTACCAGCAGGGGGAACATTGTCCCTGATTTCCTGTGTCCTGCCTTCTTTGAGAAGACGAACTTCTTGCTCCAGATCCTTCAACATTGCTATCATCCTAGCCATGAGGTCTGGTTCCTGCCCTGTGTGTCTTTGTCCTGACACAACCTCCTATTCTACCAGGGGTGCCTCGCCTTTTTCCCTGGAGGCTACCTTGTTTTCTCCCATGGGCTCGGAGGCCGTAGGTGGCACATTAGTTCCTTTGCTGTTTCTTTGTCTTGGAGGCATGCTCTATGAAGGGATCGCTTTTTCCCTCTTCTTTGCCCAGTCCCCAGTGGAGTCACCAAAATATGAGAATGCCTTTTTTGTGACACTCAAGCCCAAGGATCCCGGGCCTAATAAGTGGTTTGGTGGACCGGGCCTTGACTCACCGCAGCTAACAGGCTGTTTAAGAATCAAGTGATACACACGGGATGCTTCCTACAATACAAGTAAAATGACAAGTAAGGATATTCGTATTGAAAGACATATCAAAACAACAAGGTAAATTCAGAGAATAGGATCAACAAAGGAGCACAAAATAATGCTATAAGGATCTTTGAATCACTGAGACATATTTCATTAATATGTTCTTTGTTATAGTTACAGAATGCTCACTAAGACGTGATATAAGGTTCAATCAAGCTCAAAAATTACAGTCTTGAATGGCTATTTCAACTTCAAAACTTGCAAAGTTTGATTCTCTTTGAATCCGAGTATGTGCAATAGTGGCTTTTACAAGATACCGGGAAGCAATATTAACTTTTCCCTCAGGTTTTCTTTCTTTTATAAAACTTTACTGATACTTCTTTCTCTCTAAAAATCTCTCTGCCTTTTCTTCGTAACCTACCCCTCCTTTTATAGTGAAATTCTGGCATCCAATGGTTCCCCTGTTTCGTATTATGGTTAACAGAGCCTATTCCGTGCCCATCACTCGGCAGGTTCTATTTCCTTTTTTTCTCATTCTTTCCCTCTTTCAGCTTTGATTCCTTTGAAAGTCCATGGCTGGTTACCTACTTCGGGATGTGCTGAGGTATGCCCTTCTTGGTCTCATCGTTTGGCAGTTCCCCTTTTGCCCTTTTTTCCATCTGGGCCGAATCCCATTCTGCCAAATTGAAAGTTTCCTGTTGCCATTTCTCTTTTCATATTTTTCTGTTCTGGTTCCCCAAGACGCTTCCCACTTGTGCCATGAGAGGTCGCTGGTTGTTTCTTCTTTTTTTGCTGGGTCTTTTAGCGCTTGTGGCTTCTACTCTGTTTCTTGTTTTCTTTCCTTGTCATTTTCTTTCGAGCTGTCTTAATCTTCCTTTGACTGTGCGCTTGGAAGGTTCCGCGCCTCTTGATGGTTACTGAGGATCCTGGCTATTTAATCTCTTGCTGTGGGTTTCTTTTCCTTCTTGATGTTTCTTCTTTTGGGCTTCAAGCCTCCTGGGCCTGCTTTTTCTTTCGTGGTCCCCTTGCACCTGCTTCTTTGGACTTGGCTTATTTTCTTTTGGGCTTGGCTCACTCTTTTGGGCTTCTCTCACTATGATCCTTTTAGACCTCAACACTACTTGATGACATAGTCGATTTAAGGACCATGAGGAAACATGAGGTGTTTCTAAGTCTGAAGAGAGACCTCACTATGCTGAGTTTTTCAAGCTAAGTCTATTATTCTTTATTTATTTATTTATTTATTTTACTCTTGGCTTTGCTCACTCACTAAGTTTTTTTTGTAGGTTGTCCAAGCCACTTTCAGAGCTGAGGAGTTAGTGGATATTTCTCACCGACAGATGAAGGATGAGGAGGGCAGAAGGGTTGCTGCTATTGAGGCCTTCAATGTGGCCGAGAAGTGAGTGAAAGAGTTGAACGCCAAGCTCCTTGAGGCCGAGAGGGAGTGGAAAAGTGCCGAGGTGGCATTGGAGGGGGCAGAGAGGCAAGCCGAGACCTCGCACAAGCAACTCCGCCAAGTCGATGACGAGCTTGCTGCTGCCAGGGAGCAAATCAAATTATTAAAGAAAAAGTTGGAGGATGCTGAGAAAGCCAAGGACCAGGCCAAACAATATGACTATGATGTGGGGGTAGTTGAGACTGAGGAGGCCCTTAGAGCTGAGGTCTCAAGGGTGTGTAGAGTATACTGCCTTCAGGTGTGGAATGAGACTTTCAACCTAGCAAGGGTTGAGGCCTCTTTAGCACTTAGAAGAGCAAAAAATGTATACTACCCCCCTACAATTCGAGCACTAGGCTCTACAGCCCCCAAGGATGATGTAGCCCCCAACGTCACAAACCTTGTTGAAGAGGTTCTGACCAAGGACCCTCCTCCTTCCAGCAGTCCTCATAAAGGGGCAGAGCAAATCGGCACATCTAACAAGGAGAAAGAAGTCCCCAAGGAGGTCGCCCCCAAGATGACAAAGCCCTCGAATGCACCTAAGGATTCTTCCTAGGGAGGGGTGGTTTCTCAAAGCCACGAGTTGGTTTTGGCAACTTTCCCCATCCCTGCCAAGGAAGACCCCAAGGGTAAGGGTCCGACATCCTCGACAACAACAACCATTCAACTTGCCAAGACTCCTATGGAAAAACTTTTAATAAAGATGAAACCATGAGTTGTTGTTGTTGTTGTTGTTGTTGTTGTTGTTGTTGTTTTTTTTTTTTTTTTTTTTTTTTTTTTTTTTTTTTTTAACTATTGTTTTTGTTCTTTGAACTTGTAATTCAGTTTGATCTTTTATAAGCAACTTGCCTTTTTCTAAGGCTCAAATCAGTGACAATTATAAGTTTTTCTTTCAGAGTTGTGATATTTGTATTGATCCTAACATAGTTTCTGTTTCACATAATATTTAACCAATGTAACAATGAGATATAGTTCCATCTGGTTATCTACATAAGTGGTAGCACAGAACAAGTTAAACCTAGTAAGTCCATGATCTTAACAATGCGCATCCTTAACCTCAGAAACATACATAATGGTAGACCATCCATTCTTGTCAGGCTCCACCCAATTCTCCACCTATCAGTAGATCTAAGGAACTGGAGATGAAAATTAGTTCTTGAACAGATCATAAATATACTTTCAAATGCTTTAAGTGGTGCTCATGAATGTCCATTTGCTCAAGTAACTGTTATGAAGGTCCCTGCCATTTAGCACAGCTGGTTCTATTTAATACTTAAATGAATAATAGAAAGTAGCACATGGTCTGAAGAGCCAAGCATGACAAATATTCTGTTTAACACTTAGAAAAATAATAGGAAGTATTAATTTACCCAAAGTATGTGGTCCGAGGAGCCCCACATAGCTAAGGTTCTGTTTAACACTTAGAAAAATGTCATGAAGTATTAATTTACCCAAAGTATTTGGTTCGAGGAACCAGACATAACTAAGGTTCTATTTAATACGTAGGAAAATAATAGGAAGTATTAATTTACCCAAAATATGTGGTTCGAGGAGCCCCACATAGCTAAGGTTTTGTTTAACACTTAGAAAAATGTCATGAAGTATTAATTTACCCAAAGTATGTGGTCCGAGGAACCAGGCATAACTAAGGTTCTATTTAATACTTAGGAAAATAATAGGAAGTATTAATTTACCCAAAGTATGTGGTCCGAGAAACCTCACATAGCTAAGGTTTTGTTTAATGCTTAGAAAAATGTCATGAAGTATTAATTTACCCAAAATATGTGGTCCAAGGAACCCCACATAGCTAAGGTTCTATTTAACACTTAGAAAAATGTCATGAAGTATTAATTTACCCAAAGTATATGGTTCGAGGAATCAGGCATAACTAAGGTTCTATTTAACACTTAGAAAAATAATCGAAAAATATCAATTTACCCAAGGTATATGGTCCGAGGAGCCAAGTATGACCAATGTTCTGTTTGATATTCAAATAAATAATAGAAAGCATAATGCATAATGTAATAAACCAAAATATGGCAGAGAAAACTTTCATTAATCATATTACCTTCTCAAGTTTTTTACATTCCAAGGGCATGGTACAACATTTTCATCTAGATCTTCAAAATAATATACTCCTATTCCAGCCACTGAGGTGATGCGATATGACCCTTCCTAGTTAGGGCCTAACTTTCCCCTTACTGGGTTCTTTATAGTACCCAAAAATTTTCTTTATACCAAGTCTCTAGGTGCCAATGGCCTTAACTTCATGTTGGAATCATACCCTTGCTTGAGTTTGTGGTGATAATACGCCAGTTGGACCATGGCGTTCTCTCTTCGCTCTTCAATTAAGTCTAAGCTTTTCCCTAATAGCCCATCATTGTTGCTCGCAGTGAAAGAACTCGTTCTCAGTGTTGGGAATCCAGTCTTTACAGGAATAACAACCTCGGCTCTATAAGTCATTGAAAAGGGTGTTTCCCCTGTTGACCTGCGAGGTGTGGTCCGACATGTCCAAAGGACGTGTGATAGCTCTTCTACCCATTTTCCCTTCGCATTATCCAATCTCTTCTTGAGTCCATTCACTATAACCTTACTGACAGCCTTGGCCTATCCATTCCCCTATGGATAAGCTGGGGTGGAATACCTATTCGCAATTCCCAAGTCATAATAGTACCTCCTGAAGGCTTTACTATCAAACTGAAGACCATTGTTAGAGATGAGGGTATGAGGGATCCCAAACCAAGTGACAATATTTTTCCAAACAAATCTCTTGGCATCCATGTCCCTGATATTTGCCAATGGTTTGGCTTCAACCCATTTGGTGAAGTAATCCGTGCCAACCAGTAATCATCTCTTATTCCCTGCTATCTTAGGGAAAGTCTTACAATATCCAAGCCCCATTGAGCAAATGGCCAAGGGCTGGACAAAGGATTAAGGACTCCCCCTGGTTGGTAAATGTTGGGTACAAATCTTTGGCATTGGTCACACTTCTTCACATATTCTTACACTTCCTTCTGCATGTTCGGCCACCAATATCCCTAGGTGAGAGCTTTGTGAGACAAAGACCTACCTTCTGTGTGGCTTCCACAAATCCTTTCATGTAACTCCTTAAAAAGTAGCTCTAATGCCTCAGGGTGTATGCATAGCAAGTATGGCCCATAAAAAGAGCGCTTGTACAACTTTTGGTCCTAGCACAGCAAAAACCAAGAAGCCTTTCTTTGCACCTTGTCAGCCTCCGACTTCTCCTTGGTCCATCCAACTAGGTCCCACCCTAATTTGATGAATTTGAGCCATCTCCCTTTTCATCTCAATAGGCTTGCACAAGTCTTCAATAAGTATAACTCAAGGCAAGCCCTGTGTTGAGGAGGTTGCAAGAGTGGCCAGGGAATCAGCATGTGTGTTTCCACTTCTTGGGATTTGTAGCAAGTTGAAAGATAAATCCTGACCGCAAGTGCTTAACCTAACTTAAATATCCTTGCATTCTTACATCCTTGGCCTATAACTCTCCTTTTACTTGGCCTACCACCAACCTTGAATCTGAGAATATCTCCGTTGCTTATCCTCTCATTTTCTGAACCATGGTCATCCCTACTAATAGAGCCACATATTCAGCCTCATTGTTTGTGGCTGAGAAACCCAATCTTAATAATTTCTCAATAATGATCTTCTCAAGAGGTATTAAGACTAGCCCCACTTCGGATCCTCTTTGACTCACTACACCATCAACATATACCTTCCAGGATAAAAGTTCTTGCAAGGTGACCACACCAAATGATTTTCCACCCATGCTTTATTTCTCTATCTTCTCTTCTAATGGGGATTCAGCAAATTCAGACACCAAATCTGTAAGGACCTGGCCCTTGATAGAGGTACGAGGCATATACTTGATATCGAAAGCCCTTAGGATCGTACCCTACTTGGCAATCCTTCCAGTGTAATCAGCACTCCAAAGTAGTGATCAAAGCGAAAGTTGGGTTAAAACAACAATTGTGTAGGATTGGAAATAGTAAGGGAGTTTACGGGTAACATGTACTACTACTAAAATGGTCTTCTCCAGTGGTAAGTAACGAACTTTTGCTTGATGTAAAGACTTGCTCACATAGTAGACTGGCCTTTGCACGTCATTGTCAACCCGTATCAGCACCAAGCTCACGGCATGAGAAGCCACAGCAATGTATGCAAACAAAACCTCATCCACCTCGGGCCTGGACATAATAGATGGCCAAGAAAGGTATTCCTTAAGCTGCTAGAAGGCCGATGCAAACTCCTGGGTCTGTTCAAATCCTCGTCATTTATTCAACAACTGGAAGAAGGGTCTGCACCTGTCCGCTGACCGAGAAATAAACCTGTTCAGGGCAGCAATCATTCCAATTAGCTTCTGGACTTCTTTAGGATTTCGAGGTGGTTGTAGACTGTTAATTGCCTTAACTTGGTCAGGGTTGACCTGAATTCCATGATGAGTGACCATATAGCCCAGAAATTTGCCTGATCCTATGCCAAAGGAGCACTTGGAAGCATTAAGACGCAGTTTGTGTTTCCTCAGTATCTCAAAAATATCCTCGAGGTCTCCCACATGCTTGGACACCACCTTACTCTTCACCACCATATCATCTATATAAACCTCAATATTCTTGCCTAATTACGGCTCAAACATCTTAGTCATTATCCTCTTATAGGTAGATCTTACATTCTTTAAATTAAAAGGCATCACCTTGTAGTGACAATTTCCAATAGGAGTGACAAAAGTTGTCTTCTCCTGATCACCCAGGGCCAGTGGTATTTGATGGTATCCCTAGAAGGCATCCAAAAAGCTCATCCGAGGATGACCTACAGTTGCATCCACTAATTGGTTTATCTGAGGCATAGGGAAAGGGTCTTTTGTGAAGGCCTTATTCAAATCGGTGAAGTTCACACACACTCGCCACTTCCCACTCTTCTTTTTCACCACCACAGTATTGGCTAGCCACTCGAGGTAAAACACCTCTTTAATAGCCCCAGCCTGCTTAAGTTTTGTTACATTGTCTCTGATAGCATCGGAATGGTCTCTAGATGAAAGAACTTCTCCACATCATCATCAATAGTAATTTTCTCCAAGTACTCACACGTTGCCCTTTCTAACACCATACCCATAGACAACACCAAAGTCCTTAATTGCTATAAGCTTCTCTCAATAGAGGCCAAGGACTCCACTCCTGGTTGATGCATTATTGCAGTGACCAAGCACTGTCTAGCCACAGATTGGCTCACAATTAGCTCCTTAATCCGGTCCCTTGACGGATATTTCATCTTTAAATGCAGAGTAGAGGAAACGGCTCCAAGGCATAACGCCAAGATCTTGCTACAATAATCGTGTAGGGAGAATAAATATCCACTACAATGAAATTCATCTCTACCACCTCTGACCCTACTTGCATGGGTAGTCGAATCTGGCCCCTTGGAATAACAACTTTGCAGTCGAAACTTACCAAAGGCAAATCATAAGCTGTTAAGTCCTCAAGTTTCAAGCCCAGTCCGTTGTATAAATCATAGTGCATAATCTCTGCCCCACGGCCTTGATCCACCATCACCCTCTTAACATCATATCCTCTTATCCTGAGGGTTACCACTAGGGCATTATCATGTGGTTGTATGGTTCCAACCTTGTCCTCCTCAGAGAAACTCATCACTAGCCGATTCTCCACTCTAGCCCTCTTTGGCTCAGGTCTAGAGTCCTCGACTGGTGGCTGGGCTACAAACATCACCTTGGAGGGGTGAGAACCAGTTCTCCCCGAGGCCATGAAGATGAAATTGATGGTGCCTGAAGGGGCTCTAGAAAAAGCATTCCCCTGAAATCCTGATCCTTTCTAGCCTCCTAGTCCATTGGGCTGATGTAGAAATTGTTTCAGCCTCCCCTCTCTGACCAGTTGCTCCAAATGACTCCTCAAAGTTCTATAGTCTTCTGTGGTGTGCCCTCGGTCCTGGTGGTATTGGCAATGAAGGTTTTGATTGTGCTTCATGAGGTTACCTCCCATCTTATCTGGCCACCTAAAGAATGGCTCGTTCTTAATTTTCTCCAAGACTTGGTGTATTGGTTCTCGGAACACCGTGTTAAACATTTGAGTAATGGTAGACCCCGATTGCCCAGCAAAGTCTCTTCGGGGTCGATTATTGTGGTAGCGGTCCGACCTGAAACCCTCCTCTTCTGAAGGATAACCTTAGCCTTCCCTTTCCCTTGTTGTTGGTCCTCCTTGACCCGATTATACTTATCAATTTGGTCCATGAGTTGACGTACATTGTTAGCAAGTTTCCCGACCAAGATTTCCTCTAGCCATGCTCGGTAGGTAGGCCGACATTGAAGGTTCTTATGGCCACATCATCAAAGTGCCCATCTATTTCATTGAACATCTTCCAGTACCTATCCGAGTATGTTTTCAGGGTCTCCCCTTCTCGCATGGTCATAGACAATAGGGAGTCTAAGGGCCGAGGAACTCTACTGCATGTAATAAAGCGAGATCCAAACGTCTGGGTGATTTCTTTAAAAGAATCAATAGAACCTGGTCCTAAGCCATCAAACCACCTCATGGCCATAGGTCACAAACTGGATGGGAATACTTTGCACATTAAGGCCTCATTCTTGGAGTGTACAACCATTCTTTGGTTGAAGTGGCTCACATGCTTCACAAGATCTATTCAACCATTTTACATGGTGAACGTTGGCTAAGTGAATCGCCGAGGAAGTCTCTCTCCCTTGATTCTGCACATGAAAGGTGATCTGGAAATTTGATTTAACGCCTCGCTCATTGCGTCATTTCCTAGGCCTTTGCAGGACGGGCTCTTTTTCCCACACCCATGATGGTAGTCATCTTCACACGAGAAAGATTCACTTGGGGGGGGGGTCCTTAACCTGGGTCTATAACTACCATCCTCCTTATCGCCAGAAGAGAAATCAAAATTGGAGGGAGTTCGCCTTCGCCGTTCATGGCGCAACTTCCTTTTCAGATGATCAATCTCCAGTTACATGGCTCTGGTATTCTCCTTATAAGAAAGGTGGCTCCCGTTTCGAGACTGGCTCCTACTAGTATAGGCAGTATGCACACTGACCTCCCGATCCCTTCTTCGCTCAAGATTAACAAAATGATCTTGACGTTGGGACCCTATAAATTCCTCCCAATTCGGACTTGAACCTACCATAATTGAATGTTGAACTCACCATAACACCAGAATTCCCCACAAATGGCGCCAATTGTAAGGACACAGTTTAAGTCCTAAGCACAAAAGGTAAAAGGATTTAGGCCCAAAGAGCCCAATACAATGAATTTGTAGAAAGTGGGTTGGAAAACTAGGCTTTAATGAGTTGGGTAATGATTATAGTGGATCCAAATGACAATAAAGTTAAAATAAACTGGTTTTATCTAAGAAAATCGTCCTCAACACAGTTTGAGGAGATCAATTCTTGTATATAATTCTTGAAGTTGATTACAAGTACAACTTTTGTTGCTACAGTATATCTCTTTTAATTCTCCGATCCCCTTCTCTCAGGACCTCCCTTCTATTTTATACTATCTTCCTCTCTTCATCTCTGCCTTCCACGTGTAGATTAGATTGCTAGTGTTGATCCTTGTCCCATCAGCCTCTTCCTAAAGTCTTTAGGAGTAGCTATAAGGCTGAAAACTACTATTTAAGTATCACTTCTACATTAATGCGACTAGAGAGTTAGCTGCAGAGCATTCAATGCGATGGTAGCAGCTTTCTCTTAGATATTATATGGCTTCTCTATGTCATGTACCTTCCTAATACTTATTCTAATCAATGGAATTGTTCGGAATGTTGCTCTTGATGGTAGACTGCACCTTCTGTCCTCGGCTTTGCTCAGCCCAGGAAGCATTCATCCTCGGATCACTTTCTTGGACTCTCATGACCATACCTCACCTATTCATTCATTAACACGGACTCCTTTCACAGTGTTTCCTCGTTCTCGGACTACTTAATGTTCTCGGATTGGGCCCCCGACCCAGTATATACATATATACGTACTACTGGGCCTACCACCCTTACAAATCTCATCACTCTTTATAAAGAAATATTTAAAAACATTAAATTAGATCAATAAATATAAATCATCTAGCTTATAATAGAAATAAGTAATATATATATATATATATATATGTATATTTATATATTCAATGTGTAATCTTGAAACGGCGCACTAATACTAAAATATTATGTTTTTTTTTTTTTTTTTTTTTTTATTTTTTTTTATTTTTTTTTATTGCCAATTTATAATGTTGATTGTTTCCCCACTTTTCCACTTGTTCTTGTTCCTACTCCCTCTAGCCTTTTAGATAGGTATAGTTCTTGGTATTGCTATTTTTTTTCCCCTGAATAATTCCTTTTATTAGAAAAATCAGCATCGGAAGGTGATATCACTTATTTAACATTTAGATGAAGTGTATGCACAATAAGCTCGTCTTTTTACTCTGAACTCAGAATGGAGTTGCTTTATGCCCTTCTGTTATTGTTAAAAATCAACTTGATTAATTCCTGCATGCAATCCTGCCATTAATTTTGAGTGGAAATGTCTAGACTTAGGTGCATTTTGGTATGGATGTTAGATCCATGAACGCAGATGTTCTCTTGGCTTCGAATTTGGTTTATTTTATTTTTTAATATCTGTTTCTAATTCAGTGATGTTTAAGTGAACTAGGAATTGATTTCTTCTTGAGGGCGTACAAGATGTAGATGTAACATTATTATAGAATATACAAAACAGTAAATTTTGACTTATTCATGAAACTGAAAAACAGTTTGAGAAAGAATGATTGAAGTTGTCTAAGTATGTTTGATACATGTGTTCATTTCATGTTGTGTGACACTGGCTGCTCATAGAATTTGAATTTTATTGGGAAGATAGCTTAGATTGAGGTGCTAAAACTTGAACCGGGGATGTACGGTTTTTTGCATTAGTTCTTAAATTATATAGTGACCTATTCTTTTGGATTTTATTATTGTCCTGTTGTGCTAAGATATATAGCGTCCTTGTATGTGCATAATACCATCACAAAGTCACTATTGCATGTATATAGCAAGAATCGGAGCTTTTGACAACTACGCTAAATGGCTGAATCTTTGATGGATAGGTGCCTCTTAAAGCTTTTATTACTATTATCCCTAGAACAATAGCAGGGGATTTAGATGTTTTAAGTTTCATTTATACAATGTTTCCTTCCCCTTTTTTTGTTGGAATAAACATAGATAGGCGAATTTTTGATAGGCAGAGATGGCGAAGCTAAATGCATTTTTCCAGTTCCTTATGGATGAAAATTTCCAGAAATTTTACAATATGGAGAGACGTGCTCACATTACTAAGCCAATTGAAACATAGCAAAGAGACAATGAGCCATTTGCTGAATTTTTTGCAAAGTGTTGTGGCTGTCTAGGTGGATATGATTCCTGATGGGTGTGAAATTTCATTTAGCTTAAAAGGTTGTTCATTCAAAAGCATGGGGATGCATATGTGTATGCATGCACACAGCATGTGCATGCATGATTACAAATAGATTTTCCCTTCAGCTTCTATGACAGCTCTGTGCTACATTTTATATACTTTACTAAAAATTATATTTAACACCTAAAAATTCAATTATGTATTTGTTTTTTTTATACAATGTCATTGTCACCCAAATTCTTGTTACATATGTAGGTAGCTATTTTTTCTTAGTATTTCAGGGTTAGAAATCTGTAGCATTGGATACAATTATTGGAATGTAGCAGTTATCATTTGCTAAAAAGCAGTGGCCATTGGTTGATCATTGTTGCGAGTTCTTACAGGTAGCTTACCATCCATATTTTGATCTAACGAGACTGAGTAGTGAATTCTTGTGACCTATGGTGAAAAGAATTATGTAGCTGGCATCATGTTGGGATGAAGGCATTGTTAAGTGAGCTGCAATAGGAAGTGAAAAGAATTATATTGCTAATTATGTATTTATGTTTATTATTAATTCAACCTTGATGCCCTCTGGGGATCTATCTTTAGGTCTCTATGATGTTATAAACAGCACATAGGCATCTATGTCATTGTTAGATTTGTTTGTCTGTGTTTGTTTTTGTGTTGGTAACTGTTGTTGTCAGTTGGGTTGGTGAAATTTTGTCAATGGTTGAATGTGATGGTTGGTGGGTGAACAGTTCTACACCTCATTGGCTAAGTTGCCTTCATAAATTTTTAGTCCAAAACTAGCTTGGTGGTTGGTTGTGTGATTGGACTTTTCGTGATTCTTGGTTTAGTTAGGCAACAGTGGTTAATGCATATGACCTATCTAAGCACATGATAATAGATATACCTTCAGGTGCAGGCTTTATTTTTCATAATGATTACCTTGTGAAATTTTATGTGGTTCATTACAACTGCTATAAAATAGGTATTGGAAAATATGTATTGTAAGTACATTACAAGTGCTAAAAAAATTAAATTTTTTTTCTTTTAAAAAAAAAAAAAAAGACCTATCCCACCGCTTTCAAAAACACTGGTATAGGTCTTTTAAATTTTATCCATTCAAGACCTATACCAGCGCTTTTGAGAGCGCTGGAATAGGTACTGCCTATGCCAACGCTTTCAAAAGCGCTGGTATAGGCTTTTTAAATTTTATCCATTCTCAAAAGCGCTGATATAGGCTTTTTAAATTTTATCCATTCAAGACCTATACCAGCGCTTTTGAAAGCGCTAGCACCTATTCCAGCGCTTTCAAAAGCGCTGGCATAGGTTATATTCACATTTTCGTAAAGGCTGTCCCGACACAAATAAAAATGCCGGAACAGGGTCTAAAAGCACTGAGACCTATCCCGGCGCTTTTGAAAAGCACTGGTATAGGTCTGGTGACCCTATACTGACATTCAAACCATGGCGGTTTGAAGCGCAGGGAAGAAAAACGCCGGTATAGGAATTTTTACCCTATCCTAGCCAAGGAAGTCAATACCGTACCGGAGGCTGTACCGGTTTGGCTAGTGGAACGATATATTTCGGATACCGGTCAATACCGGTATACCGTTTCGAGTTTACCGCTATTTTTTACTATTTTATATAATATACAAAGTTATATTTCTAATAACTCAATATATCACTTTGACAACTTTTTTATATTTTTTGGTGGAGTTAGAGCATTAGCAGCAGTGAAGCTAAATAGCTATATAACTATTTTAGCTTCACCAAAACACAAAAATGCATGTTACAATAGTGGAGTCAGAGCTAAAAAATTTAAAAAATTTATTTTAAAAATCATAATAAGTTACTAAAACAAATATTAATATTTTTTTTACTCATATCTCTTCTACCTTGTCAATATCTTTTTTTTAGCCCTCTTTTATTCTCCTTAACTCACTACTCTCTCTCCTTTAATAATTGATATATTAAAAGCTCATAAATATTTAGAGACTAACTGATAGAATTGATAGATTGAAATACTTTTTGGGAAAAAAAAAATTTTTGAACCTTTAAAAAAATTGAAATGATTTACGTTAACCGATAATTTTTTTTTTTTTTTTTTTTAATGCTTAGAGCTTCCAAGTCCTATACCTACCCAGTGAACTACTGGAAGTCCTAACACATTAGGATTTTTTTTTTTTCATTCTTTTTTTCACCTCCACACATCTTGCTTACAGTTGTAGCCCATTAGTCTTTCATTATAAGTTTATTTATTTATTTATTTTCATTCTTTTTTTTCACCTCCACACGTTTTTCTTTGAAGTCTTGTCACTTGCTTCTTGTTTGACTACTTAGTACCTATTTTGATTGCATGTTTTGCGCGTCTGCGTTCAGCGTTTTGGGTTTTTTTTTTTTTTTTTTGGTGCATGAATAGTAAAATCACATGAATTTACTGTGCAGGAGACAAAAATCACTGTTCACGCACTGTAGCAGCATTGTTCACGTATTTAAAAATATTAAAAATGGGTCACACGGCAGTATTCACACATTTAAAAATTATTTTATTACAGTGTTTTCAGTTTTCAATTTCAGCAAAAATAAGTTCAATCCAAACAAACCCTTAATTTCTACTTTCAAGTGAGTGTACCAAAACTAAAAAGAGAGACAGACACACGTTGAGAAGTAAATGAAGAAGATGAAGGGGCTGTAGAAACAGAGGCCGGCGAAACAAAGGAAAAGAAGAAGAAATGCGTAGCAGAGACAAATACGAAGAAGAGGAGGAAAAACCAAGGTAAGAGTGAGGAGGCGGATCTTGAAATTTGGGGAATTTTCTGAGTTTTTTTGTTTCGCCCGGTATTTATTTTCCGGCCGAAACCCGGTATTTATTCCAGTATGTTTGAAACGGCTCCGGTACAGCCGGTATTTAAACCGAAACGAAACAAGAGCATTTTTGTACCGGCCTAAGCACCAATACAGCAAATTCCGGCGGTATCGGCCGGTACGATATGAAATTAACTTCCTTGATCCCAGCGCTTTCTGGGCCTATCCCTGCGGTTTTCAAAACGCTGGGATAGCCCCTTTTTTGTAGTGTCTAAACAAAATTCAAAACCTAGGTCCAAATGTAATTGGAATGCAAGGTCAGAGTTAATTGAGAAATTTGGTACTTGAAACCAATGTCTTAGTATAAAGCTCTCTTGAGATGGTGAAATTCGTATTTGTTGTGTGAATGTAACCAAATAATAGTGGGTATATGCAAATTATTATTAGAAAATTATGATAATTTTTTTTTTTCCGTTTATTGGTTTGATAAGAGGGATTCTTCAGCGTGCAAATTTAATTAATATTATTATTTTAATATCATTCTTTTTCTTTTTTTGGTGGAAAACGGGAGGTCTTATTTATATTATATAAATTTTATACTTCACCAACATCTGAGCTTGGGGCACATGGTCTAGTCACGCCCAGGCCAACCTATTTATTTTACACTATTATCACCGATGTTGCTACCACTATATTGCCACAATTACGATCCACCTCTTCACCACCACCGGTTATTATTCATGCTATCATTGTCATCACTACTAACCACCACCGCCAATAGCATGCAAATTGTAATATAAAAACGTGCAATGTTTTTACCACTTGACACCAAAAAAAAAAAAAAATTTAAGGTTAAACTTTGGAGATCCTATTTTTCGTGGGTTTTCTTTCACACCCTTGTTTTGAAATTCAATGAGCAGAAATTGTGATGAGAAGCCCACCCCATCTCAACCAAGTCACACTGGGACAATTTATAAGCAGACATGAGCAAAAGCGTGTCATGTTATGAAAAAAAAGGGCTAATCTACGTGTTCATTTGTCTTGAACAAATGGATGATACAGGGTTAGGTATTTCTTTGCCAAAAAGAAAAGAAAAGAAAAGGAAACTCAGAGAGAGTTCTTCCAAATATAGAATGCAAAAGAGGAACATATTAGCCAAGGAGTGGAAACGTCATTCTTAGAATATCTTTTTGTTTCGTTTATTCTTAAATAGTGGACCTCTTCAAGACGAAAGGAAGTGAACATTTTATTTCTCTACCAAGAATTAAAAATAAAAAAAGAAAAGAAAAGAAGAAGAAAGAAGAAAGTAGAAAGTGACGTGTCCATATTTGGCAATGAGGATGGATGGAGACAATTTGGAGTTAGTATAGAATGACTGCTATGCTGTCCTCAATTACAAAACATTTCTTGGTTCATGCCACATTGCACTATAAATAATGGAGCTCCATTTGAAACTCTCACATGCAGTAGGTAATCAAAGTCGAGAGAGAGAGAGAGAGAGAGAGAGAGAAAGAATGAGAAGCCAAGAACAACAGCAGCAAGTAAGTGATGTTGTACCGTCATCATCGTCATGGGGTGGAGGGAGCAACCGTATAGCTGCCCTTAATCTAGAGGGAACCCCACCCCCCAATATCACTGATAGTCCTGATCATAAACAGTTTGATCATCATGATGAGGACTCTAAGGTTCTTCTCATATAACCCTCTTCTCTCTTTCTTAGCTATGCATTTTCTATCTTTAAATTTCTTTGTTCTATATGTTTGGATAGATTATCTTGTTAGAATCAACGTTTGAGTATATATGATTGATGTTCTAGAAACCTGGGTGGAGAAAGTTCTTATCGCATGTAGGCCCTGGATTCCTTGTCTCCTTAGCTTATCTTGACCCGGGCAATTGTGAGTCTTTTTGTCTCTCCCTTTGTCTCCACGTGTTTGTGTGCGCGTGTGTGTGTTTGACAAAGTAATTATCATTTTTACCATGTTGCAGTGGAAACTGATCTGCAGGCTGGAGCAAATCACAGATTTGAGGTAAATCAAATAGAAAAAAAGATGGAGCTAGCTATTTCACGAAAAATTATGAAGAGAGAAAGTCGGCCTTTAACAAAAGTGTAGATATATTATAGGTTTATTTTCAATCATTTCCTAAGACATTACTTTTACTCATTATAGAAGTTTTAATTATAAAAATGGTTATATTAACTGATGTCCTTACAGCAATTGTTAATAAATTATAATAGAAAATTTTTTGACACCACTTTCATAAAAAATATAAAAAAATTGTCACTATATTTATTATTTTATCATTCTTTCAATAAAATATTCTTAAAAATAGCTCTTAAATGGGCATTGGTTAATATTTCCCTCATAAAAATGCAAAGTTTTGTTGCAATAAAAAGTTAAAAAAGAGTATTCATTTTCTTTTAGGGAATAAAGTACACTTTTAACTCTTAAAATTTGTAGTTATTTTCATTTTGGCTATTTTAGTTTTAAATATTTCACTTTGACTTTTCATATTGAATTCAATTTTCATGTTGGCCTCTTTAGGGTTTTTTTTTTTTTTTTTTAATGAAAATTTTGAAAAATAAAGTGCCAAGTAAAAAACTGAATCAAACATAAAGGATCAAAATAAAAATTTTGAAACATAAAGGATCAAAATGTAGATAACCCAAAAATTAAGGACCTAAAATAAACTGAATCAAACAAATTTTTTTTTTGGAGAAACTGAATCAAACATAAATGGCCCAAATAATTAGAAATTAGTTTACAAGAGAAATATTAAGCATGGTTGTGCTATTTGCTATTTTCAGATACTGTGGGTGATACTTATTGGGTTGGTCTTTGCGCTCATAATTCAATCGCTGGCTGCAAATCTTGGTGTAAGCACCGGTAAGATGCAGAGCAAACAAATTCTAGGCCAAAATATAGAAGTTACTACTGCCTCAATTTTTTTTTCTTCTTTGTAGATAAAGAAGAAGAAAAGTCAGCAATACACAAAAGTAAAGAATAACAGAGCAACAAATCTAGAAACTTATTTGTTGCTCTGTTATTCTTTCCTTTTATGTACGGCTGACTTTTCTTTTTCTTTAGTAGTAACTTTTTATTTTTATTTTGGATGATTCTTCTTGTAGTAGCTAATCAGGATAAGTATTTGTTTACGTATTGCCACAGGCAAACACCTTTCAGAATTATGTAAGGCTGAGTACCCAAAATATGTGAAGTATTGCCTATGGTTGCTAGCAGAGGTTGCAGTCATAGCTGCTGACATACCCGAAGGTAAAACAATAAAATTGACTTACAAAGACAAATGATATCATTACCATATTATGTTGATGCATGCATTAGCCTAATCATTCTTGAATTATCCTCTCATCCATGTCTCCTTGATCATGTTCAAATTAAGGAAGAATAAAAATTTTCAATTTTTTCACTTTGTGGTAGTGATTGGAACAGCCTTTGCACTAAATATACTGTTCCACATCACAATTTGGACTGGAGTTCTCATCACTGGTTTAAGTACTCTCTTATTTCTTGGCCTACAAAGATACGGGGTAATTTATTTTATTACCTATTTAAAATTTTCTGCTCCATTAATTATTTATTAAGAAATTTAATTGGGTGTTTAATTTTTATGCTCAACTATATATCCATGTACTTTGTGTGATATTTTTATGCCAACAATCAATTATCTACGTACGTTTTTGGCTAGCCGTTAATTATTATTTTATTTTTAATTGAGTCTAATATTTTTATGGCCAACTATCAACTACTACGTACGTTTTTTTGGCCCTTTAATTTTTTAAGAAATGTGTATAATATTTTTATTCTCAACTATCCACTTATGGTATTCAGCAAAAAAAAATCTACTTACCCGACCAACCCAAATAATTTTAAAAAGAAAAAAAAGAGAAGAAACTACGTACGTTGTGTGACATATTGTTAGGTTTTATACTTTTATATTATTACATAGTTTGCAAGTAGTACAGTTTGTTTATACACGGATACAATGGGGAAGGTGGGGGGACTATTGACCTGCTTTTGGAATCTCTTTTAACAGGAAAATGACATGGTCCAGTGTTTCTGTGCATTGGATTTATTGGGATATGAATCTATATCAAACATCTGTCACATGTATATATCACAACTAGTTTACTGCACAAAAACGCTATGTTCAATTCTTATCCCTTTAAGCATTTAATCATTGATGCATAATGCCCCTCTAAAATTTTGAATCCCTTCACGGTGATATTGATATTTAATTCTAATGATAGTACTCCCTCTGTTGCTATCAAGTACTACTCGTCAAAAGAATTTTCAAAAAAAAATACTACCCTCTGTTGCTATCAAGTACTACCCTCTGTTGCTATCATTGATAGTACTTCTCAAAAAATAAAAGTACTACTCGTCAAAAGAATTTTCACGTTGTTTGACTCGAAGCATATTTATTTACCAAGTTGTGAATTAGAGTGCGTTTGGGAAGCGCGTTTTGCGCTTCCCAGACGCACGTTTACGTTTCACCATTTTATTTTATTTTATTTTATTTTTTTTTTTTTTGTCAAGCCTTAGCTTTTTTATTTTTCTTGTGTGAACAGTGTTTTTATGCACTATTTATGGGTCTCACAAAATACACTTTTCAGCAACTTTTTCATTAAAAATGGGTCTCACGGTACTATTCACACATTTAAAAATTATTTTGCTACAGTATTTTCCAATTTTCAGTTTCAGTTTTCAGTTTTCAGCTGTATCCAAATTATTTTACTACAGTGTTTTCATTAAAAATGTACGAATTTAAATGTTTGTTTGACTTTAGTTTTTACTTTATTTTTTTTCCACTTTGTGTGGAGGATTGCATCATTGTTTAAGACTTTAAGCATTTACTCTGTCTCTAGCTTTTGGAATCCTCTTTTAACAGGAAAATGACTAGGTTTAGTGTTTCTATACATTCGATTTATTGGGATATGAATCTATATCAAACATTTGTCATGTGTGATGTGTGTATATCACAGCTAGTTTACTACACAAAAATACTATATTCAATTCTTATCCCTTTAAAAATTTAATCATTGATGCATAATGCCCCTCTAAAATTTTGAATCCCTTCACATTGATATTAATTTTTAATCCTAACTAGCTTGTAAACCATGCATATGTATTGATACACTTAAAAATATATAATAAGATGCATAATATAATTCCTATATATATATATAGTTTGAATACTATTGATAGTCACTTTTATATTTTGTTAACTCTTTAAAAAAATTTGTAAGGATATTATTAAGTATAAAATATAAATTATTCATATTTTTTTAAAAATTATTGTGAAGCATTTTTTTTTTACGATTTATTTATTCTAGACTCCTTGATTTTTGTACTTAATAACTCACTTGAATGAATATTTATGATGTGGTCCCATATTTGATTCTAAAATTAAGAAATAAAACTCTTTAAGAATAAATAATTTAAGGCACATGACATAAAATTGAAACTCTAATTTTGAATTCTAATTTGAGTTTCTGTCAGTTTTACCTATTATCATATATATAGATGTATAGATGACAATACTTCCTCTGTCGCTATCAAGTACTACTAGTCACCACCGCGCACTTTTGGTGCGGTGGTTACTTCACAAGTATAAATGCTTATGAGTTGTGGAGGGTAAGGGTCGGGGTTCAACTCTTTAAGAGGGAGTTTCATACATATATACACTTAGATTAAACTAGAGTAGAAATTATATCTTATATAAAAAATAGATTAAAAAATGTACTACTAGTCAAAAGAACTTTCACGTTATTTGACTCAAATGAAGCATATTTATTTACCAAGTTGTGAATTAGTCATTAATAATGTATGCATTTTAACTGTTTGTTTGACTTTAGTTTTTAGTTTTTTTTTTTTCCACTTTGTGTGGAGGATTGCATCATTGTTTAAGACTTTAAGTTTTTATTTTTTGTTTTTTGTTTTTTTTTTTTTTTTTTTATTGCGTGGATAATTCCCCGTGTCTTTAGAATTTGCTGCTCCGTGATTCTTGCTGTCTAAGTCAAACAAGTAAATTAGTACACTAATTGATCTGTTGAAAATGATTTCTTATTTTGTGACACGTTAGAATATAAATCTTAGCATATTCTTTTCTTTGTTTTTGGCAAATCAAATCTATATATATAATAATAGATAAAGTTGAGAGAAACTCAAAATAGAATTCCAAATTAGAGTTCCAATTTTGCGCCATGTGTTTTAAATTATTTATTTTTAAAGATTTTTATTTCTTAATTTTAAAATCAAATATGAGACCACATCATAAATATTCATCCAAGTGAGTTATTAAGTACAAAAACCAAAGAGTCTAGAATAAATAAATTGTAAAAAAAAGAAATGTCTCACGATAATTAAAAATATATATAGACAATTTACATTTTATACCTAATAATATTCTAACAAAAATTTTTAAAGAGTTAAAAAATATATAAAAATGACTATCAATAGTATTTAAATTATATATATAGGAATTATATTATACATTTTATTATATATCTTTAAGTGTATCTATGCATGTGCATGGAGTTACAAGCTAGCTTTTATAATTATAAGAAATAAATAGATGCTTAGATCACCCTGACTTCAAGCAGATATATGCATAATCTCTTACATGAATCTTTGTGATATGTGATATGTAGATAAGGTTTAATTTATCATAGATAAAGCAATGCATCATAATAAATTTTGATTTTGGTGTAAGAAAGAGACTGAGATTATTTGATGTGTGGCCATATGAGAGATTAGGTGGGTAGTGTTTGTTTGTTTTTATAATCCTAGGTGGGTAATGTTGTCAATCTATTGTATAGGATATTAGCTTACAAAAATTAAAGCCTTAAAACATCTCCCCCCCCCCCCCCCACCCCCCAAAAAAAAAAAAAAATAGTTTATGGTTTTCAATTGGGTTGATTTTCTATTGGTAAAATTTTTCACACACCTTTTTATGAAGTGAGAAAAATCTTGCACAATCCTTTTTCTATTGTTTAAACTACTTATTATCATACAATTTTGGAAATTACCTTCTTTTTTTTTTTTTTACAAGATAGAAAATCTACTCTAACATAATCTAAATATATATGTATGTGAAGTTTCCTACTGGAGACTTGAATCCTGGCCCATGCTTCCCCACACTCTACAAATACTTATACTTGTGAAGTGACTATTACACCAATAGTGTGTGGTAATTTTGGAAATTACTAAGGTGTAAGAATACTATTGATTTTACTACGTACAACACACAAATTGATGTAGTAATGAATGTGATTGATGAGTTTTAACCACCTTATAAATGAATGCTTGATTTTTTTTTTTTTTTTTTTTGTAATTAGTGACACAACAATTTGTAAGTTAAGTAGTAGAATTTGCAATATCCTAACATTACTTTATAATTTTGGGCTTTAAAAAAAAAAAAAAGGGACGAGGCATTTTTTTTTTATAATGGAATAAAACCATTACAAAATTGGGGCCTTAGGCCTAGGCCTTGAGTTGCCATTGAGTGGAATAGAAGATTTTTATTTGCAAAGAGTCATGGTCTCAACCGTAGTGCTACTCCTTGGAGTTCAAAAAATTGAATTCATGTACTTTCCGGTTTTCCACTATAGTTTTAATTCTTGTTAAAACATTTCTGGTTGGCAGGTTAGGAAGCTGGAATTGCTGATAACAATACTGGTCTTCGTAATGGCTGCATGTTTCTTTGGAGAAATGGGTTATGTAAAGCCTCCAGCGGTTGCTGTGCTAAAGGGAATGTTTATACCCAAGCTCAGCGGCCAAGGAGCTACCGGGGATGCCATAGCACTTTTCGGTGCCCTAGTCATGCCGTATGTAATTTACTGCTTCAGTAAATATCCTTCATTATTTCATAACTATTTATTTTCTTCCTTCTAATCGTTAATTTGTGTTATACCATATTGTTCATTCCATTTCTTTTGATCAATAGGCACAATCTCTTTCTCCACTCGGCTCTTGTGCTATCCAGAAAAATACCAAATTCTGTCCATGGCATCAATGTAAGAATGTAGTGCTTACATATTGCCCCTTTTAATTTTATTCAAAATTTAATTTAGTATTATAACTTCTGATTTATTCAATTCACTCCTATAATATCAATTCATTTTCAATGTAGTCCTTTCGTTGGGATGGTTGCCAATTATGTGTCCCAAAACAATGTAATTTTGGTATTTTTTTTAATTTCTAAAACGACATCATTTTTAAGACATCTAACAACACTGTTTGACGGAATTAGATGGAAAGACTACAATGAATATTTCAAAAGTAACAAGATTGAATTGAATTTTAGAAAAATTAGAAGATGTAATTTGTAATTTAATCAAAGAACAAATTATATACAAGTGAGTTTCAGACTCCAATAACTATCATAATCATAGATGGTAAAACTAGTTTAATTAAATTGCATAGGAGAGATAAGTGCTTTTTTATTTTCCAAAACAATTGCTTTTTCCTAATGTGTCAAAATGCTTATGTCTGCCTTGTCGTGTTATATCACAGGATGCATGTCGATATTTCCTAATAGAGAGCGGATTCGCATTGTTTGTTGCATTTCTAATCAATGTTGCAATTGTCTCTGTATCGGGCACCGTTTGCTTAGCCAATAACATATCAAATGAGACTGCAAATCAATGCAATGATCTTAACCTCAACTCAGCCTCTTTCCTTCTCAAGGTTCAATTGTATATATATGAAATTATTTTACATTAGAATAATGGTTAAATAATTAATTTCAACAATTTTTTAAAAAAATTTTAGCTTTTGGAACAAATGATAGTCTATCAATTTAGATGCAATTAGAATGTTTATGCAAAAGGGGAGAAAATGGGCAAATGCCTCTTTCAAAAAAAAAAAAATCTAGCATTTTGCCCCCTTTCCCAAACTAATTAGGGAAATGCCCCTCCTTTAAAACTCGATTTTCTCAAATCGAGTTATAAAAAAAAAATTTTGGAGCCCTATAGTGGCGTTTGTTAACCCAATCTCCATGAAGTCGAGTTACATGCAATTTTTTTTCTTTTTTTTACCTATAACTCGACTTCATGGAAATCGGATTACAAAACGTCACTATAAGTCCTTAAAACGTCACTATAGGATCCTTAAAAACGTCACTATAGGGCTTAACTCAATTTTGAGAAAATCGAGTTTCAAATGAAAGGCATTTCCCTAATTAATTTGGGAAATAGGGCAAAATGCTAGATTGTTTTTTTGAAAGGGGCAAAAGCCAATTTTTTCCATGCACAAGGTCTAACATAATTTTTTATTTTTTATAATTTTATTGATTTTATGTGTGTAGAATGTATTGGGTCGGTCAAGCTCAACCATTTATGCCATTGCATTACTAGCCTCAGGGCAAAGCTCCACCATCACAGGCACTTATGCAGGGCAATTCATCATGTAGGTCTTGAAAATAAAAAACATAACATGCACACACAAACATATATGTTTATAAGTACCCTAATTAATTGGGATTAAATTTTAATTAATTTAAGGAAGGTGTGGCTTTTATAGGGTTTCTTGGATCTTAAGTTGAAAAAATGGATTAGAAACCTGATGACAAGGTGCATTGCCATTACACCTAGTCTTATTGTTTCCATTATTGGAGGATCTAATGGTGCTGCCCGACTTATCATCATCGCATCGGTTTGTAAATTGTGAACTATGTCTTCTTTTTATTTTAATTTTTTTAACGTTGATACCTATATTCAAACATAGGATAAAATTTTAATGTGTTTTGCTTTGCGCTTTGCAGATGATACTTTCATTTGAGCTTCCATTTGCTCTAATCCCTCTCCTTAAATTTAGTAGCAGTGCCACCAAGATGGGACCACACATGAATTCAATATATGTAAGTTGATTTTGTACTTCTTTTTCTTTTTCTACTTTTGCTTTTAAACGAGGTACAACCATTATAGTGGGCCTTGATTAAGGTGATAGGCTGAATTTATAATGACACATAAATGCAATTCATATGTATAAGATTTAGATATAGTCTTTTTAGATACTTTTATCTTAGACTCGTCAATTAAATTCAATCATATAACTACATATGCATTCATATGTATAAGATTTAAATAGAGTTTTTTTAGATACTTTATCTTAGACCACCGCGCATCCTTGACGCAATGGTCACTCCACAAGTATAAGTGCTTATAGCATAAATATAATGAATTTCTTTTAATGACAATTAAATTACATTATATGGCTTATTGATTAATGCAGTCACATGATTGAATTTAATTGAAAAACATAATTTATAACACCTAGGTAACCATATTTAAGTTTAAAGGTATATTTCTGATGGTTGAATAAGAGATCTGAGGTTCAATCTTCACCTATACCAAAAACCGATTGGTGTCTTAGTCTAATGATAAATAACTATTATCAGGAGCGGACGCCATAAGTTGAAGACTATCTCAAAAAGGGGAAAAAAAAAAAAAGTTGAAAGGAATGAAATTAGATGGCCAAAGCAAGCAAAGCATAAAAAAAATAAAAAATAAAAAATAAAAAAACGACCACATTCTTGTTTCTATTACAGACACATGCAAGAAGAAAGAAAGAGTAAGGAAAACATCCTTTTATTAACTAATCATCAGACAATTATGCTTGTAGGTTATTCTGATCTCGTGGATCCTAGGCATGGGAATCATTGGCATCAACATCTACTACCTGAGCACAAGCTTTGTGGGTTGGCTACTTCACAACAATTTACCAAAGGTTGCAAATGTGTTTGTTGGGCTCCTAGTGTTTCCCTTAATGCTCCTCTACATCTTAGCAGTCATCTATCTTACCATCCGAAAAGATACTGTTGTAACATTTGTTGAGCCTGTAAAGCATGACCACCCAGTAACCCAAAACAACATGGAACACAGGCTAGGCAATTCTTGTGAGGTGGGCGAGTTGGATCACATTCCTTACAGAGAGGATTTGGCTGATATCCCACTACCAGAGTGAAGGGTTTTTTCTAGATCGAATGCAACAACAACCAAGCCAAGGTATATCATAAGTGGTAAGGAGCTCCAAGTTAAATGTGGCTTGAACTTTCTTCAGGTTCATCTAAGGCTTTCCTTCTATGGAAATTGTATGTAATTTTGGACCACCTATTGTAGTTTCCATTGTTCAATTGTGAGTTTATGTTGAACCTTTTAGTTTGCCTTTAATGAAATTCAACTTTCCATAATAGATATTTAGTCTCATGATAAATTATTGATAAACTTAAGTCTCCTTGTGATATAGGAGAATGAGGAGAGAAAATGGAAGAAATTTTAGAGATTTGATTTCAATAAGTCAGTCAACAAAATTAAAAAAGGAAATATTTGGTTTGTTAGTTGGTGAAATCCCAATACTAATCCGAATATTCTCTCTCCCGACCATCTCCTCAAGTTAAAGCACGAATGCCAAACTTGTAATCAAGGTGACAAAATAGATCTTTGCCAAGAGGCTTAGTGAAGAAGACAGCAATACAAGAGGTTCATATTAATCTAGCTTCAATCTTTTCATAAATAAAGGTGGCAATCCGGTTCAATATGTTCAGTTTGCTAGCGGATGATGATGAGATTAACAAGAATATGGAGTACTACTTTGTTGTCACAATAAAGTCTCATATGGCCTTTAAGGTTGATGCAAAGGTCCCTAAGAAGCTACTGAAGCAAAATGAGTTCACATGTGGAGGTCATGACATAATATTCGGCTTAAGCAAAGGAGTGAGAGACACTAGTTTACTTCTTGATCTTCCAAGAGATGGGGCTATTACCCAAAAAAATCCAATAGTTAGTGACAAATTGACCAAGTAGTTGGACAAGTACCTAATCAACCAAATCAACCAAATCTGGCACTTAATCATCAAAATTGCAGGGACTAGGAGCAGGGGACAATGTAGACATGGTATTGCATATGAAGCACTGACATTACAGGGAGATAAGGTGTTTTTTGGAGCAACAAGTAGTAATGCTAGATCATCCACTGGTGCTCTGTTGGAGGCTATAGTTAAAGCTGGTTTGGCAGCCAAGGATCAAGGCTTTCAACGTGTTTTGTTTCTCAGTGACAGCAAGGGTCTTACAAAGATCATTAGGAAGGAGTGTGCCATTGATTGGCTGGATAGTATTAGACTAGCTGACTTTTGCTTTTTGAATTAGAATGGCCTTCACTATGATGTTTTTTGGGTTCCTCATGTGATTGTAAAGGACCTTTTGTCTGTAGCTAAAGTGGCAACCCGTGTGCCACTGAACTATTGCCATCGCTTCCCAGTTGGTTCTAATCCTTTGTAATGCACCTTTGTAATATATTTCGTCCTTGAATGGTATGGAAAAAAAAAAAAAAAAAAAAAAAAAAAAAAAAAAAAAAAAAAAAACCAGATCTGTTTCCAATGCTAATTTTATAGTATAATTTGCTTTGGGAAAAACTAATTCCTATTTCAAATTTGAGCTTTCTTGGCTTATCCATTTAACCCTTTTCTGCCCTTTTCGCTTCTAGCACATAAATGAATCACCAAAAGTAATTGAATCATAAAATTAGAACTTGTATATTGTTCTCTCTCTCTTTTCTTTTTTTCTTTATAATTTAAAAAAAAAAAAAAAAAAAAAAAAAAAAAAAACCTAGTGCTAGTTAACCATATACAAGTCAAAGTATTGGTTGATTAAGAGCATGGTTTCAAACCCAGATCGTTCAAAAAAACCGAAGAAGAGAGAGATCCAAGTTTTTTAAGGTTGGACCGAGGTTCAATTAAGGTCGAACCGTGATGATGTCAAAATTGATTTAATATTAGTTAAAATACAAAAAAATGTATTAAATGTGTAAAAATATAGAAATTTACCCTTAAAAAAATTATTTTTATAAAGTAGAAAATAATAAATATAAACAAGCTTTAAAAAATTATGTTTATTAATCTTTCAAAAAAAAGAATTTTAATTTAAAATAAAATCATTTTTAACATAAATTTACCAATTTCATATTCATATTTATTGATGTAAAAGCATAATTCTAGAACAAAAATAAATTTAGAAAATACTACTAAGTAAATAGTGATAAAATTAAATGCATAACTATTAATCTTTTAAAATTAAAATAAATATAATATAAATTTCAAGGCTGACACAAGGAGTCCAACCAATTCAGTGGTTGCTGCGTTGGACAGAGGGCTTAAATGTGTTGAAGGTTGTTGGTTCTATACCTGATGAATGCGTTTTTCCCTATTTATTTTAGGACCCGTTTTCAATTGCTAAAGAACCAAGCTGGGGCTAGAGTCACGGGTAACCGGGTCAGATCGTCAAGTCTAGTCCGAATTTGATAAACTTGATTGAGAGTAGGTTGTGCATTCCCTGAAAAGTTGAACATGACATTTGAAGTAGGTAACTGCTGTATTGAAAATTTGAAATGCACGATTGACCCCTAAATTTTACATTTTACCCATGGTTTTAAAAACTGGTACGGTGAAAGAACCGAAAAAGGGACTGATTATTAGTTTTCTGGTTGGACCGGGGTTCGATCAATGGTCCCTATTTATTCTAGGACCCATTTTCAATTGCTAAAGAACCGAGCTAGGGCAAGAGTCACGGGTAATCGGGTCGGACTATTAGGTCCAGTCCGAATTTGATAAACTTGATTGAGAGTAGGTTGTGCATTCCTTGAAAAGTTGAACATGACATTTGAAGTAGGTAACTGCTGTATTGAAAATTTGAAATGCACGATTGACCCCTAAATTTTACATTTTACCCATGGTTTTAAAAACTAGTACAATGAAAGAATCGAAAAAGGGACTGATTATCAGTTTTCTGGTCGGACCGGGGTTCGATCGATGGTCGAACCGGTGACATCATAAATAATTTAATTAATAATTATAAAAATAAATAAATAAATAATTTTATACGTGGTCATTTTAACTAAAAAATTAAATAATAGTAAACATTAAACTTTAGCAGGCTTACCAACTTTTAGACGCCACTCAACACAATTCAACCAAAACAAAAACAAACAAGAAAACATATACAAGCACCCATAACCCACTGTAAAATATTTTAATTATTTTTTAACATTTCAAATAACAAAAAGTAAGTGCACCAATGGGTAGTAATATCATTGCTGAATTGATTTTTTTTTTTCCCCTCCGCACATTCTCTACGTTAGTACTTAATATCCCAACTAATACACCTTTTTGAAATCTCTACAACCTCTCAACCACTGCCACACATTTGGTTCAAGTTTCAACAACACTTATTTACATTTTCCCATCTCACTTTTTGCTTTTCATCTCTCTCTCTCTCTCTCTCTCTCTCTCTCTCTCTCTCTCTCTCTCTCTCTCGTGAATATGAGCATTTGCAAGAGGCAGGAACAACAACAAAAAGCCTCAACTGAAGCAGTTGATCATTACAAATCTGCTTATCTTTGGGCTTCTTTGGTTCTTCCTCAACACAAATATAGTAAATCTGCTTTTTTTTTTCTTTTTCTTTTTCTTTAGAGCAAAAGGTAAGTAAAGTAAATCTTATGTTTTTGGGTCATTATGGGTGTCTTAGGCTTCACCACTTCATACTTGAGAGAGCATTTTCAAAATCAAAACCTCTCTTCTTAAATCTAAAACAATATCTCTCTTTTTAATTTTTAAATTTTTTTTTTTTGGGTTAATAAACACAACAGCTGAAGTATTTATGAAGAAGCGCTAAAACCAGTTTAACCGCACTGGTTTCCAGTTATGCTGGTTGAACCGGCAGTTTGTACTATTTATCCGGTTTTTCTTTCATTTCCGTTTTTAACTAATAACCAGAACGGATTAAGGTTTGGTTCCCGGTTGAATAGGGTAGGCAGGTCTGGTTTTTAAATCCATGATTTTACCCCTTGAACTATGACCCCCCCCCCCCCCAACAAAAGTTATAATAATGTACTACTTAATCCCTTGCCTTTTGTTTTGAGACAAAAAGAATTTGACATCTCCGGATGTGATAAATTGTTAGTGGTAGTTTAAGAATTGATGTAAGTGGTGGGCTCAAATTAAACCAATGAAAGCTAGCCAACTCAACAAGTGTGAAAAAAGTTGTAAATTTTTGTTATGTACATAGTATTACTCAAGAATTAGTCTAGGACCACACACTTTATCACAATTTGTACATATCAACTTATGATTAGATTATCACTTACACATGGAACCACACCACAGGTACTTGATACTTGATGAAAAGTGTAATCCAATTACCGATTGACATATGTTCAAGTTGTAGTAGAGTGTGTATACTTAAAATTTTCTGAGTTGGAAATTCCTGTTAAGTTAAAGATTTTGGTAATAAAAATAGTATACTTGTATGCAAATGTAGGTTAATATGCAGATAAACAACAATGAGATGGAGGGTGAGGTTATTATGTATTCAAGACCTATTGAATAGCTTACTAATCTATATCTATATATATATAGGCAAAACTTAAAGAAAATTCAGTTGGATTTTACCTTTAAAGTCCAATTTTGCACCATGTGTCCTAAATTATTTATTTTTAAAGTGAGTTTTATTTATTATTTTTTTTTTTAATTTTGGAGTCAAATGTGAGACCACATCATAAATATCCATTCAAGTAAGTTATTACGTACAAAAACCAAAGAGTCTAGAATTAATGAACATTAAAAAAAAATTTAAAAATGGACAATTTACATTTTCTACCTAATAATATTTTTACCAGACTTTTTAAGGAGTTAAAAAAAATATATATATATATAAGAATGACTATCAATAATATTTAAATTATATATGTGAGAATTATACCATGCATCTTAATGTATATCTTTTAAGTATGTACATGCATATGCATGAGGTTAATCTATTAACACTTCCTTCTCCCATAATAATGGGATGGAGGTAAGGTCTTGGGTTCAACCGAGTGAATGTGTAGATTACCAATAAGAAAATAAAACCCAAATACGCACCCATTAACAACATAAACAAGAGAAGGAAACCAAAATGACAAGAAATGATATTTTGCATAAACCAAAAAAAATTGGATAAAGTTGACAATGCAAACCTTTCTGAGGTTAGAGACGAACTCACGTTGAGACCAAAGGGAGATAATCTCTGGTCCTAACTCCACCCCTCTTTTCTCTCCCAAAATTATTATTTTTATAATAATTATATTTAAATGAATATTTTAAATTTGGTCCCTCAAAAATTCAATTAGTCTAAATGTGTCTAAAAATGATTTTTTGGGGGGGGGGGGGGTTGAATTGGTTAGTTAGGCTTATAGCTTGTGATCCTCCTCTCAAAACACATCTTTACATAATTTTTTTAAATTTTTTTTTTGTTTTTTATTTATTTATTACATTTTTGGCTTTTATGTTGCTAAAACCTTTATTAAGGGAATTTTTTTTTCTTAATCCTATTAAATTAAAAGGTAAGCCAAGAAATGAGAGGCCAAGGGTCCTTTAAGCAGGATTACTTTATAAAAAATAAAAAAACAAAAAAATAAAATTCCTGTTTCTATTATAAGGTAGTGTGTGTATATAATTTTACACTGTGCATGTGCATGAGTGCATGCGTGTGACAATATATGACTAGGAAGCAACGGCAAAGGTAGCTAACTCTCCTAATAAACTAAATCAACCCAAGCTAAATAAAACTAACTTAGCAAGTTGGGTTCCTTGTATTACAATTATAAGTCCATTTTAGTTCAAGTCTAAATATTTTATAAATTATTTGATCGCTGTCACAAAACTCATTTTTATTAGCAATCCAATGAGAAGATAAGTTTGACAACCGATTTAAATATCTCAATTTCTCTTCATTAGCAAAAACCAAAAAGTATGGTTTACTTTGTCAAAATTATTTCCTCTAAAAGCCAAAGATTATTATTTTGATGTGGAAGTAAACTAGAAAATTATCAATATATAAGAAGATAGCTCCTTATCATGCTTTTCTACGGTCAACTTGTGCTGATGCCTGTACTGCTGGAATGGCTAACTGACACCATAACTGCTCATAAATCTATTTTATATTCCTTAGTGTCAATCTTATCCTAAACTTTGTTTCGGAATTTTCATTTATAAACTATATGATTAATTTTGTTGCATACATAATTCAACTCAATAAAAATGGACAAAATTAAGCATGTGTTAGCTGCATGTTGCTAAACTGTGTACATGACTGTCTAAGTTACAAGTAGTTTACAAAATAGTTTAGATTAGAAATGCTTAAGCTACATGTAGTTTGTATATAGCATTTGGTTAGTTTTCTGTTTTGACACTTGTCAACTCTGTATTGGCTAGATTAGAAGTTAGTTAGAGTAGTTAGTTTTCCCGCCTCTAATCCTATTATATAATGGGCAGAGCATCAAATATTTATCAATACAAGATAATACAATTCTCTCATCTCTCTCTCATGGTTTGATTGCTTTCCTCCATTGATGAAGATTGTATGAGAGCTTGGATTCTAACACGTGTCTGTCACTTTGAGGCACATGCATTTCAGAGGCACTTGCTGTGTCACCATTAAGAATTCTATATAACTCAAATCAAGACCATTGAGTCCACCATCAGAGGTATGGAATGTTTATGACATGGAGGGCTTAAAGTTTAAACAATCAATGACTGATTATTCTAATTTTTTTGGGGTTCTTCTATCTAAGTAATGCTAAAAGAGTGTTCGGTGTTCAAAATAAATGGGATTTGAATATGATAAACTAGAGTTCAATTGGCTAACAAAAAAGGAATAGGTTTTGGAGTCCATTCATAATTTTTTTTTTTTTTTTCTTTATGAAACATTGAAAGCGATAATTAGTAATAACTAATAACTAGTGAGATATTTAGAAGATTCAGAATTTCAGTTACATGGGTCACGCCATTGGCTGCACTCGACGCATGATGCGGGTTGTTAAAAATTTTGCTTTATAAAACTAAACTTTATCAACTACACTTAACGAACGCCCAAAACATATAATAATTTAACAAAAGATTTTTTTTTTTCTAATTTTTTATATAAAAAATATTCACTTAAAAAAAAAAATTTAAAATAGAAGGGGCAAACTTTAAAATATGAAATGACAAGACAATGAAGACATGATAATGTTTTTTTACGATAGGGCCCTTCAAATTTTCTTATGTCAACATGTAGATTACATGTCAGATTTTTGTTATTCAAAATTCTTTTATGCCAAGAGCCTTGTTGACTTGTAGCTCAACTTATTGGTATCTTTTAATATTTCCAAAGAAAACATGAAGAGTTCAAATTCTCACTCCCTTGTTATAAGTTGTATGAATTATAAAATAAAAAAAAGTATTTACATAGTTTTAATAGTAGGTCAAATGTGCAATAACTCAATTAACCCAAGCTTTATTAGATTTTATAAATTATTCAAAGCTGCTTAGAGTATGGTGATAAAAATAAAAGTTTATATCAAATATTAAAAATTATTGCCAAGAGCATTGTGTAGCTAAAGAGGATACCTTCTGATGTTTCCCAACAGAGACATCTAGGTTCCAAGGTTTACATACCCTCCCTCCCAATTATTGAATTAAAATAAAATAAAATTATATATATTAAAACTCCTTCAAATTAATGAATTGATTTTTAAACTTCACATTTCAATATATGAGACCTTATACGAAGAAGGATCTTAACCGTAACCTAGTATTGTTCAACTTAATGATTAAAAGTAATATGGCAAACCCTTCACTTGGAATTGGCTTGGAGATAAGCTTTGTCACCTTATTCATATTGTTACATTTGCTATAAAAATTTAAAAAAAAAAAAAAAAAAAAAAAAGGATGCATATTTGATCTTTTATCTTTTATCATATTATTAACAATGGCTACCCAAAATTTCCCTCCTTTTCACTTGAATTTTCTACATAAAAAAGGAGGCCTTTGTTTGGAGCTTACGCTATGTATTTTGCCTTTGGTGAAAATGGCTACAAACTCTATATTTTTGACTCATTGTAACATTCCTTTTGTTTCATGAGAGCCAACATGGCTTTCATTGACTAAACATCAAAGTTCATCCCTTCTATTCATGCATAAAATAAAATTTTTTGGCGTAGGAAAATGTTAGAATTATGAATAAATTAGTAGTACTTTTACTACTAATTTAACAATTTATACATTTGGAACAATTAGTAGTACTTTTACTACTTTATGGGAGACTATCCTCTCATTCCCTCTAAATTTAACTCAAACGAGAGATTAAATCCAATGATCTTTTTTTTTTTTTTAATTTATTATAAAATAAACTTCATTGGTCATAAAACCTCCATGTAAACCATACAAAATTATATAAATGATACATATCACAATCTAACTAAAACTAGGAGGGAATGGGGGAATCTTTTCCCATAATCTATCATGTTATCTTTCTACCTCATTTAAAAATATCATATGTTAATTAAGTTTCATTTATTAAGGAGGAAATTGAACCCATGTCGGGGAGAATATTAGAATAATAATTAAATGATTATTAAATTCACAATTTCTTAAGAATTTAAGTTTTGTGAAAATCAATAGTTTGACATAAAAGAATCTACACCCATCCTTTTAGTGCTAGAGGAGTTTAATCAAGCACTTCAAAATTTATTTAATAGATTATTCTCTACCAGTATATGTGTAGTCACAATAAAATTGTATACATTATACATAGTAGAAGACATCTAGAAATTTTCTTTGTTTCAGTAAATAAAGAAACATTTGGTAGTGAATATTAAAATTACTTTTCTCTAAACTAAATTGACAAGTGCTATGATTGATTCCTATTCAGGGAAAGAAGAAAAAGAAAAAAAAAAGGGGGACAAAATGTAAAACTCGCCTTCTAAGTTTAACCATTTTTCATTTCATTCCTATAAGTTTGGGTTTTGGTCATTTCAATCCTCTAACTTTCATTCATTCCCAATTGAATCCTCCATTAGTATTCTATTAGTTGCTATCGTCAACTTACCAAAACGATGCCATTTTGGACTTTAGTTAATATTTATTTTTATTTCTTTCTTTATTTTAGAAAAATATTAATTAAAAAAAAAAAAAAAAAAGCTAAATTTGAGGGGAACGACATTGTTCCCTCTCCCATGCTTGAAGAACAAAATTAATTCCCACCCTACCCACCCTATATCCAAGAAACCGAGAGAGAGAGAGAGAGAGAGAGAGAGAGAGAGATGTGTTATTTTGGGTATGATTAGTTTTGGGTTTTGTGCTTGATTTTGCTGTGTATTCTTTGAAGCTGGAGACCAAAGTTAACTTTTTCTGTTGAAGAGGTACTTTGTTTTTATTGACTGATAGAAGAGATTAAATGCTTTGTAACTACTTTAGTTGTATTTTTTTTTCTTTTTTTTCTTTTTTTGGTGGATAATCAACTTTATCTGTATGTTTTTCGGTTTTTTTTTTTTTTTTTTTTTTTTTTTTTGTGTGTGTGTGTGTGTGTGGACAATCTACTTTATTTTTCTGTTTTTTGAACATCTTCACATGCAATTTTATTATTTTGAAACAACTTGGTCCCCACTCGGAGTTGTTTGCTTTGTGTGGGGTACTTAACACTGTATTTGTCGGCTAATATATTGGTGTTGTGTTGTGTGTTTCCTTTTTAATTTACAATTCTCACAGAAAAGATTCTTGGTCAGCATTTTACATTGTTTATTCATTACAATGGAGTATTGCACCACTTGGGTAAGAAGAAGTCTATAGGTGGTAAGGTGAAAGTTTATGATAATGTGGATTTGAATTGCTTTTATGTACCAGAGGTTAAACATTATTGTGAGAAGTTGGGGGTATTAGATTATGTCCAGTTTTATTTTGTTGTGCTTGGGTTGGATCTTCACAATGGCCTAAGATATTTTTCCAATGACACTGATACTTAGGAACTATTTAAGTGTCTTGACCCCATTGATCCTAAAATAGACATTTATGCTGAACATGCAAACCTTGTTCAAAAAAAATTGTTAATTAGGGATATCAGTGTTGTTGATGCTTCTAATTTGGTTGGTTATGGTGTTGGTGTGGAGGATGTGGATGTGGATGTTGATGACTTTGATGATGATAATGGTGTTGATTTGGAAGATGGAGATGAGGCTCTTACTGATGATGAGTTTGAGGAGGGTGGTAGTTTGGTGGATGAAGGGAATGATGCTGGGGGTCATGATGGGAATGGTGATGTTGAGGATGTGACTTATGATTGGTATAATACTGACTATGATGATCAAGCTAGATGTGGCAAACGGGCGGGTCGGGTTGGGTTTAGGTTGGGTCAATTGGGTTATGGGTTAATCAGGTTGCGGGGTCAAAAATTGGTCATTTTAAGCAGTTAGAAATGGGTTGGGTTAATCGGGTTTCGGGTCGGGTTGACCCGTATTTTTCACATGGAATTATAAAAAAAATATTTAAGAAAACAACATGCATATGCCATTTGGAAAGTCACACAACAAATTACTTGATGTAAAATGTATTAATTTGAATTTACCACACATATCAAGAATGAGTTCAGCTAAACAAATTAATACTTTTTCAATAATTTTAAAATTATTCAAATTCCAACATTACTAACCAAAACAAAATAGCACTAATGATAAGTAAGGCAAATCCACAAGTTTCATTTTTACACAATATCAACATTCCAAAACATAAAACAAAATTATAGATGCCTTATTGGATAATTATTTTGATAAAGAAAAAAAACATAGAAGAAATTTATAATCTTGAAAACTAATTTTTATAATCTATTATCAATTGTGGTTGGCACTCTTTTAATTTGAGAATATATATTAAAGTTTGATTGTTTGCTTATTTATATATGGTCTCTTTTATGAATATCATGTCATTGTTAAACAATGCACATTCCAGAAAATAACATAATTTATTTTGAAAAGCAGTTTATTTTGGACATGAATTGTTAAAAATAGGACTAAGTATTCATAATTTATGCTAATTTAATTGATACTTTGACTTCACTTTTTTCACACTTATGAATATTTCTCATAAATGTTTATAATTTTAAATATATGTTTTTAACTCTACTGTAACTAGATTATCTTGGCATGTAATTTGCTATTTGATATCTAAAAATCTTTACTCATTATAGAATGCATCAACCATTTATTTTTCAATTCATTTGCATGTAGTTATGTAAAGGTCTTAATTGTTTCCTTAAAGCTCACAACAAACAATTAAACCAATGTTGTCTTAATTTTATTTTATTTTTTACCAAAAAAATGTTTTAAAAAGTGATTTAGGTCACAGGTTGGGTTAAAAAAATGGGTCGAGTCACGGGTCAATCTTTTTTTGCTTCGGGTCAAAAATCTAGGTTCGGGTTAAGTATTTTTCGGGTCGGGCCTAGTCAACAAATTTTGGTCCGTTTTGCCATGTCTAGACCCAGCCAATGAAAAGTCATATGAAATTATTGTGAATGAAATTGATGGCAACGCTAGTCATCCTACCAGCCCACATAAAGGACAGCCCATTAACCCACATAATGGTTAGGCTCACAAGAACCTACTCCTAATATTGCCAACCATCCATTGTCACACCCACCTAGTATTGCAAACCAATCATTATGACACCTAGATCTAGTTCCAACTCTTTTTAATTGGCCATTGGATGAAATATTAAGTGGATCTGACTATGCACCTTAGACTAGTTGCATTCTCCTAACAATTCTGATGGTGAGCAAAAGAAAAAAATTACTTGAATTCAAGCATGAATACTTAAAGGATCTTGAATTTGTGTCGGGGATGTCCTTTAGGGACAACAATTAGTTCAAAGAGTTTGCTCATGCTCACAAGTTAAAGCATGGATATGGCATATTGTTGTCCAAAAATGAGAAGTCTAGGGTAAGGTATAAATGTGTTGAAGGTTTTCCTTGGAAGGTGTCGGAAGGAATTGATAAGGATGCAAACTTTTGGATTAGGGCATATATGATACTCATACATGTATTCCGTCTTTCTATAGCAAGTAGGTTTCTATAAATTGGATGACAGTAAAGTATGTTGACCAATTTCAGGCTAATATTGATTACACAGCTAAAGAATTGTTAGCTGCAGTGGTAAGGGATGCAAGTATAGCTTGCCTTGTCCAAGGCATATAGAGCTAGGGAAATTGCTAGAGGCATGGTAAGATAGGACTTTGGTAAGCAATACACCAAGGTAAGACACTACTATACAGAGTTAAGGAGATCTAACCTTTTTTTCTTTTTTCTTACCTTTTTTCTTTTTTCTTTTAGGGGAAAACCATGGAACTTATTTTATTGAAATAAGCCTAAAGAATTAGCTTGAAGTACATTTTGAAATTGTGATGGAACTTCCTCCATCCATACTAAAAAATCTGGTATGTGTACGGCATATCTAGCCAGATTATGAGCTAAAGCATTACATTCCTTCTTTGTATGAGAGTAACATAATTCATCAAAACTGTGTGACAATCTTTTTGTATCCTCAATCAATAAACCCAGTGAAACCAGCAATCTTTTCTCCTCCACCAGACCTTCAATAACACTCAAAGAATCTCCTTCCAAGATGGCTCGTTTAACTCCTACCTCCAGTGCAAACAAGAGAGCAAAACCAGCCACCAACGCCTCAATCTCGTTACTGCAAAGTTGTTGGTGTATCAGCTTTGAGCAAGATACGATTACCCGGCCTCTGTGGTCTCTAATCATGATCCCAACACCTGTTTTCTTTTCAAGTGGAAATACCGCACCATCAAAATTAATTTTGTAACATTCTGATGGTGGCGGTCTCCACCGATTCTCAGGGCGACGAACCTGTTGCACCTGTGAAGCTAGGATGATTTGCCTGCCTTGGTAACCATCCAACCAAACCTTTGAGAGGTGGGTAAGCTAGTGAAGTGTGTCTGCTAGTTGGTTAAGGTGAACCCAGTTCCGCTGATTCCATATTGTCCAGGCTGTGATAGCAAAGAGCTCGAGCTAGTTTTTATTTTTTATCTGCCACGATAAGAGCTCTTTGAAGTACACGTATTGCACTGAACCTCTGTTGCTCCATAGCATCGTATCTGACCACACCAAATCAAGTTCTATGCAAGACCACAAGGTGTGCAATGGAGTTTCAGCTGAAGCTTGGCATCTAACACAAAGAGGGTCTGGGGATATTTTGCGGCGAAACAGAGCACTCTTTATGGGCATGGCTTCACGGCAAGCACGCCACAACAGAGTTTTAACCTTTGGTGGAACCTTCATAGACCATATTTTCCTCCAAAACTGCTTGTCTTCATTTGTCACCTCCCTTGATTCCACATTCAACTCCTACTCCTCCTTCAAAAAGATATAACCGGTTTTACAACTATATCTTCCATCACAAGAGTAAGGCCAGAATAAGATATCCTCAGTTGCTTCCTAGCTTAATGGAATACTCTTTATTATTTCTGCTTCTTCAGTATTGAACAGCCCATCTACCGTATCTCCATTCCATTGCCTACTTCTTGGATCGATTAAGATATCCACTGTTGCACTTTCAAATTCTGCCAAGGGACAAGAGAGTACATGTGGAGGGTGCTTCCTTGGTAGCCAATAGTCTTGCCAAATTCTAATTTTTTTCCCCATCGCCCACTCTCCGCTTAGCCCCCCTTTGAATTACATCCCTCCCAACAAGTATACTCCTCTAAGCATAAGATCCCATGCTTGACTCCTTTGCCTCCATAATGGTTGAATTAGGAAAATCGGGCCTTGAAAACTTTGTAGAAAAGGGAATTTTGATTATGCAAAAGGCGCCATGCTTGCTTTGCTAATAGAGAGTCATTGAATTTGGCCAAATCTCTAAAGCCCATACCATCTACATCTTTGGACTTGGTCAACTCATCCCATTTAACCTAATGAATCTTCCTTCGGTCACCTCTTTGACCCCACCAAAAAAAATTTATCATAGCTTCGATCTCATTACATAGACCCATTGGAATTTTGAAGTATCCCATTGTATAAGTGGGAATGGCTTGGATGACTGACTTTATCAACACCTCTCTACAGAAAGTAGCTTCCCTTCCCATCCTTGGATTTTTCGCCACACCCTCTCCTTGATATAGTTGAAACTTGCTTTTTTCCCTTTTCCCACGAAGGATGGCAGCCCCAAATACTTCTCATATTGCATGATTTCTGGTACACCCCATGCTTCTTTGATTTGGTCCTTTATCGCACCATCCATTGCTTTACTAAAGAAAAGTGCCATCTTGCTCTTATTTATTTTTTGGTCGGAAGCATCTACATAGACACTCAACATGTTCAACACCTTGCCACAGTCCTCCATTGTAGCCTTACAAAAAAGAAGACTATCATCTGCAAAAGGCAAATGTGTTAGTTTGGGGCCTCTTCTACAAAGAAAGAAGCCATGGATATCCCCATTCCTTTCTGCTTTTTTTATCAACCCATTCAACCCTTCAGTACAAATCAAGAAAAGGAAAGGGGAGAGGGGGTCTTGTTGTCTTATACCCTTAGTTGGGTGAATCATGCCACATGGTTCTCTGTTCACCAACACTAAGTATGTAACAGTTTTAACACACAACATAATCAAATGTATCCACCCTTCATTGAATCTCATCCTCCTCATAATCCCTTCTAAAAAAGCCCATTCCACCCTATTGTAAGCCTTACTCATGTCAAGTTTTACAGCCATATAACCATGGGATCCAGAATTATATCTTTGCAAGCAGTGTAGGGTTTCAAAAGCCACCATTATATTGTCAGATACTAGTCTATCTTTTGTAAAGGCTGATTAGTGTTTTGTAATGATAGAGGCTAAGACTTTCTTTAAACGGTTGGCTAAAACTTTAGAGAAAATTTTATACAACACGTTACAGAAGCTAATAGGGCGAAATTGGTGGGCATGTTCAGGGGAGTTATTTTTAGGGATCAAAGTGATAAAAGTGTGATTAAGGGATTGTGGGAAGGTACCTGAGTTTAGCCACATCAGGATGGAGGAGGTAACATCATGGCTAACCGTGCCCCAAAAGTGTTGGTAGAATAATGGTGGCATCCCATCTGGACCCGATGCTTTTAGTGGAGCCATTTGATGCAAGGTCACCTCCACTTCATGGACTTCAAATTTTCGGCTCAACAAAGCATTCATTTCATCAGTAATCACACTAGGCACATATTCCAGCACCCTAGAAGCATCCACTTGACCCTTAGAAGTGAAAAGAGAGTGATAGTAGCTTACAAGGACTTCAGCGATCTCTTCCATATTTGTTTTCCATGAGCCCCCTTCATCTCTAATCCCTTCCATCAAATTTTTCCGGTATCTTTTCGTGGCCCAGCTATGAAATTACTTCGAGTTTCTATCTCCTTGCCTTACCCATAATAATCCTGACCTCTATGCCCACATAGTAGCCTCCTTATCACGCCACTCTTCAATTTCTTTTTTTAATTGACTAACCCTAGTATTGTCTCCCTTTGGATAGCTTCCTCTTCGGCCTTGAGGAGCAGTTTCCCCAATTTTTCTAGTTCCCGTCGCACATTCCCAAACACATTCTTATTCCACCAACTTAAATCTTTACTACACTTTTCCACTCTATGCAATATCCCTTCCTCAGATTTAGAAACACTCCTATCCCACACGGCTTGGACAATTTTAGAACATCTAGGATTAGACAACCACATTTCTTCAAACCGAAACAACTTCTTCCTTCTAGGAGGGTCCAAACCCGAGAACACAATATGGATTGGGACATGGTCTGATGAATCACAACGTAAGTGGTGGACCCTCGTGCCAGGAAACTTTAAAAACCAATTATTTGTGGCCAAGCCTTGATCTAGTCTCTCCCAAATTGAGTTACCATTATCAAAATGTCTAGCCCATGTGAATTTGGGTCCAAAATACCCCAAATCCATAAATCCACATTCATCTAAAACTTCTCTGAAAAGTTGCATTTGGTTATAGGGCCTAAGAGCACCGCCCACTTTCTCATCTTGTCTAATTATCTCATTAAAATCCCCAAAACATAGCCATGGAATATCAAATATGGAATTGACCTGAGCTTCTCCCATGCCTCTACCCTTCTTGCTGTTTCAGGTTCGTCATAAAAACCGGTCAATCGCCACTCATTTTCAGTACCCTTATCTACTATTGCATCAATGTAATACTTGCACGAACCTATTACCGTCAGATTAATGGAGGACTTCCAAAACAAAACCAAACCACCTCCTCGACCTTCCCTTTGGACCACCCATCTATGATCGTGTTCAATACTTTGTTGTACAATCTCTAGCCTTCATCATCTGTAAGTGTCTCAACCATAAACACTACAGAGGGATCTTTTGCTCGTGTGATTTCTGCAAGCTCATTTCCTGTACGTAGATTCCCAAGCCCACGACAGTTCTAGGCTAAACAATTCATTGCTCCTGGTAGGGTTGATGATCAGCCTCCGCCAATATGATGGGTGTTTCATCAACATTGTGAGAAATCTGAAGACGTTTTGAGGTTAATTCCACATAGTCCTTTGATATCACAAGCTCCCTTTTTTTTTCCTGTGATATTTGGTATCGTTTGCTTCTGAGTTTATGTGACCGACCTGCATCTACGTGTCCAAGGTGGTAGAATACATTTTGCTTGTGTTGAAACCCTAGTGGGCACATGAGAAATTTTTTGATTCAACTCCTGAATTTTGCGCTCGCAATTAATTCCTTCACGTGTCACTGATTCTACTTCATCCTCTTTTTCCTTTCCTGACACCTTAGCCGTGTAATTTTCCTTAGCTGGCACCGTTTCCACATTAGTGGAGTCTTCTGGAATCCCATAATTCGTGGAATTATTTATTGGCGTGATTATTGGGTCGGCGGTCTTAATGGCGTTTAAACCGCTATGACCATTACGCATTGAATTGTGATTGCACCCTAATTTGTAACGGCCATGATCCTCCTTTGCTCCCTTTGGCATGGTGGTCGACTCTGGGTGTGGCTGAACCGATATCGTCTCTTCCGTTGGTTGGCAATCCTTACCCCACTGGTCTTTCTTCCTAGTGGCATAATACCCTGGCACAGAGACAACACTCTTCTTCGAAACCACACTCTTCTTCGAAACCACAAAAGGCTGTGCTCTTCAACCAGGTCCGAACTCCCTTTGATCAACCTTAAGGGTCCCTTCACTTTCTATCCACCTCTCGCAGTCCCGATCATCGTGTAAGAGGCTACCACACCAATAACAGAGATTCGGTAACCTTGCATACCTAAATGAAACCCACACCTGCCTATTATCGCTTAGAGAAAAAAGGCGACCCCGACATAATGGCATTGTAACATCAACTATAACTTTCACTTGAATAAATTGACCCCCATCGTAAAGCTTCTGCTCAGATTGGCTGATAACATCTCCCACGACTCTGTAAACTTTTTTCGCTGCTGCAACTGTCATATACTTCATCGGAAGTCCATGGACTTGCACCCAGAAGGTGGTCTTTTCAAACTTAATGTCCTGAAAAGGTTGCTCATGATCATAACGTTGCATGACGACCAAGTGCTTGTCGAAACTCCAAGGCTCGCTACTTAGAATTCTGTCAACATCCTCCTTTGTCTCGAAAGAAAGGAGCATCTCATGATCTCCAATCTTTTGTATTTTGAATCCCTTCTTCGCCCTCCACAAAGGGTTAAAGGTTCTTGCTATTGAGTCAACATTAATGGCTCTCTCTGTTGTAAATTTTGCAGCTATAGAGAATTGGTGCACACTCTCTTCTTTAGTGAGGCAACAGCCCGGTCCTTCCTTTTCTGATAAGGATAGACGCTTCCAAGATTGTGCAAGCTCCTCCATAGGTTTTGTCTGGCCTTCCACCCCATCACTTGGAAAATTGTTTCCCACACCCCTTGAAAAAAAACCCCACAAGCCTAGGAATACACTTGGTAATTCCCAGGGACCTAACAGCACCTTCACTAGAAGGGACAAACTTTTCTATAGTGCAAGGAAGTCAGAGCGCCCACTTCTCCCTCTCAAGAAATAGAGAAACTCGGCATAGAGCTTAAATCAATTTTAATTAGTTGATTGAAATATAAGGAGATCTAACCTAAGTACCACAACTAGAGTGGGTTATGTCTGAATTAATGACATAAATCAATGGTTGACTGATATAAGACATATAATACAGTGGGTTATGTCTGAATCATTTTAAGAGAGAAAAATCTTTCTTAAAACATGTGCTTGAAAATAAGAAATGCTCCCAAAATTAAGCTAATACCCAGAAGAACAAAAACTAAAAATCTAGCTCAACTTACCCAAACGATTTCGTAGCCGCCGAGTACGCCTACTGGAGCGGCGCCGCCAAGTACACTTCCTAGATCGGAGCAGAGCCATCAAGTATCCCTAGACCGAGCCGCTGTAAACACCAGTCTCATTGTCTCTCTTCTCCCTCTTTCCCCCTCTCAGTCTCTCTTGCCCCTTTTAATATCTCTTTCTCTCTCTTTACTCCTCTTTCTCCCTCAATCTCTCAGTAATTAGTATTGGGCTAGGGTATTGGTGGGTGGGGATTAATTTTGTTCTTTAGGCATGGGGGAGGGAACGACGTCGTTCCCCTCTAATTTAGTTTATGTTTTCCAAAATTAAGAAATAAATAAATATTAAATAAAGTCCAAGACATCATCGTTTTGGTAAGTTGATGGAAACAACTAGCAGAGGAATCAATTGGAAATTAATGAAACTTAGAGAATTGAAATAACAAAACCCAAATTTAGAGGAGTGAAATGAAAATTTGTGAAATTTAAAGGGTGAGTTCTTCATTTTGACCAAAAAAGTATCACTACATCAAGTATAACTTTCGAATGAAATTTATCTAATGTTGATATAAGTGATGCTTGATTCTTGAAAAGAGATATGGTCGTTTTCCATTAGTAGAAAAAAGTACACAAAGAAAGTAAAAAATATTGTCATTTTTTTTATATACTTAGCTAATCAAGGAAATGGATTAGTTAGACCTACCATAATTTTGTATGTTAGAACACATGGCCAAACCCTATTAAGCACAATGACGTAAAGGAAATGATAGTGTCCGTTTGAGAACAATTTATCTAGCTTTTGTGGAAAGTACTATAAGTAAAAGGTAAAAGTTAGTGGGTTCCAGTTAGCTCATCTGATAAAGTCTCTGATAATTAAATAAAAGATCTGGGGTTCAATCCTCACTTATACCAAAAACCGATTTGTCTTGGTCTAATGATAAAAAACACAATTATTAGAAGCAGACGTCGTAGGTTGCAAACTCTAAAAAAAAAATGTAAAAGTTAAATATAATAAATAGATGATTTACATTGGATCCGCAAATAGTAGAAAAAAAATTAATAAAAGTTAATAAATAAGTAGGCAACTTATGTAGGACCTACAAATAGTAAAAAAAAAAAATTAAATAACAATGTAGCTTATAAGTACCTCCCAAACGGACGAAGTATAATAACATGGCTATCTGTTAAGTGTTTGGCCAATCAAAAAAGTGGAAGGAAGGTAAAGGGTGATGACAGAAATGGAGAATTGGGATGATGAAATGTTGGTTACTTCAAGGGTAAACCTCCAAAACAAAGCAAGGATTAGGGAGGAATAGGGAAGAGAAACTTGGTTGATTCTATGCTTGTCCATTCTCATTCAACAATTCTGTTTATATACAATTACAATCAATCATGATCCTGCCAAGCACACACTCCGTCAAACCAGTCACTACTAACTAACTAACAACCTTCTAACTAACTCCCTTAATTGCTTCCACTTCTTTAGCACTAACTGACTACTTAATTGCTACAATGAAATACAACACCAAGCATTACACCTTGCACATGCATTGCACATGGCTAAGTACATTACAATTGCAGCTAAGCATACCACTAAGCACAACACAGTCAATATCCTAACACTGTCTCCCTTTCATGCTAAATATCATAGCCTAAACTCTTGATGTCTCCCTTTCATGCTAAATATCATAGCCTAAACTCTTGATGTTGATGTTATCCAAAGGTTAAACTAATAAGAGAAGAATTTTATTCCGATAATGGACGGTGATTCATCAATAATAAGCATTTCATGAGGTGGATTCTTGCCCCACCCCCCCTCCCCTTTTTTTCTTGGTTCAATTGGAATCTAAACAATATTATTAATAAAAAATATTATACTTATTCATTTTTATTAATAATCATATTATTTAGAATCAAGATGAGACATAAAACAATTAAAAAATGGGAAAGCTGAAAAAGGCGAGAGTGAGATAATAGAAAGTGAAGTCAAGCTCCCGTGAGAGTGCTTTTAAAAGTAAAGATGAAACTTCTTGGAACCTTCGTACTCTTTCACAACTTCCCTGTAGACTTTTTATTTCCAAAAATACCATATTTGAATATAATTTTTTAGGTTGAAATGCAAATTGGATCTTTTAAGTTTGATCGAAATTTATTTCATTCCTTTAACCTTAATTTTATTTAATTGAGATTTCTAAGTTTCAAATTTACTAAATTCAAGTATTTTCATCCAATTCTATTAAAAATTTGTCGTTTAGTATGCAATTAACTTAGGGTTGTCCATAGGTCAAGTCGGCTCGGGTTTGGGCCTAACCCGGACTCGACTCAATCGAGTCGGGTTACCAAAAATGTGACTGCCAACCGACCCGATAAATGGGTCGGGTCATCGGTTGAATGGGTCGGATTCGTCGGTTAGGTGGGTTTGGGCTTCAAAATGGGTCATTCCTCACATGCCTCACTCTCAGTATACACTCTCTCCAAAGCTCAGCTCTTACCACCCAAGCCGTCCGTTTCCTCCACTCAATGGCGAGTTTTCTCCATCTTTTCTTCCCACTCAACCTCACCGCAATGCTCCACCACTGCATGTCTCTGATCCACCCTTGCCATCATCCACCCTCGCCATCATCCATGATAGGCCAAGAATGTATTAACCCCTTGTGATGAATTAACCAATTAATTAGCCAAGTTAATTAATTAATTCAATTAGCATGCAATAAGCGTGCTAGCACAAACAAATCACCAACTAAGTTAAAATGCAGCGGAAAATAAATTGACATGGTGATTTGTTTACAAATGGGGAAAACCTACACGGCAAAAACCCCATTGGGTGATTTTAAGATCACCATTGCCGAAAATTCATTATTATCACAACAAGCAGTTACAAGTAAAGGAATCCCAGTACCTTATACCAACCTACAATTGAACTCTTACCCCAATACCCAATTGAACTTGTTCTGTTCTAACAATCTCTCCTTTCAATGCACGGCTCCTAGTACGTGACTAACCAATTCGATGCACGGATCCTAGTACGTAGCTTAGACACCAACTTGAGAAGGATGTTGGCTGCAAAGTTCTTAAGTTCATCAACACAATGAAGATAACGAAGCTCCTTGGTTACAAAACCCTACGGCGTACAAATGCAACAGCTTCTTGAAGAGAAAGATGAACTAGGGCATATGTCTCCGGTTCACAATATGCTTGTGAAAAACTTTTGCATTGAGGTGCATTAGCTGTGATGGCCCTTAAAACAATTCTTATATATGTTTAGAGTTGTGAGAAAAGAAAGCCCAAACATCTATACATGGATTGGATGAAAATCTGATTTTCTTAAATCTCGATAAAGACCCTATCTATCGAGCAGTTGTCGAGCATCGGGCTTAAACAGCCTTTTAAACCTTGATAGATACTAGTTGTTGAGTTTTAAAATCTAACACTTCTTCAGTTGATTCTTGGACAGACTTGCACGGCTTTAACACTTGAACTTGAAACCTTGTTCCTTAAAGTATTAAACACATCCTAGATCTACCCAATTACAAGTAAAGTGTGTTTTGTCAAAGGATTAGCCAATTCTATAATGACATATGTTCCTAACATGATTCACATATGTCCTAACAATCTCTCCCTTTGGTAATCCATGACAGAACCACAACAAACAAATGAACATATGAGAGAAGTCATAAATCACTCAACTCATACTCACTTGTTGAATACAATAAAATCTATCCTAACACAAACTCTTGAAAAACTTTGTAAGAAGAGAGTTTATGGCAAGAATACTTTGACAACCTGTATTTCTAGAACACTTTAAACAAAACTCATCACGGTATCTTAGTGTGAAATAGAAATAAAAGATTGCATACAATATATCAGAAGCATGTGCATAAAGAGAGAAAAGAAATAACACATGTAAAGATAAGTGAAAGAACTGTAATAACAACCTCATCATATATATATATATATATATATATATCTCCTATGCTAACTCCCCTCCTATGTACATAACTACCCTCATATCCAAAACCACTTCCCCTTTTTGTCACGAATGACTAAGGGTAAGTAAATCAAGCAATCATCGTGTCGTCACCAAAAGAGCTAGCATCCTCATCCTCATCATCATCATCGTCGAAGTCACCATCGTCGTCCTCATCTACAAATGCCTTCGGAGAAGGAGAAGGAAACTCTACAAAGCCACCAAGGCAAGCCTACCGTCGAGCAATACGGCCGACACAGATGTTCACCTGACATAACTCATCAATGAGTGTGTCAATGCAAGCATCCATGCACTGCAGCTGCGCCATGACCACCTCGAGGGTCATACCACTCGCAGATGAAGAAGGTGCAGATGTGGAAGGAGCAGAAGAAGCTAGAGGAGTCACTGTCTCTATCCGTGGCCACTTCGGTCAAAGCTGGGCCTCGCTCTGTCTGACGATAGCAGCATCTATGGCACACATATCTGAAAATATGAGGAGACTCGAGATAGGAGACAGAAAAATGGCGAAGAATCTGCGTGATAGCCCAAGGAAAAATGAGCTTATAATGGATCGCCATATCCCTATAAACATCTATAAGGGATAGAATGAAGTGAAAGGGAAAATCAATGGTAAACCTCTTAAGGAGGGATAACCAAAAATCGAGTGCGAGGCTCTATGATAGAGTTATAGTGAGACAATGGATGAAGAACAAATGTCATCACCATGTTAAGGAACCTCGGACCTTTTGCAACGTCTGAGCAAAGGGAGTTTTGATGGTCACCCTAAGAAAAACATGTCTCACAGAAAAGAGACGAGAGTTCGTCTTTGGAGACAGTCTTTAGACGATCGCAGTCAAGGTAGTCAGGATGCGCTACCTTAGGAACATGTAGCACCTCGGATACAATATCCGAAGTGACTATGATGCGCGTACCTCGAACACGCATATTGGAGTAAAACTCCTGTATGATCATGGAAGGCCAAGTCACTAGGATGCCACACAATGAATCCCAACCCCTATTATAGATGACAGTGGTTAGGTTAGTATTGGAAAATGATAGAAAGACTTGGCGTTCCGAATGAATGCCTAGACGTGAGAAGTTCTCCAAAAAGTCCTTACGGGCTTTATCATCACGGAACCGAACATGAGATGGAGTAGAATTAGAGGGGGAAGAAGAAGAAGATGCCCCAGAATGAAGAGGGTTCCGGGACGGAGTAGATTTTTGTTTAGGTGCCATAGAGCAACTAACGAAAGAAAAAGAGAGAGAAAGGGTCAAACAGAAAAGAACCAAATAGTTCAATATGAGAATATAAAAAAATGAAGGTACGTATGCATGAAAATGCATGAGCATGTAATATGCAACATTAAAAGCATCATAGGGTCAGCCCAATCCAAACCTACTAGCACACAACATTTCAACATAATATTCACACATCTAAAATGCATGAATCATAGTTAAAATTCACATGTGATGCAATGCATGAGTTAACATCATTTAAACAAAAACCCATCCCAAAAATTTCACACAAACCTCCATAATTTTGAAAAACACCAAAGTTTATCAAAAAATCCCAAAAGTTAGGTCAAAAGGATGAAATGCATGAAAAAGTGTAAGAAAAGAGATCATACCAAAAGAAGAAATCACCCTTGAGGCCAAAGATTAAGTGAGGAAGAGGTTTTGAGTGAGAAAAGAGGGTTTGGGAGGGAGTGGACAGAGTTTCTATCGAGAGAAATTGGAGAAAATGAGAAAAAGAATTACGCCGACCCTTTTTATAGAAATCTCAGTTTCTCGATGGATAGAGAGGTGTCAAAAGCTGTCAAGAATAAAAAATTTCATAATTAGCTATCGAGGAGCTAACAAGAGGTGTCAACAGCAAGGTTACCTTGATGGATCGAAAAGCTATCAAGCATCTATCGAGCATACAAAAACTTCCTTGAGGGATCGAGTAGCTGTCGAGATTGAATCTCAAGAATCTCGATGGATCGAGATTGCAATAACAACTATCGAGAAAGGAAGCTGAAGAGCTAGATAGATAGTCTAGCTGTCGAGAGGTGTGCAACAACTGTCAAGATTGCTTAAAACAGTTTTTCAAAGAAGAGAAAAACACAAACATGAATAAAATCAAACATGCTACACAACCAAAGATCCAAACAAAATTTTAAGCTCTTAAAAGCATCTCTCATCAAGAAAAATGTCAAGCATTTGAATCCAAAACACACACACACACACTAAACAAGTCTAACCAAATTTTTATTTCAAAAACAAATCTAGACAGTTTAGTGAGTATACATTAACACATGTATTCCTTGTAATGGCCAAATCACATTGTACCTGCACATGTATCAAGAGTAGTAAAGAATGTTGCATGTTGTGTGTGAAAAACATCGCAAGATTGCATAAGTGTCTACATGTTATGACGATTTCAGATATGAAAAAATCACTTTAACTCACACACAATCATAACTGCTTGATGGGGACTATCACCTTCGAGGTACATCCTATAACTCCCACATCTCCTAGAAGACATGCTTGCAATCATATATAAAGCATTTTGATTCTTTTCGCATTTATTTTTCTTTTAAGCAAACCATGCATAGGTATATAAGAGAGAGAAAAGAAACACCCAATGATGTTAAGCTTTTGACATTGCAATTTTGCTATGCCGAAGCATACAGATGTCATTTCATGATTAGCAGGCGACAGTGATGAGACGGTTATTTATGCTTTTCTCTTAGGATTTTCTAGTCCTTCCCGTAAAAAAGAGTAATATGAGTATTAAGTACAAGAGATTACTTAATCTTACTCATCACAAACACGAGCCACAAAGCTCACTTGCTTAGTTGTGCATAGAGATGCTTATCTAAGCTACAAAAAATACAAAGTTTAGAGAACTTTGTTTCAATAGCCATCCAAGGTACACAAGTACCAATGTACACAAAACACACACTATTTTTGTATTTTTCTGATTTTTCAATTTTTATTTTTATTTTTATGAAAAGCAAAACAAAACAAAATTGAAAATAGACAAACAAAAACATGTTAAACAAAGCAAAGTATAAACTAGACTGACTTAAAACAAGAAAGTAAAAAACACAAGTAATACAAACTCAAAAACAAGAAAGTGAGAGAGAGAAAAAGTGACTCAATCACTTGGAGCCTTTTTCCTTCCACACCTTGGAGGAACATTTCCATTTTGCAAACCCTTGATCCGGCGGTGAGGAGGAAGAATTGAAACCTTTCAAATTTGAAAGGAACATGAGGGCTTTGAGTAGATCTCCAAGAAGAGCAAATAAGGATGGAAACTAATTCTAGTTTCCTGATGAGATCATACTATTGCTCTGTTGAGTGGCTAACCACTTGTAGCAATTAGGTCAAATATGTCCAACTACTCCACAGTGATGACAGAGATGTTGCTTCGTTTGTTTAGGCTTTTAAGTATTTCCCTTCTTAGCCCTAAGGTTCTTAATCTCTTTCTTATCAAGTTTAGGGGGTGCTCCTAAGATAAATTTACCCTTGTCTATGTTCTCACTAGCTAACACATTTTTCACATCATTGTTTTCAGATTCAACATTATTAGTAGGAGAAATAAAAATAGTAGTACTAGTAGAAGCAATACTAGGAGAAGAGAAATCATACCCTAAATCGGTTTGATCGAAGGCAGATTTTTGAAGACTAAGCATCTCGTCAAGCTTTGCACTTGTAGTCCTCTCCAGCTGAGCTCTGACTTGGAACAATTCTGCCTCAAGCATTTTGGTCTTTCCAGCCAAGAAATCATTCTCAAATCTCAGTGCTCCAATGGTCTGATTGGCTTCATCAAACTTCATGGAGATTTCTTCTTGTTCAAGCTCCACTTCACTGAGCTTCTTGGTGGCCAACCTATACAACTTCTCATGTTTTTCCAAGACCTTGTATAATTTTGCATAGGCTGTGTGGACGTCATCTTATTCATCCATCTTCTCAAATTTAGCCTCCACCAAGTCCTCTTCTTCATCCACATCTTCAAAAATCCCCTCAGTAGGATTTATAGTGGTAGTGAAGGCATTTAGGATTCCATCATCCTCATTGTCAGAATCATCTTCAGGCTCGATGTCACTCAAAGTAGCAGCAAATGCCTTGCTCTTCCCAATGGTTTTGAGATACATAGGGCATTCCTGTTTCATGTGACTGAAGCCTTGACACCCAAAGCATTTTGGTCCTAAGGGAAAAGTGTACTGATCACCATCCCTAGCATCCTTCTTTCCTTTGTCTTGGTTCTTGAACTGAGACGAACCAAACTGCTTGCGGTCTTTATCAAATCCTTTAGCATTGGCATTCTTCATAAATTTTTTGAATTTCCTGGAGATATAGGATTTCATCTTAGAATCTTCATCGTCTAAAGACTCATTAGTGTCACTGCTCTTGGCTTTCAATGCCATGCTCTTTCCCTTACTAGATTTCCATATCCTTGTCAAACCTAACTCATAGGTCTGCAAATTGCCAACCAGCTCTGTCAAAGGAATTTTATCAATATCCTTTGATTCCTCAATCGTGGTGATCTTTGCATGAAATCTCTCAGGTAGAGATTTGTGCACCTTTCTAACAATCTTGGGTTCGAGAATGGTTTCCCTAAGATTAAAGGTTGAGTTCACTATGTCCTTGAGCTTAGCATAGAACTCATCGACTGACTCATCCTCCTCCATCTTAATCTCTTCAAAGCTTGTAGTAGGCCTCTGAAGTTTTGAATCCTTGATAGCCTTAGTTCCTTCATAGGTTGTCTAGAGGATGGTCCATGCTTACTTAGTAGTTTCAGTATAGGATATCTTCTTGAACTCTTCTTTCTTGACCGCATTGAATAACGCATTCAATGCCCTACTATTGAAATTTGCCGCCTTGATCTTAGCATCATCCTAATCAGCCGACGTTTCCTTCAGCTTGGTCTAGCCTATCTCCACAGCTTGCCACACCTTTTCTTCTAATGACTGTAAGAAAGCTCTCATGCGTAGTTTCTAGTATGCATAGTTAGTGCTATCAAATAAAGGAGGTATAATAAGAGACTGTCCCCTATCCATGACAAATAGGGGTCAATGGATCACACAGCAAAGATTAAAACCTAATCAGAGTGTGCCTGCTCTGATACTACTTGATAAGCCAAGAATATATTGACCCTTGTGATAAATTAACCAATTAATTAGCCAAGTTAATTAATTAATTCAATTAACATGCAAAAAGCGTGATAGCACAAACAAATCACCAACTAAGTCAAAATGCAGTGGAAAATAAATTGACACAGTGATTTGTTTACGAATGGGGAAAACCTACATGGCAAAACCCCACCGGGTGATTTTAAAGTCACCACTCTTGAGAATTCACTATTATCACAACAAGCGGTTACAAGTAAAGGAATCCCAATAGCTTATACCAACCTATAGTTGAACCCTTTCACCAATACCCAATTGAATTTGTTCTGTAGTGACAATCTCTCCTTTCAATGCAAGGCTTCCAGTACGTGACTAACCAATTCGATGCACAGATCCCAATACGCGGCTTACACACCAACTTGAGAAGGATGTTGATGACTTGCATAATTGAGTGTAATTTATCACTTCTCAACTTTAAACTTTAGTCTAATTTTATTTATTTATTGTTGATCTTAGACTTCATTATTGTTATTTAAATTTTATTTCAGATTTGAAGAAAATGAAGATTTACTCAAATAAAGAGACATGAAGCAGCTGAAAAAGGTTTTGAGCTGAACACTTGGGCTGAAAAAGGGCAATACGTAGTGGCTAAAGGCAGAAAAGAAAGGGCAGGAAGAAAAGAAACAAAAAGAAAGAGGCGCTGAACCACAAACAGGGAGAGATTTTTGGGCTGAAGAAAAAAAACGTTTTGGGCTAAATATAATATTTTTGGGCTGAACTGAAAAAGTATTTTGGGCTGAGTCAAAAACGTTTTGGGCTGAAAAAATAGGGCAACACATCTAGAGAAATAAAAGAAAAAGAGGCTGAAATAGGAAAAAGAAAAAAGTGGCGTTGAAACAGAGAAACAGAAAAGAAAGAAAGAGGGCTGAAACAGAAAAGAAACAAAGAGGGCTGAAACAGAAAAACAAGAAGGTGTGGCGCTGAAGCTGAAAGAAAGAGAGGGCTGGAACAAAGAATTTTTCAGCATTTATTTTCTTTCCAATCTTCTCAGAAAAAATTATGGTGAACTCATTTGTGTTGGATTTAATTTTTAGCATGAACTAAACTTTCTTTATTCTAGGAAAACGATGTAATCTAGTTTCGAACTATGCTTGCTTTTCTATGTTAATTTGAACAAATTCTCTTCATGTATGTCTAATTTATTCTAAGCTTATTGCTTCTAATTAACTGGCCATTAATTAGATAATTTTAATCTTGTGATTTGCTGTCGAAAGAGGGGATTATAGAATAGATCTTGAATATTTCAGTATAGGTAAATATAGAGATCGAAAGACTTGTATGAACCTATGCAGTATTAAAATCATTAGTCTTAATGCTTTCTTGCTTTATTAAATTGCATACTCTTGTGTAAAATAATGAACAAAATTGTTTCCAATTGACTATCGAAAGAGGCTTTTAGATGAATTTGGAGATTGCTAACAAACAGAGAGAATTAAATTCAATTAGCTAGATGAGTAAAGCATAATGAGGGATTAGGTGAAATCGATTTCCTAGAAGTTTCTTTCTCATTAAGTTGATTTTCAAGTAACATCTTTCTTTTTCTCTGCGTATCTTTTATTTAAATTGATTTTATTTTGAATTCCAAGTACAAAAAACCTTAGTGACTTCTTTAGATAAAATCGAGATTAGCATAATTTTGGTATTTGTCAAAAGTAAGTTACCAATCCCTGAGGACGATACTCTTCTCATCACTTTACTATAAAACTACGATACTGTGCACTTGCAGTTTTGCACCGTTCAGATGTTGGCTTCAAAGTTCTTCAGTTCTGAAAGTTCAATTAGTGTATAAAACACTATGAACGTTTAGATCCCCAATTTACAAATTACCAATTCAAGTTTAATATCAAACAATTAATGTGTGGAATATGAACATAAGCTTAATACAGAATTGATAAACAATCTAAACCAAATAAAATCACATCCACAGCATAAATTAAATGGCAAAGATTAAGGAAAGAGAGATGCAAATACAAGGACAACACACGATGTGTTATAGAAGAGGAAACCAAAGCCCTTGGCGTAAAACCTCTCCGCCGCCCTCAAAGTAGTAAATAATCCACTAAAGAATGTAGTTGGGATACATGAATAGCAAAAGACCCTCCAAGCCTAATCTACCCAATGTACCTAAGCCCTCCAAGCTCCTACTCCAACTAGGTTACACCGAACCTATTTCTTCTTTAGCTTACCGGATTCTGCTACTTGACCACAACATCAACCAATATGAAATTGGTCCCTTCTTAACTGCTTCCCAAAGAACCAAATGGCCTTCTCACAGATATGGGTATAATGCGAAAAGGTTTTGGTAATGTACCTCTCAAGGATGTAACAATGGAGAGGAAGAGAATAGAGGAATTTGAAGAGTCTCTATGTGAAAATTGGGGATGAATCAATCTTGTGTTTTTTCTCTAGGATTTCTCTCTTAAAATTCTCTCTAGAAGCTCTCTACATTTCGTGGGAATAAGGGTCTATATATAGTGGGGTGAGAAAGGAATGCGAAGAGTCAGTTTTTCCCAAACAGGGTGGTCTAGCGACTTAGCCTCGTGACTAGACTAAGTCGCGAGTTCAAGTTGCAAGCTAACGGCCTGGCTAGCCTGGGACTTTTGTCCTGCAGTGCAACAGCTGGCATGACTCTTCGGCTCCCCTGCATGCTTCGCACGTGTGCCAGCTTTGGCAACTTGCCAATCGCGAGTCAGCTGCGAGTCCTAGCCGTGAGTCTCTGCATCCTTGCACACTCTAGAGCATTTCTTCACGCTCTCTCACTCACTACCCTTACATGATTCCCACCTAAATACAAGGTTACTAATTGCTAAAATACAAGCAAATTTGGCACAAAATAAAGCCAACAAAATGGTTGATAAAATTCAACCTTACAAATTCATTAACACAATGAAGATCACAAAACTCCTTGGTTACAAAACCCTACGGCATAAAAACGCAGCAACTTCTTGAAGAGAAAGATGAACTACAGCATATGTCTCCAATTCACAATATGCTTGTGAAAAACTTTTGCATTGAGATGCATCAACTGTGACGGCCCTTAAAACAATCCTTATATATGTTTAGGGTTATGAGAAAAGAAAGCCTAAACATCTATACACGAATTGGATGAAAATCAGAACTGAAAATCTGATTTTCTTACATCTCAATAGATACCCTATCTATCGAGCAGCTGTCAAGTATCGGGCTTAAACAGCCTTTTAAACCTCGATAGATACTAGCTGTCAAGTTTTAAAATCCAACACTTCTTCACTTGATTCTTGGACAAACTTGCATGGCTTTAACACTTGAACTTGAAACCTTGTTCCTTGAAGTATCAAACACATCCTAGATCTACCTAATTATAAGAAAAGTGTGTTTTGTCAAAGGATTAGCCAATTTTATAATGACATATGGTCCTAACATGATTCACATAAGTCCTAACAATCAAGCTACCCTCCTCCATGAGCTCCGATCCACATCCAAGCTACCCATTTACCCACATAACCTAATCCCCATTTTAGCAAACCCACACCCACCTTGCCCAATCCACACCCACCATACCCACACTCACCTTGGCTGATCCACATCCAAGATGAAAAACCATATCTCAAAATAGAGAAAAAGCTAGATGAAAAAGGAAGAAAATATTCTTCAGAGTCTTAAGACTAAGAAGCTGATCCGTGAGCATGAGAAGGCTTAACCCATGCTTGAAAGTAAGGCGAAGTTGTGAGTGCAGTGATGAGGTGGCAGTGGCAACAGCTAGGGTTTGGAAAGGAGTGTGGATTGTGTAGGGTATGGAGTGAAGGGTTGAGACTTAAGACTAGAGAGACTTGAGATTAAGAGTAGAAAGAACGGAGACTGAGATTGAGAGTGAGATTTTGATTTATGAGAGAGTGAGATACTGAGAACAATGTCTAAAATGGGATTGAAGACTAAGGCTTGCGTGTGGAACTATGGAAGACTAATTTCCATTTCAAATTTAGCCGTTCTAAACTTCTAGTGATTTGATTTTTGCTTTGCTGATTTGATTTTTGCTTTTGCGTGTAAGACTCTAGATGCTTGTAGTTCTCAATTTGATAGTGCTTTAGTCTTGTCATCCTCTGTCTCACGTGCTCACCTCAAAAGAACCGAGATATATATATATATATATTTTTTTTTTTTACTCTAAAACTTTCGGTCGAGTTGGGTTATACAGGTTTTTAAACCCTTAACTTGCTACCCGAACCGAATATTTAGGTTTTCTTAGAGAAGGACTCGAACCCGACCGATCATGGGCTTTAGGTCGGTCGGTTTGGTCAGGTCCTGGACCTGTTAGACAACCCTAAATTAACTAATTGAAAAAAAAAATTGTTTGAAAAAAAAATTCACATAAAAAATCTATAATATATTTTTATTAATTTTATAGAATTTTTTCATGTGAAAAAAATATTTTTTAATGACAATTTTTTTAACGAAATTAGACAAAAAGACTGACTTGAATAAATTTAAAATTTAGAGGACTCAATTGAATGAAAGTAGACTTAGAGAACTTAAATGAATTTTAGTTAAAATTAGAGGGTGCAATTTGCATTTTAACCTAATTTTTTAATTAACTAATCTCATCACTCTTTACAAAGAATTATTTAAAAACATTAAATTAGATCAATTAATATAAATCATCTAGCTTATAATAGGAATAAGTAATATATATATATATATATATATATATCTAGTGTGTAATCTCGAAATGTTGTACCAACACTAAAATATTATGTTCCAGTAGTCAATCTGGGATGGCCTCCTAAACAAAATTCAAAACCTGGGTCCAAATGTAATTGGAATACAAGGTCAAAGTTAATTGAGAAATTTGGTACATGAAACCATTGTCTTAGTATAAAGCTCTCTTGAGATAGTGAAAATTTTTATACCTATTTGTCGTGTGTAACTGAATAATAGTGGGTATATGAAAATTATAATTAGAAAATTATGATAATTTTTTTTCCGTTTGTTGGTTTGATAAGAGGGATTTTTCACTGTGCAAATTCAACTAATATCATTATTTTAATATCATTACTATTTATTTTACACTACTAACACAGATGTTGCTACCACTATTGCCACTATTACCATCCATCTGATCTTCAAGCTACCACCGTTCATTATTCATGCTATCATTGTCATCACTACTAACCACCACCGCCAATAGCATGCAAATTGTAATATATAAACATGCAATGTTTTTACCACTTGACAAAAAATAAAATAAAATTTAAGGTCAAACTTTGGAGATCCTATTTTTCATGGGTTTTCTTTCACACCCTTGTTTTGAAATTCAATGAGCAGAAATTGTGATGAGAAGCCCACCCGATCTCAACCAAGTTACATTGAGACAATTTATAAATAGACACGAGCAAAAGCAAGTCATGTTACGAAAAAAAAGGGGCTAATCTACGTGTTCATTTGTCTTGATCAAATGGATGATACAGGTAGGGCCGGCCCTTCCACTAGGGCAATTAGGCAATTGCCTAAGGCCCCCAAGTGGAAGGGGGCCCCAAAATTTTAGAAAAGAATGGGTAATAGGGGAAAAAAATTAGTTTCAGATGAATTAAAAATATCTGGCACATCCTTTTGACCAAAAACAAAAATTTTAGTATATTCGATTAAACATTGGTTCTAAACAAAATCAACTGTTCCAAAAATAACATCATTATCCTCTAGACAAACCAAAATTCAACAAGATAAAATACAAATCCGGTCTAAGAGATTAACCACAAAACAATCACAAATCAAAACAAATAAAAAACCTTAAATCCCTAAAATTTTTACCATTTCTCTTTCTCATTCTTGCTATGCTTATTTCTCTCAGCTCTTACTCTCCGCCTCTCTCATTCTTTCTCTGATTCTCTTCGCTATTGCTGGCTGCTAGCTCAACTGCTCAAGCTTCCTGCAGTTTAAATCATCCGATCACATCTAATGATTTTGATCTTAAAACTCTGAACTGAGACTAAGGAGTGAACTGCCGACTTTTTTTTTTTTTTTCTTCACTGCAGATGCATTTTGATTCTGCAGGTTTTGACTTTTGAGGTATCAGGTATAAAGTCTTGGCTTTCTCTACATTTTATTTGTTAAGATAATAAGATTGGGCCTGTTTATATTGAGTTATGGCTGGCTAGATGTTTGGGCCTTCATTTTTTTTTTTTTTTTGGTTATAGGTGTAATAGGATTTGTTTTGTGTTTTTTGTGGGTGGGTCTTACTAATAAGCCTTGTGTGGCCATCTTGGCATCTTCTTGGCTAGCCTTGTACAGTTGTACTTTTGTTATGGTTGTGCTTAATTTTTTTTTTTTAATCTTGTGTTTATATGTATATATATATATATATATATATTAGTTATTGGTAATATAATGAATAAGTATTTATTTATGCAGGTTGAGATTGCTAAAAACTTGTTATTGTTCGGTGAAACTACAACAATACTTTTTATATAAATCAGGTTTTATTTCTCATTTGCTTTACACTTGAAAGTTATTTTTTATTTTAGTCTTTATAAATATACTGTTTGATCAAGGCCTAGTATAAACTACAACCCTTTGAAAGTGAGTTGATTCCTTCCTGCCAGGTTGAAAGTCTTCCTAGCTGCTTCCCTTCATGGTTCTTCATTCTGGGTTCCCCGAGGTACCAGCCCCTTGCTCATGAATTGTTGTTTTCCAAGCTTTCTAGTTCTTTTATGCATCATTCGGTGGCTGATAGGGACGTATCTATTCTCGTTCCTTGTGTTTCTTGACACTCATTTTAAGCTGTCTTGATCTCATCCTGGCTTTATTGCACGTCCCGAGGATCCCAAACCCTTGGTTTTCCCTGGGCATCCCAGTCCAGTTCTTACCACTAGACTACCTAGTGATTTTCTGACCTTGGCGGGCTGGGATTTTTTTCTTCTTCCCTTTGTTTCATGAATTCTAAGGCCTATTTATTCGTGGGTCTGGGTTCTTCCTTAAATCCTTTAATGGAGTTGGGCCTACCATCCATTTTCTTTATTGTGGGTTCAAGTATTTTATTTTCTCATGGAGTTCAACTCTCTGTGCCATTTTGGGCATTGTTGCAACATGGTGACTTTTTTAGTCCTCAACATTTAGCCTTCCGAGCTCGTGGGTTGCCTGCAGCCCACGCGTGAGTAAACCAAAGCCTTAATTTAAGTAGGAATTTCTTCTTCACTATTTTAATTAACCTTAGGGTCCCTCCTCTTCTTCCTTCAAGGTCCTGTCTTTCCCACTACCTTCAGGTATCCTGGTTTTCTATGCGTGTTGCACTTCTTCTTCTTTTTTGTAACTCCCCCCCCCCTTTTGCACAGAACGTGGCAGTTGAATGTTGGAGTGAAAATTCCCCCACCCACTTCTCACGTTCCCCATAACTCCCATTTATAATTGCCAATAACTCTCCTCTTTAAAAATTTAATTTTGGCAACTGGCGCACCTTTCCATACATCTTCTTCTCCAACTGCTCTTTGCGCCATTATTGCAGTCACTTCAGACTTTCTTTTTACGTTCCAGAGACCTTTGTTTCCAAACTCATCACCTCTCTTCCAATCTCTTGGTTTCTCTATTTCTTCTTCTGTATTCTTCACTCTTTTGACTTCTCTATTTCCCAATGCATTTGTCATTCCATGGCTTCTTCTTCCTCATGAAAGAGGAGGGAATGCACTCCTAGTCCTTCTGAGGGTGAAAGCTCCTCTGGGTTTGCACAGGGTGAGATGCAGGAGGTCACAGAGTGCCTAGCTTTCCCTTTACGGTACCCCTGGTACACCCTCAGCCTATTTTTTCCTCAGGTATCTCACAGCGAGGCCCTTCCTTCCCCTTACTCTTAGGTTTCCTTCAGCCAATCGAGGTTCGCTAGTTATGCCCAGGTTCGAGATCCAAGGGAGATTTTAGATCTCCAGATTAGGCAGGGATCTCGAGAGGCAGTTCCTATTTTCTTTGACTTCGTTCCGAGGAAGATCACTAGTTGGCCTATTTGGGTGGACAGGGAGCTTTCTGATGGTGAATTTGTTAGTTGTTTGGAGCGCGCCGGGATCCTGAAATCAGTAGCAATTTCCAGGAACCTTGAAGGTTTTAGAGATGCCAAAGGCCTTAAACACTTGGTATGTCGTTGGTGCCCTTTTCTTCATACCTTTTTCTTTTTCGTTGGTGAGCTCACTATCACCTTAGAGGATGTGGTCAATAACTTCCTCCTCCCTGTGTTTAGTGAAGAGAATCTTTTCGACGTCAGTCTTTCCAATGAAGATCTAGAAGTGGAAGACAAACTATTCAGCCATTTTGGCGAGCTGGGTCATGAACCTTTCCCGAGAGAAGGACAAGGCAATTAGGCGAGCTGGGTTCTCGGCGTTTTGGCTCTGCAAGATTTTATTCATTGAGTTCCCCGGGTATGGGGTTAAGTCTGTCTTCTTTCCTTTGACAATTAGACTAGCCTAAGGTGCTCAATATCCATTAGCCCCTATGTTCCTAGGCTATGTTTACTCTCAATTAGACTTGCTTCATGGAGATGAAGTGTTATGCTATCACTTCATTCCTTCACTGTGCCGTTCTCCAAGTATTCATGTGGGACCGCTCTTCTGTTATTTTGGTGAAGTGCAGGAGTTTGAAATTTGTAAAAGATAAGTTCCAAGAATCCCCGGATGTAATTAAAGGTTTGTGTGGTAGTTCCACTGATAGCCACCCCATCATTTTTCGTTGGGCCAACTTGAAAGGTGGCAGCCTCAATTTGGTTGAGTTGTTTAATCAAGTAAGGCACTTGAGTTAGCGTTCTCCCTAGGAGTTCAACCTTGGGTTTGCCTGTGATTTCGTGTTGGCCTCTTTTCTCAACTCTCTAGGAAATACCTTTGAACAGCATCATGGGATGAAGGCAATTTGGCGTACTTGGCTTGCATTATTCCCTCATGGCTTCCAGTGCCCTCATCAAATGGTTCCAGGTACACCCACTACTCGGCACACCGGGTACTCCGTCAATTCGATTTTGATCAGGACATCCCACCAGTGTTTAAAGATATAGTCCCTTATCTCCCTTCTCTGGATCCTTTCCTAAGGCTCTAGGCCTTCTCTTACTAGTCGTAGAGGAGTTCCCAATTTATGGTGCCAAACTCCCAGAGAGGAGTCTTTGCTTCCAATAGTTTTGCTGGTTATTGGAGAAGAGTTCAGAAGTCCTTCTCGAACTATGTTGGTTCTAGTAAGATGGGGAGGGTTTCCGTTCCTAGTATTCTCTCTGCCCCTACCTCCAATAAACGCCTAACCCTCCCTACTACTAGCATTATGTCTGCTATCATAAGTAGCAAGACAAGATTTATGGAATGGCATGCTTCTAAGGGTGGTTGGGTATGTTATGTGCAAGATTTTCTTGAGACTTGGTCAGGATGTGACCTCATTGTGGGTACCTCTTCTAGTGTGCCGATCAAGAGAGGGGCAGTAGAGGCAATTGGTGCTACCACTCTTATAGGCAAAGGTAAAGAGAAAAAGATCAAATAAGAAGTTGTCAAGAGAGCCGAGCTTGAAGAAAGTGCTGAGGGAACTGAAGTTGGTCCTGAGACTAAGAAAAGGAAGACTGCAAAAGCCTAGAAACAATTGGTCATTTTTAAGGAACCCGAAAAGTGGACCCCTCTTCAGTTGGAAAGGAAGTTGGCCACCCCTTAATCCCAAAGATCCGAGTGAAGACTAAGGTATAGTCTTCTCTCTCTCAGGTTCCTATGAGTTCCTCAACCCAAGGTTCTTTAGGGTCCTTTGATTTCGTACCCCAGTCTCCCTTAGGACCCTTTAGGCATACTCGTAGTAGACAAAAGACCATTGGAGAATCTATAGAGAGAGAGAGAGAAGGGCAAGGCTTCTTTCCTTCTTCTCTCTTTTATTTGCAGTAGTTCATTGTTCTTGTTGTGTCTTTCCCCTTTCTCTTTTAACTGATGAATGGTCATTCCTCTTTTGCAATCAAACGCAAGTCAGACCCCAAGAGAGGCATTAGTCAGTCATCCGGTGATGATGTGGTATAGCCTCCTTCCACTTGTGCCTTTTATTGCTTGCTTTCATTCTTTTTTGGTGTTGTGTTCATGTGCATCTTGTGATGTTCTACCACATACCCTTATTTTTCTTTTGCAGGTTAAGGTACCTCCTCCCACGACTAGTGAGACTCTGGTGAAAGAAGTGATGCAGCTCCATCTGTTGTTCCCCTAGGCGTGGAAAAAGAGCCCCCTAGCGATGATGTGACCAAGGAAGTCGAGCAGGCAGCGAAGGATGCCCAACCCACTCTGCCTTCTGCTCCCTTGGCTGTTTAGTACCCCGAAGCTTCTCAGCCTTCTGTTCCCCAAGATTCCAAGTCTGTGCAGACTCCCAGTCCTACCAAAATTGTATCACTTGAGCCCATGACTGAGCCTGCGTTGAGTAAAAAGTCATTAGGGGGTGTGCCTTCATCCATACAAGCAAGTGAGCCTCCTCCACTCTTTATTAATGCCTAAATTTTCTCTCTCTTATCCTTTCTTCTTGAGAGTTCTTATTTTCTCTTCCTTTTTTCCTTTTTTTTTTTTTAGGTCAAGCCAGTGCCCAATCTATTCCTGAGGCCGCCTCTTCTTTGGAGTCAGAGGGTTCTGAAGGTGCAAATTGCTCATTATCATTATATTTCCCCCTTCCTCCTCTTTCTTTTTGGTTCAACTCTTTCCTCCCTCTCTTCCAAACTTCTCACCTGCCTTTACCTTCTATGGCGAAGCCCTAGTATCCTTCCCTTCCTTTAGCAATTTTGCTAAAGTTTCCTCACCTTTTCTCCAACGTGCTATGTGTTCTTTCACAGAGTCCTCTAGGAAATCAAAGGGGCAAGAGGAGGAGGCTCTGTCACAGGAAGCTGATACTGGTTCATTGTCTTTCTCTTACTTTCCTTACTTTACATATTTTTCCTTTGTTCTTTCCCCCTTTTGAGTTTTGTCTGCTTTTGCAGGTGCTGATACAAGTGCTAAGGATCTTGAGCCCATAGTTCCAGAGATAGTGTTGGAATCTGCTCTTGATGTCCAGGCTGTTGAAGCTCAAACAGGGATCCCACAAACCATCCAAAGGGTTGAAAGCTCTCCAATTCCTGAGAGTGGAGACATAACAATGAGGGAGGCTCCAGGGGTGACTGTCTCTGATCCTGGCTCAGGGCTTCCTGCTTTTCTAGCTCGCTTTGATCTCCTGGAGTTCAACAATCTTCCTGTAAGCCATTTTCATCACTTTGGGCCTCCCTTTGTTAACTTCCTACACTTTCATGTGCCTGTAGAAGGCCTTCCACTCTTGAAGGAGTTGTTCAAACTCCATGGGGACTTCACCAGTGGATTTAAGAGAGGTGTATTTTTGGGCAATATTCTGATGGAACTCCTATGTATCACGTTGATTTCCCTAAGGGACTCCTTTTCTGATTCCTTATCCGAGAAGAGGCTTTTGGAGTGGAGAGGGGTGGTACAGGATCTCGTGGAAGCCAAGTTCAATCTAACTTTCCTATTGAAGTACTTGCGATCCTTAGCCCATATGCTATTCCAGTAGAAGGTTTCTAAGGACCTTGATGCCGAGATTGTTGCTACTGAGGAGGCCCTGGCTCATGCTCATAAAGTTCTGCAAGATTTGAAAGTTAAGAAGCAGCGATTTCTTTCCTCGTCACCTGTCTCTGTGATTCCCTCAAGAGGCTCTTTGCTGGCCAACCTCATATCTTAGTTCCTTGCTTCTTCTTTATTTAGATGTATTTAGTTTCCCCCCCCCCCCTTTTTTAGACAATTAAGGCTATATAAGTTTATTTTTACTTCTTGCTTTTGGACAGTACCCTTTTTTTTTAGCAATGTGGATCTATTTTCTCTTTAAGACTATTTCTAGCTTTACTAGTATGCAGATCTATTCACAATGTGTATTCTGCTCTTTATTTTTTTTTTTTTGTTCCTCTTTTTTTTTCTTTTTTTTCTTTTTTTTTTTTCTGAACTGAGTCCTGAGCCATGGTCCCTACAAGTTCTGCAGTAGGTCCTAGACTAGGTACCTTGGTAGTTGTGTGATTACGCGGGTACTGAACTGGGTACATTGGACGTTCTCCTCCTTTTTCTTTTTTTTTCTTTTTTTTTTAAAAAAAAAAAGTCCTGGGTCATGAACCAGGCAGACCCTTTTTGACAAGTACTGGGCTAGGTATCCTAGGTGCTTATTTTTGCCTGTGGTCCCAAGCCATGTACTTGAACTAATTGTGGTGTAAGTCCTGGGTCATACGCTAAGGTTCTCTTACCCCTTTTTTTTGCGTTGGCCCAGGTACCCCTCCTAAACTTGCCCACATTCAGGTTATTTATACTTTGCAATTATACATCTTAGCTATAGTTCAGAGAAAAAGAATAAGGGAAAAAGAAATTTCATTGAAACACAGCATAGTTACCCTATTAAGGAACACAAAAGGGGTTGACAAAGATAGTAAGGATCATAGAATGTCCTCCTACCACGGGTTCCTAAACCAAAAGGGGAACTTAAACAAAAACTCATGACAAAAGTAAAAAAACGATGAAACACTTAGCAGATTGGAGGTCTGGTGAAAAGAAGGGTCTTAGTGTATTGAGATCTCTTCCTTTCATGCATAATACTATTTCAGCCACTTCCTATTTATAGGGTCTATCAAGACCGTCCCATCTTCCTTCGTGATATAGTAATATCCACTATCATGGGCTTTTCTGATGATGTAGGGCCCCTCCCATTTTGGGGCAAATTTAGAGGGCCTTGAGACATTCTTCCTTACATGCTCTGCTACTCCTGACACCAGTTGCCCCTCCGTAAAGGTTCTTGGGTGTACTATCTGTGCATATGCCTTAGCCATCCTCTGTTGGTACCTCTGGCTTCTTCCTTTGGCCACTTCTCTTTCTTCTTCTAACCCCTCCAGATTTGCCAACCTTCTTTCACTATTTGTATCATCCATTCCTTCTTGGCTTTCTTCAAGCACCACTCTTAGCGTAGGGATGACCAACTCCATGGGGATGATGGCTTCTGTCCCATAAACTAAGGAAAATGGTGAAAATCCTGTGGATGTTTTCAAAGAGCTCCTGCATGCCCAGAGTACATCTGTCAAGTGGTCACTCCATTTTCCCCCATACTCATGTTTTATTTTTCGAGGATCTTCAGTATCACTCTGTTAGTAGCCTTAACCTGACCATTTCCTTGTGGATAGTATGATGTAGACCTTCCATGCTTGATGTAATATGCCTTGGTCAGGTTTTTCATGTCTTTGTTTATGAACGGGGTCCTATTGTCACTGATCAATCTCTTGGGGATCCCAAACCTTGTAATATTGTGCTCTTGAATGAAGTTTTCCACGGTTGCTCCAGTGGCCTTTTTCAAAGGGATGGCCTCTATCCATTTTGTAAAATACTCGGTGGCTACCAGGATCCATATATGACCGTTGGAGGATTTTGTCATATCTTGCAACACAATTGGATGGGTATGAATTGCATCTCCAAGCACTTGGCATGAATGACATGTCTTAACCAACTTCTTGGAGTCCATTTTCATTGTTGGCCAATAGTACCCGAACTGCAACAACTGCTTGTAGAGTCTTCTCTTCCCCAGGTGACTTCCACCGTCATTGGAATGGACTTCCTTGACTACTTCTCTGGCTTCCCTAGGTCCCAGGCATCTTAGGGGATCCCCGTTATACCCCTTTTTGAACAGGATCTCGTTCTGCAAGAAGTATCTGACTGCGAGTTTTTTGAGCTGGTGGGCATTGTCCTATCAGTTGGTAAGGTCCCTTAAGCCAAGTATTCCATGAATAGGGTCCTCCAGTCTTCCGTAACAAATACAGCATAGCTTTCTTCCTTGTCTATTGAAAGTCGACACTTTTGACATTCCTCTTGTACAGTTGCAACCTCCTTGCTCATATTTGGCCAGTAGTATCCCATGCGCTACATCCTTCTGTATAGGCTGATTTTTTCTACAATCCCATAGATCTAGTTGTGTAATTCTTCCAATCTTAGCTTTCCTTCTTTCTCGTTGATACATCTGGATATATAGGATCCCTCAAGGCAGCCTCCTGTACAGCTCTCCTTCTATCAAAGTGTAATCCTTTTGCTCCTTGATACTCCCTCCATGTCCTAACTTTTCCATCTTTCCTTCTACTTCATTTCTCCAATTTTGCTTCTCTGGTTCCTTAGGGAACATCTTTTTGAAGATTCCTATGATGAAATGTTCCTACTTACTTACTCTTATCAGAGTTCCTCTTCCTTTGAATGGTACCTGGGATCCCAGGGTGGTTAGTGCTTCAGCGAACCTGTTCTCACTCCTTTGGACATACTCCACACTGAAGGTCTGGAATTCCTGCTCCAGCTTTTGCGCCTAAGTTTTGTAGGTTGCCAAACTCTACTCTCTTAGTCTGAAGTCAACCTTTACCTGAGATATTACAAGATTGGAGTCTCCTAACACCATCATATGTTTTATTCCCATGCTAAGTGCTATGGCCAACCCAATCAAGTATGCCTCGTACTCAGCAGCATTATTTGAACAAGAAAATCCAAGCTTGAAAGATAATGGCATAGTATCCCCATCTTCGCAACTTAGCACAATTCCCAACCCATTTGAAGTTGTCATTGCTGACCTATCAAACCTCATTGTCCACTTCTTTCCAGGGAGCTCTGCTACTACCACTTCCCTAGGGATCCCCTTACTTAGTGAACATTCTTCTTTTCCTGGGAACCGGGCTAGCAGATCTGCTATGGCTTGGCTTTTAACAGCCTTAGGGGTCCTAAGGCCGATGTCATATTAAGAGAGCAAAGCCAACCACTATGCTATCCTTCCCATTATGAGAGGCTGATGTAGGAGTGCCTTGATGGGATGTGACTTGGTTACCAAAAGGATCTAATGGGTTGAGAAGTATCATTTTAGCCTTTGGGATGCGTAGATAACTACAAGGCACACCCTTTCTATCCTAGGGTACTTGGTCTCTATATCCTTAAATGTCCTGCTCACTTAATAAATGGGCTACTCATTCCCATCATTGTCTTCCTGTGCCAGCAAGGCTCCTATAGCCTGGGAGCTTGATGCCAAATATAGCAATAGGGGCCGCCCACGTATTAGTGCCTGTAGGGTAGGAAGATGATTCATAATTTGCTAGATCCTCTAAAAGGCTTCCTGCTGTTCAGTTCCCCAGATGAACTCAACCTCATTTTTCAATAGTTTGGATAAACCATTTGTGACCGAAGCTAAACCCAGCACAAACCTCCTAATATAGGAGACCCTCTCTAGGAAACTTTTGAGCTCTCTAACCATTGTAGGCCTTTTCATTGTTGAGATGGTTGTGGCTTTGGCTGGATCTACACTTATGCCTTTGTGATGTACTAGGAACACAAGAAATTTTCCAGTAGATACTCCGAAGGCACACTTCATGGGGTTCATGCATAGTTTGTACAATTTGCACCTTTCGAAAACCTGTTCAAGTATCTAGAAGTGTCTTGCCTTGGTCTTTGACTTTACCACGAAATCATCCACATAGTCCTTCATTTCCCTATGTGACATATAATGGAAGATAGCTGTCATGGTTCGCTAGTACGTGGCCCCTACATTTTTAAGGCCAAATGGCATCACAGTGTAGTAAAAGTTTCCAATTAGGGTCCTGAATGCTGTCTTCTCTGCATCTCTGGTAGCCATGCAGATTTGGTTATACCCACTATATCCATCCATAAATGAAAACATAGAGTTTCCTGCAACAAAATCTACAAAGAGGTCAATATTAGGCAGGAGAAACTCATCTTTTGGACATGTCTTGTTTAGATTGCAAAAGTCCACACAACACCAAATTTGGCCATTCTTTTTCTTCACAGGTACTATGTTGGAAAGCCATTTGGGATGTTGGATTGGCTTGATGAACCAAGCTGCTAGCAGTTTCTTGACTTCCTGAGTTATTTGAACTTCTACATAAGTGTGAAAAACCCTAGCTGGCTAAACTACTGGCTTGACTCCTGGGTCCATATTGAAGGAATGGACCACCAATCCTGCATCCAGACCAGGCATCTCATCATATGTCCATGCGAACACATCCACATATTTCATGAGTAATGCCAATAATTGCTCCTTTTCTTATGCCGCCAACTGACTGCTAATGAAGATAGGCCTTTGGGATCCCAAACCAACCCCCAAGTTTATCTCTTCCAACTCCTCCTCAGGCTAGAATTATGCTTCCTTGACCGAGTCTTCTAGGATTTCTTCTTGAGCCATCACACAATCTGGCAGTCTGGGACCCTCCTGTAAAATGCATTCAAGCCCCACACACCTTCATAAATGATAAATTAACCTTCCTCCGGGCTCCCGTACTACCACACATTCCCGAGATGCTAAGGAGCTGGGCTCCCTCTTTTGCCTCTTTTTTTCCAGGAGGTTCCTCAGGTCACGGGTATCCCCTCCTCCTTCTTCCTCCAAGATAGGTGCCCCTAGGGTCCCCGTCATGGGGCTTTCATCATCTAGTTCCAACTCATCATAAAACATTGTTTCCACAAAGTTCACTTTTCTTTGGCTGAAGGGGTTATGGTTGGCAAGGATCCTTACGAGCCTCCCATTCAATCTCCCTTTAACACATTGATTGTACGTGGAAGGAATAAGAGCATGGTAAGACACTTTTGAGTTAATCACGTGAAATCTAGTCAGGGCTACTATTGGGCCCACCCTCAAGGCCAGCTGCACATATCCTTTAGTCAATTATGCTGATCCTTAAATCCTGTTATCTCCATGTGGGCCCCCAGGATCCTCCTGCTAGTCATGCTCATGGTTTCCAAGGTACTTAAGGCTATAAGGTTGAGTGATGCTCCAATGTCTACCAATGCTCTTCTAATTTGGACACCGTTTATGGTGGCCATTAGATAAAGGGGTCTGCGATGGTCTGGATGCTCAACCTCCATGTCCTCATCAGTGAAGGTTACTGCATTGGTTGTCTCCAAGTAAGCTCGGCTAGCATGGGACTCTACCGTGAAACATTCTACTCCTAAATCTGCTGCTATACTTATGAGAGATTCTGTGGCCATCCTTCTTGCTTCTAGCCCAAATCCTAACTGATTAAATAGTGTTCTAAATTTGGGGTGCTTCTGAAGGGTCCTGACTGTGTTTGGATGGAAGGATCCTTTAAATTCTTTTGCTTCTGCCGGGTTCCCATAGATCACTACAGTCACCACTCCTTTTCCCTTATGGTTAGGTAAAGGGTTCCTTTGCACTTCGGGTTCCTTCTAAGTGAGCTCCAAGGTTCCCTCCCTAAGCTTCTTGTGAAAGAGCCTACGGAGGGTCCAGCAGTCCTTAGTAGAGTGCTTGACATAGTTATGAATCCTGTAAAATAAAGGGTTCTTCCTTTCTTCTTCAGTAGGTAGTCTGGATATAGTGAATGGCCTGACAATTCCATCTCCAATCCATTTATCCAAAACATGATTCAATTCTTCTACAGTGCATGGGATCACAGGTGGTTCCTCGGCCACTTTTCCTTCAAGCCTCTTCCTTTTTTCTCTAACTGACGCTGTCATGGCCTAGGGTACTGGCACCCTCTTTGTTCTTTGGAGTAGGTCAACAAACTGGGTTATGCATATAATTTCAAGATTAAGCCTGTAATCAAAGAGCATGTTGGATATGCAAGTATCCACGAGCTCCTTTTCTTCATGGTCTCTATAACAGTCCAGGGAAACATCTTCGAATCTTTTGATGAATTGGACAGGATCCTCTCCGGGCCTCTATCTTACTATTTGAAGGCTTTGGAAGGTGACATTGTCTTCACTTGGATAGTACTTTATGGAAAACCTCTCCATCATCTCATCCTAGGTTTTAATGGACCCAGGCCTCAGGGTGGTGTACCATGTATATGCTCTGTACACTAGGGATGTAGCAAACTCTCTTAGACATAACTCCTTGTCCCCTACCTAGGGGCCCATGGTGTGGACAAACCTACCACATGCTCTACCGCACTTCTATTTCTTCCATTAAAAGGATGGAACTTTGGGGGTTCATATCCCTTAGGCTAAGGCTTGCCAACGAGTTCTGGTAGGAATGGGGGATCCCAAGAAATTTCTTGGGGATCCCAAGAGCTTTTCCTTTTCTTGTTCCAAAAGGGCATTGACGATGTTAGCATGAGATACTGGGGGTTGGCTCCCCCTCCGACTGCTGACCCTCCCTCTGATTGGGCTCAGTCCTGGTTAACCATAAGGGGTATGTTATCCCTGATTTCTTGGGTCCTGGCCTCATTGAGGAGGCAAATCTCTTGCTGCAAATCTTTCAGCACTTCTGCCATTCGAGCCACAGGGGTACTTCTATCCTAATACGACCTCCTGCTCCACCAAAGGCACCTCATTCCTCTATCTAAAGGTCACTTCATTTTCTCCTATAGTTCAGAGGCCGCAGGTGGTGCATTGGTACCTTTACTGTTTCTTGGTCTTGGAGCCATGCTCTGTGAAGGGACTGCTTCTTCCCTCTCCTTTACCCAATCCCTAATGAAGTCGCCAAAATGTGAGGGTCCATTTTGGACGATGCCCAGGCCCAAGTAGGAACAAGGACCTCGGGCCTTTTAGTTGTTGTTATTAAGGGACTGGGCTTGGTTTACTGCAGCTAAATGCGCTGATTACGAACTAGAAGGTTCACAGAACAGGAATCCTACAACACATACATACTAGCAAACAAGAAAAATATGCATTGAACAACAAGAATCAATAAAGGAGCAATGCGATAGAGAAAGACACAAAGTAAATATTAGGGGTCCTTAAGATACTGTGTAATATTTCATTAATTTCTCAATTGCGTAATACATCATGCTCACTAGGACATATCACAAGGTCCAAATAAGTTTAAAAATCACAGACTTAGATGGCTCTTCAAGCCTCTATAACTTGTGTTGAGGTCCCAAAAAAAATCACAAACACCAAGGCCCAAAGAAATTTCACAATGGGCCATGAAAAGAAAAGTAAATATGAAAAAGAGATTGAGCTTACCACAAGGGAATTAGACAGGCCTTAGCACTCATAAAATAAAGGGAAGAAAGAGAGAAGGCCCAGCATGCTTAGACCAGAGAATTGGAGAGAGCCCAATGGGAAGAACTAAGGTGGGATCCCAGAGGTTGTCAAAGGTTCGGGATCCCCGAGACGCATGAGACAGGATTAAGACAGCTCAAGGGGAGTACCAAAAAGGCACAAGAAACGAAGGGCAGCTATGTCCTTCTCAAGTGACCAATAATGAAACAAGAAAGCTGAAAGCTTAGGATAGCCATTCATGACCAAATGGACGGTACCCCAGGGAACCCAGAATGAGGAGCTATAAAGGGAGGCAGCAGGGAAAACTTTCAACCCAGTAGGAATGGATTTTACCCACTTGGGAAAAATGACAAAGAGAGAACGACCAAAAGCTAAGTCTCAAAGGATGAGAAGCTTTGAAAGACGAGAAATCAAGAACTACTCCCTAAGTACGCCCTGGAATGGAAAGTCAGCCATGGGCTTTCAAAGAAACAGCACCAAAAGGAGAAAATTATGAGGAATAGGGAAAGAATCAGTCTTCTGGGTGATAGGCACATAACGGGCTCTGGTACCCAGGGGAGCCAGTGAAGGGAATCAATAGGACCCCGAACCCTTGGAATGACACTATAAAAAGGGGAAGTCAACCAATAGCGAAGAGGAGGAGAGGATAATAGAATCAGAGAAGAAAACTCAGTCAGAACTGAGAAAAGTAGAAAATGAGAGAGAGACATTTCCCAGTATCCCAAACAGCCACTATAGAACATACTTGGATTCAAAGGGATTCAGACTTTGCAAGTCTTAGAGGCTTGAATAGTCATCTAAGTCTGCAATTTTTGAGCTTATTTGGACCTTGTAACATGTCTTAGTGAGCATTTTGTAATTTGCAATTAAGAAAAGACAACAAAATATTTAATATTGACCTGAGGATCTCTAACATTTATTCGTGTCCTCTGCTATTACATTTGCTGCTTTCTTTTTTTGCTTTTGCTTGCTATTTCGATATATTCTTACTTGCTAGCATGTATTTCTTGTAGGACCACTGTTTTGTGCATCACTTGGTTTGTAAACAGCCAAGTCCCTTCAAACCGTAACAACCGGGCACAGGGTCCTTGCTTCAATTTGGGCCTGGACTTTGTCGAAAAAAGGACCCTCAAATTTTGGCGACTCCACTAGGGACTGGGTAAAGGAGAGGGAAGAAGTAGTCCCTTCATTGAGCATGGCTCCAAGGCAAAGGAACAGCAAAGGAACCAATGTGCCACCTACGGCCTCCGAGCTCGTGGGAGAAAATGAAGTGGCCTCTAGGTAGAGGAATGAGGTGCCTTTGGTAGAACAGGAAGTTGTATCAAGCCAAAGACGTGCAAGACAAGAGCCAGACCCTATGGCTCGAATGGCAGAAATGTTGAAGGATTTGCAGCAAGAAATTCGCCCTCTCAAAGAAGGCAGGACACAGGAAATCAGGGACAATGTCCCTCTTGTGGTCAACCAAGACAGGGCCCAACTGGAGGGTGGGTCAGCAGTAGGAGGGGGTGGTAACCCCCAGTACCTGACATTGGCTGATGTTAATGCTCTTTTGGAACAAGAAAAGGAAAAGCTCTCAAGGATCCCCAAGCAATTTTCCCAGGACTCCCCAATCCCACCAGAACTCCTTGGCAAGCCATATCCCAAAGGATATGAACCTCCGAAGTTCCATCCTTTTGATGGAAGAAATGGAAGTGCTGTGGAACACGTGAGGAGATTTATTCACACTATGGGCCCCTACACAAGAGACAGAGAACTGTGCCTAAGGGAGTTTGCTAAGTCCCTAGTGGACAGAGCATATACTTGGTATACCACGCTGAGACCTGGGTCCATTAAGACTTGGAACAAAATGATGGAGAGGTTCTGTACAAAATATTACCCCGATGAGGACAAGGTCACTTCCAAAGCCTTCAGCTGGTAAGACAAAGGCCTAGAGAAGATCTTGTCTAATTCATCAAAAGATTTGAAGATATTTCTCTAGACTTTTATGGAGACCATGAAGAAACGGAACTCTTGGAGACCTGCATTTCAAACATGCTCTTTGATTACAGGCTCAACCTCGAAATTTTATGCATCACTCAGTTTGCTGACCTATTACAAAGAACTAGAAGGATAGCACAAACTATGAGAACAAAGAGGGTGCCAGTACCCCAGGCCATGACAGCATCGTGGGGAGAAAAAAGGAAGAGACCCGATGGGAAAGTGTTCAAAGAACCACCAGTAATCCCATGTACCGTAGAGGAATTGAACCTTGTCCTAGACAAATGGATTGGGGATGGAATTGTTAGGCCTTTTAGCTTGTCCAGACCACCGACTGAGGAAGAAAGGAAGAACCCCTTGTTTTGCAGGATTCATAATTATGTCAAGCACTCCACCAAGGACTGTTGGACCCTCCGTGGGCTCTTTCACACAAAGCTAAGAGAAGGAACCCTGGAGCTCACTCAAAAGGAGCTAGAAGTGCAAAGGACCCCCCTGCCTAACCACAAAGGGAAGGGGTGGTGGCTGTAGTGATCCATGGGAACCCAGCAGAAGCAGAAAAATCTAAAGGATCCTTCCACCCAAGTACAGTCAGAACTCTCCAGAAAAATCCCAAGTTCAGGTCGCTATTCAACCAGCTGGGATTTAAACCAGAAGTAAGAAGGGTGGCCACAGAGTCCCTCATGAGTATAGCAGCAGAATCAGGAATGGAATGTTTCACAACAGAATCTCATGCTAGTCGAGCTTACTTGGAGACAACCAATGCAACAATCTTCACAGATGAAGACATGGAGGTTAAGCATCTTGACCACTGTAGACCCCTTTATCTAATGGCCACAATAAATGGTGTCCAAATTAGAAGAGCATTAGTAGACACAGGGGCATCACTCAACCTCATAGCCCTGAGTACCTTGGAAGTCGTGGGTCTAACTAGCAGGAGGATCCTGGGGGCTCCCATGGAGATAACAGGATTTGGAGGATCAGTAGAATCAACTGAAGGATATGTGCGGCTGGCCCTAAGAGTAGGACCAATAGTGGCCCTGGCAAGATTTCATGTGATCAATTTAAAGGTTTCCTACCATGTACTGTTGGGACGCCTATGGCTCTATAAGCACTGCCTTATTCCATCCACGTACCATCAATGTGTTAAAGGAAGGTTGAATGGGAGGCCCGTAAGAATCCCTGCCAACCATAGCCCTTTCAGCTAGGGAGAGGTGAACTTTGTGGAAACAATGTTTTATGATGAGTTGGAACCAGATGATGAGACTCCCGCGTCCGGGACCCCAGGAGCACCTATCCTGGAAGAAGAAGAGGGAGGGGGTACCCGTGACCTAAGAAACCTCTTGGAAAGGAAAAGGCAAAAGCGGGACCCTAGCTCCTCAGGATCCTGAGAGTGTATTGTAGTGCGAGAACCCGAAGGGAGGCTGATTTGTCGTTTGTGAAGGCGCACGAGACCTGAATGCATCATGCAAGAGGGTCCCGGACCACCAGATTATATGATGGCCGAAGAAGAGATCCCAGGGGAACCAGTTAAGGAGGCCCAGATTTAGCCTGAGGAAGAACTAAGAGAAATAAACTTGGGAGCCAAGCTAGGATCCCAGAACCCTATTTTCATTAGTAGTCAACTCGCAGCACAAGAATAGGTGCAATTAGTAACCTTACTCTAGAAATACATGGATGTGTTCGCATGGACCTATGATGAGATGCCTGGTTTGGACCTAGGACTGGTGGTCCATTCTCTCAACGTGGACCCGAGATTCAAGCTAGTAGTCTAACCAGCCAGGGTCTTTCACACTGATGTAGAAGCTCAGATAACTCAAGAAGTCAAGAACCTACTAGCAGCTAGTTTTATCAAGCCCATCCAGCACCCCAAGTGGCTTTCCAACATAGTACCCGTGAAGAAAAAGAATGGCCAAATCCATTGCTATGTGGACTTTCATAACCTGAACAAGGCATGTCCAAAAGATGAATTCCCTTTGCCTAACATCGACCTCCTTGTGGACTCGGCTGCAAGAAGCTCTATATTTTCATTCATGGATGGGTATAGTGGGTACAACCAAATTCGCATGGCTGCCAAATATACGAAGATGACGGCATTCAGGACTCCAATTGGGAATTTTTATTACACTGTGATGCCCTTTGGTCTTAAAAATGCAAGGGCCACGTACCAGCGTACCATGACAAGTATCTTCCATGACATGATGCATAAGGAGATGGAAGACTTTGTGGATGATATTGTGGTGAAATTAAAAACTAGAACGGGACACCTTCAGATACTTAAGCAAGTTTTTGAAAGGTGCAGGAAGTACAAACTACGCATGAACCCCATGAAGTGTGCCTTTGGGGTATCTGCTGGAAAATTTCTTAGGTTTCTAGTACATCACAAAGGCATAAGTGTGGATCCAGTAAAAGCCACGGCCATTGCAACAATGAAAAGGCCTACAACAGTAAAAGAGCTCAAAAGCTTCTTGGGGCGAGTCTCCTACATCAGGAGGTTTGTGCCAGGATTGGCTTCAGTAACATCCAAACTGTTGAAAAAGGGGGCTGAATTCACCTGGGGAGCCGAGCAGCAGGAAGCCTTCCAGAGGATCCAAAAGATCATGAATCATCTTCCTACCCTCCAAGCACCAGTACAAGGGCGACCCCTGTTGCTATACTTAGCATCAAACACCCAGGCAATAGAAGCCCTGCTGGCACAGGAAAATGGCGATGGGAATGAATAACCCATTTACTACGTGAGCAAGACACTTAAGGATGTCGAGACTATGTACCCCAGGATAGAAAGAGCCTGCCTAGTAGTCATCTATGCGTCGCAAAGGCTGAAGTGATATTTCTCCTCTCACCAGATCCTTCCGGTGACCAAGTTACACCCTATAAAAGCACTCCTGCATCAGCCTCTCTTAACAGGGAGGATAGCACAATGGCTGGTCCTGCTCTCTCAATACAATATAGGCCTCAGGACCCCTAAGGCCGTCAAAAGCCAAGCCATAGCAAATCTGCTAGCCCAGTTCCCAGGAAAGGAAAAGTGCTCATTTAGTGAAGAGATCCTAGGGGAGGTGGCAGTGGCAGAAGTCAGGGAAAGAAGTGGACAATAAGATTTGATGGATCGGTAACCACGACTTCAAATGGAGTGGGACCTATGCTAAGTTGTGAAGATGGGAACACCATACCTTTGTCTTTCAAGCTTGGGTTTTCCTGTTCAAATAATGTAACTGAGTACGAGGCAAACCTGACTGGGTTAACCATGGCACTCAGCATAGGAGTAAAGCATATGAGATTCTTGGGAGACTCTAATCTTGTGGTCTCCCAAGTGAAAGGTGATTTTGCACTGAGAGAGCAGAGTTTGGCAACCTACAGGACTTGGGCGCAAAGGTTGGAGCAGGAATTCTAGACTTTCAGCATAGATTATACCTAGAGGAGTGAGAACAGGTTTGCTGATGCACTGGCCACCCTGGGATCTCAAGTACCATTCAAAGGAAAAGACACTCTGATAAGGGTAGGTAGACAGGAACATTCCATAATAAGGATCCTCAAGAGGATGTTCCCTAAAAAATTAGAGCTGTAGATTGGAGGAGTGGGGTCAAAGAAAAAATGAAAGAGGCAGGATATGGAGGAAGTATCAAGGAGCTGAAAGACTACATTCTAATAGAAGGGGAGCTATACAAGAGGCTGCTTGGGGGAATCCTATCTAGATGTATCAGTGAGAAGAAAGGAAAGCTGAGATTAGAAGAACTACATAGCCAAGCCTATGGGGTTGTGGAAAAGATCAGCCTATACAAGAGGATGCAGCGCATGGGGTACTACTGGCCAAGTGTGAAAAAAGAAGCAGCAGCTATACAAGAGTGCCAAAAATGTCTACTCTCAATAGACAAGGAATAAAGCTATGCTGTATTTGTTACAGAAGATTGGAGAACTCCATTCATGGAGTACTTGGCTCAAAGGATCCTACCAACTGATAAGACATTAGCCCGCCAATTCATGAAAATTGTGGTGAGGTATTTCTTACAAAACAGGATCCTGTTCAAAAAAGGGTACGACGAGGATCCCTTAAGATGCCTAGGGCCAAGGGAAGCTAAAGAAGTAGTCAGGGAAGTCCATTCTGGTGACTGTGGGAGTCACCCAGGGAAAAGAAGACTCTACAAGCAGCTACTACTACTGGGGTACTATTGGCCGATAATGAAGAAGGACTCCGAGGAACTGGTCAAGACATGCCATGCCTGTCAAATCCTTGGAGATGCAATTCACACTCACCCAAATGTACTACAGCATATGACGACAGCATGACCTTTTCACACTTGGGGGTTTGATCTCATAGGGCCAATAAACCCCCCTTCCAATGATTACATCTGGATCCTAGCGGCCACTGAGTATTTTACAAAATGGGTAGAAGCTATCCCTTTGAAAAATGCCACTAGAGCAGCTGTGGCAAATTTCATTCGGGAGTACATCATTACAAGGTTCGAGATCCCCAGGAAACTGATCAGTGACAATGGGACCCATTCATAAACAAGGATATGAAAAATCTGACCGAGGTATATCGCATCAAGCATAGAAGATCTACACCATACTACCCGCAAGGAAATGGCCAGGCTGAAGCCATTAATAGGGTGGTGCTAAAGATCCTTAAAAAGATGAAACATGAGTACGAGGGAAAATAGAGCAATCACCTGACAGATGTTCTCTGGGCATGCAGGAGCTCTATGAAAACAGCCACATGATTCTCACCATTCTCCCTAGTCTATGGGAGAGAAGCCATCAGTCCCGTAGAATTGGTTGTCCCTACACCAAGAGTAGTACTTGAAGAAAACCAGGAGGACACCAAGGATACAAACAATCAGAGGAGATTAGTGGATCTAGAAGGATTAGATGAAAAAAGAGAGGTGGCCAGAAGGAGAAGTCTGAGGTACCAGCAAAGAATGTCTAAAGCATATGCATGGACAATACACCCGAGGCTTTGGTATTCTCTGGTCAAGCGGGTTTCGCTGGTTCCGCTCAGGTTCCAGACCCTAGAGAAATTTTTGATCTTCTAATCAGGCAGGGACTTCGAGAGGCGGTGCCTATCATCTTTGATTTCGTTCCTGGGAAAATCCCAGGTTGGCCCATCTGGGTGGATAGGGAACTATCTGATGAGGAGTTCATGGGTCACTTGGAGCATGTTGGGATCCTGAAAGCAGTGGTGATTTCCAGGAATCTTGAGGTTTTTAGAGACGCTAAGGGTCTTAGGCATCTGATACGCCATTGGTGCCCTTCTCTCATACTTTTTTCTTTTCTGTTGGTGAGTTGGCGATCATCCTAAAGGATGTGGTCAACAGCTTCCTTCTTCCGGTGTTTGGGGATGAGAATCCTTTTGATATTAGTCTTTCTGAAGAGGATCTCGAGGTAGAAAACAAGTTATTTAGCCATTTTGGTGGTCGCACTACTTCTCCTAGTGGTAAGCCGGCCAGGATGGGGAGATGGGTTATGACCCTTTCGCGTGAGAAAGATAAGGAAGTCAGGTGAGCTGGTTTCCTGGCGTTCTGGCTTAGTAAGTTCCTGTTTAGTGAGTTCCCCAGGTACGGGGTTAAGTCTACTTTCTTCTCGTTGGCAATTAAGTTGGCCTAGGGCGCTCAGTATCCTTTCGCCCCCTTGTTCTTGGGCTATGTCTATTCCAACTGGATCAGCTTCACGGAGATGAAGCCAAAGGCGACTCTTGTTATGTAATCACTTCATCTCTTCATTGTGCCATCCTTCAAATATTTATGTGGGATCGTTCTTTAGCCACTTTAGCTAAGTGTAGGAATTTGAAGTTTGTGAAAGACAAATTCCAGGGATCCCCCGATATAATTAAAGGTCTTTGTGGTAATTCAACTGATACTTTTCCTATCATCTTCCGCTAGATTAGTCTGAAAGGTGGTAGTCTCAACCTGATTGAGTTGTTTGATCAAGCAAGACATTTACACTGGAGGTCTCCCTAGGAGTTTGGTCCTGGCTTTGCTTGTGATTCTGTGCTGTCTTCTTTTCTTACATCTACAGGAAACACTTTTGATTTGCGTCGTGGTGATGAAGGTAGTTTAGCCTACCTAGCTTGTATTAGTCCCTCTTGGCTTCCTGTGCCTTCTTCAAGCGGCCCCAAGTACACTCATTACTCGGTACACTGGATACTTTGGCAATTCAGTTTTGATCAGGATATTCCCCTGGTGTTTAAAGACATAGTACCGTCTCTTCCTTCTTTGGATCCTTTTTTGAGACTCCAGGCCTTCTCCTACTAGTCGTGGAGGAGCCCTCAGTTTATAGTGCCTAATTCCCAGAGAGGAGTTTTTGCCTCCAATGGTTATGCTGGCTATTGGAGGAGAGTACAAAAATCTATTGTTGACTATGTTGGTTCTGGCATGATTAGAGAAGCCCCCAATCCTAGTATTTCTTCTGCTCCAACATCCAATAAATGCCTATCCCTACCTACTATGAGAATTGTTTCTACTGCTGTGAGTAGTAAGACAGGGTTTGTGGAATGGCATGCTTCCAGAGGAGGCTGGGTGACTTATGCACAGGATTTTTCAGAAACTTGGTCGGCCTGTGACCTTATCATTGGTACTTCTTTCAGGGTACCCATTAAGAGGGGTACAATAGAGGCAATAGGTGCTGCCACTCCCGCAGGTAAAGGCAAGGAAAAAAGGATTAAGCAGGAAAAATTGAAAGAAGCTGAAGTTGAAGAAAGTGTAGAAGGCACAAAGGCTGGTCTCGAGGCAAAAAAGAGAAAGATTGGGAAATCCCAAAAGCAATTGGTGACTCCTGAGGAAAAGGAAGTTAGGCAAGCTTTGGCTACAAGGATCCGAAAGAAGACTAAGGTTGAGTCTTCTTTTTACCAAGTTCCTGTGACTTCTTTAGTCCATGGTCCTTTGGGATCCTCTGATTTTGTATCTCAGTCCCCCTTAGGAATCTCTGGGCGTACTCGTAGTAAACAAAAGACCATCAAAGAATCTGTAGAGAGAAAGAGAAGGGCAAGACCTCTTTCCTTCTTCTATCTTTTATATTTGTCATTGTTGTTGCAGCCACTTCCCCCTTCTAGCTAATGAGTGGTTGTTTCTTTTGCAATCCAAACGCAAATCGGACTCCAACAAAGGTAGAAGTCAGTCATCTGGTGATGATGTGGTATGGTCTTTCCTTATTCATGCCTCTCTGTTTGCTTTTATTCCCTTCTCTGGTACTGTGTGTTTGTGACACCTTGTTACCTACACTTATTATTGTTTGTCTGTTTTTTTTAGGTGGAAGTGTCTCCTCCCATGGCTGGTAGGGCTCTGGAGGAAGAAACGGTTGCAGCCCTTTCTGTTGCGTTTCTTGATATGGAAGAGGAGCCCCCTAGTGATGGCATGGCTGAAGAGGCTGGGCATCCAATGCAGGGTGTTCAAGCTACCCAGGATCCCGAGGCTTCCCAACTTCCTGCGTCCCAAAGTCCTCAGCTTGAGCAGACTCCTAGTCCCATCAGAACTGTGTTCCCTCAAACGGTGTTAAATAAAGAAAATTTGGGAAGCGCTTCTCTGTCCAAACAAACGGGTGAGCCTTATTTTCCTTTATAATAGTGTTTAACTCTATTCCTCTTTTGTCCCATTTTTCTCTCCTTCCCCTTTTGAGTTCCTTCTTTCCTTTTCCTTTTTAGGTTAAGCTAGTGTGAAGTCTGTTCCTAGCGTTGCCTCTTCTTTGGAATTAGAGGATTCTGAAGGTGGGTGTAGATCATTCTTATTGTGTTTCCTTTTCTTTCTTTCTTTTTATGCCTTTCCCTTGTCTTTTTCTTCTATGGCAAAGCCCCTTGCGTCCCTACCTTCTTTTAGCCGTTTTGCTAAGGTTTCCTCACCCTTTCTTCAACTTGCTATGTGTCCTTTCTCAGAGTCTTCCAAGAAGCCAGAGGAGCAAGAGGAGGAAGTTCCGCCCCAGGAGGCCGATACTAGTTTCCCCTTTTTCCTTCTTTTTTTTTTTTTTTTCTGCCTCTTTTTTTGAATTAAGTCTGTTTCTCCCTTTTTTTGTGAGTGTTGATACAGGTGTTAGGAATTTTGAGTTTGCGGTTCCTGAGGGGGTTGTGGGATCCATTCAGGTTACTGATCTTCAAACAACCCAAAAGGCTGAAGGTTTTCCAGCTCCTGCAGGCGAAGATGCAGTGATAGTGGACGTTCCGGGAGTGGCTGCTTTAGATCTTGATTCAAGGCTTTCCGTCTTCTTGGCTTGTTTTGATCTTCTGGAGTTCAACAGCCTTCCTGCTAGCCATTTCCATTCCTTTGGGTCTTCTTATGGCAGCTTCTTGCATTTCTCCGTGCCTGTGGAGGGTCTGCCGTTGCTAAAAGGTTTGTTCAAGAGTCATGGAGACTTTACCAGTGGTTTTAGGGGAAGTGTTTTTCTGGGCAACATCCTGATGGAGCTACTGTGTGCTATGCTGATTTCTTTGAGAGATTCTTCTGTAGACTCCTTATCTGAAGAGAAGCTTTTGGAGTGGAGGGAAGCGGTGCAAGACCTTTTAGAGGCCAGGTTCAACCTATCCTTCTTGCTGGAACATTTGCGTCTACTGGCCCACGTGCTATTTCAGAGGCAGGCTTCCAAGAGTATAGATGTTGGGATTGTTGCTGCTGAGGAAGCTCTGGCTCATGCTCACAAGGTCTTGCAAGATTTGAAGGTTAAAAGGCAAAGAGTTCTTTCTTCTTCAGCTGTGCCTACTATTTCCCCAGATGGTTCCTTGTTAGCTGGCCTTATTTCCTAGCTTTTCCCTTCTCCCCCTTTTTCCAGCTGTTTTAGATGTGTATAAACAATTTGGGGTTGTATAAGTTTCTATTTTTTCTTCTACTTGAACACTACTCCTTTTTTTTTTACATAGATCTGTATTTGTGTTTCGAGACTGCTCCTAAGTGTTTGTGTTTCAAAACTGTTTCTAAGTGTTTGTGTTTCAAGACTGCTTCTAATTTTTCTTAATAGCATGTGGATTTGTTTGTTTCCCTTTGATACATTGCTTTTCTTTACCCTCTTCTTTTTTTTACAAAGTCTTAGGCCATGGTTCCTACAAGTTTTATTGTAGGTCCTAGATCAGGTACCCTGGTGGTTGTTTTGTTGTGCAAGTACTAAACTGGGTACATTGGGTATCCCCTCTTTATATATATATATATAGTCTCAGTTCATGAACTTGACAGGTCCCCTTTTTGTCAAGTGCTGGGCTAGGTATCTTGGGCACTTACTTTTGCTTGTGATCTTAGACCATGCATTTGAAACTATCTGTGAGGTGGATCTTGGGTCATGTGTCAAAAGGCTTCTTTTTTTTTCTTTTTTTTCTTTTTTTTTTTTTGTCTTGGCCCAGATATCCTTCCTTAATTCTATCCAAACTTGGACTTTGCAATATTTAGGACTTAAAGGCTAAAGGAAAAAGAAAACTTCATTGAATTAAAATACGATTATCATTTAAGGAACGTAGGAAAAGTCATCAAAGATAGTAAGGATCACATAGTGTCTTTCTATCATGGGTTCCTGAACAAAATCACTTAGACAAGAATTCATAACAAAAGCAAAGAAATGATAAAAACACTTAGTGAGTTGGGGAGTTGGCAAAAGGATCCTGGCGTGCTGATACCCCTTCTTTCTTATACATAGTACTATTTCAGCCACTTCCCATTTATGGGTTCTGTCAGGACTGTCCCATCTTCCTTTGTAAGGTAGTAATACCCACTTTCATGAGCTGGTCTAATGATGTAGGGTCCTTCCCATTTTGGGGCGAATTTGGAGGGCCCTGGAAGGTTCCTCCTTACGTGTTCTGCCATCCTCAATACCAGCTGCCCTTCAGTAAAAGTTCTTGGGCGTACTGCTTGTGCATATGCTTTAGTCATTCTTTAGTAGTACCTCTGGCTTCTCTTCTTGGCTAGTTCCCTTTCTTCCTCTACCCCTTCCAGATCTGCCAATCTCCTTTCATTGTTTGTGTTCTTGGTTTCCTTTTGGCTTTCTTCAAGTACTACTCCTGGTGTAGGAACAACTAATTTCACAGGGCTGATAGCTTTTGTTCCATAGACTAGGGAAAATGGCGAAAATCCCGTGGCTGTTTTTACAGAGCTCTTGCATGCCCAAAGTACATCTGCCAAATGGTCACTCCATTTCCCTCCATACTCATGCTTTATCTTTTTAAGGATCTTCAGCATCACCCTATTAGTGGCCTCAGCCTGGCCGTTTCCTTGTGGGTAGTATGGGGTAGACCTTTCATACTTGTTGTAATATGCCTCAGTCAACCCCTTCATGTCTTTGTTTATGAACGGAGTCCCGTTGTCACTGATCAATCTCCTAGGGATCCCGAACCTTGTAATGATATGTTCTCGAATGAAATTTGCTACGGCTGCTCCAGTGGCTTTTTTCAAAGGGATGGCCTCTACCCATTTTGTAAAGTACTCTGTGGCCACTAAGATCCATATGTAACCATTGGATGGGGGGTTTATAGGCCCTATGAGATCGAGCCCCCAAGTGTGAAAAGGCCATGGTGTTGTCATATCCTGCAACACATTTGGGTGAGTATGGATCACATCTCCAAGGACTTGACAGGCGTGGCAGGTTTTGACTAGTTCCTCGGAGTCTCTTTTCATCGTTGGCCAGTAGTATCCCAACAGTAGTAACTGTTTATAGAGCCTTCTTTTTCCCAGGTGACTCCCACAATCACCGGAATGGATTTCCCTAACTACTTCTCTAGCCTCCCTTGGCCCCAGGCATCTTAGGGGATCCCCACTGTATCCCCTTTTGAATAGGATCCCGTTTTGCAAGACATACTTGTCTGCAAGTTTCTTGAGCTAGTGGGCTAGCGTCCTGTCAGTTGGTAGTATCCCTTGAGCCAAGTATTCTATGAAGGAAATTCTCCAATCTTCTGTAACAAATATAGAGTAGCTTTCTTCTTGTCTATCGCAAGCTGACACTCTTGACATTTTTCCTGTATATTTGCTGCCTCTTTGTTCATATTCGGCCAATAGTATCCCATGCGTTGCATTCTTCTATATAGGCTGATCTTTTCGACAATACCATAGGCTTGGGTATGTAATTCTTCTAACCTCAATTTTCCTTCCTTCTCGTTGATACACCTGGATAGGATTCCTCCAGGTAGCCTCCTGTACAATTCCCCTTCTATCAGAATGTAATCCCTCAACTCTTTGATACTCCCTCCGGGTCCTGCCTCTTTCATTTTTTCTTTGACTTTGCTCTTCCAATCCCACTGCTTGGACTCTCCGGGGTACATCTTTTAGAGGATCCTTATGATAGAATGTTTCTGCTTTCCTATCCTTACCAGCGTGTCCCTTCCTTTGAATGGTATTTGGGATCCCAAGGTGGCGAGCGCATTAGCAAACCTGTTCTCACTCCTTTAAGTGTACTCTATGCTAAAGGTCTGGAATTCCTGCTCCAGCCTTTGCGCCCAAGTTGCTAAACTTTGTTCTCTTAGCGCAAAGTCACCTTTCACCTGGGAAACTACAAGATTGGAGTCTCCCAATACTCTCATATGCTTTACTCCTATACTAAATGCTATAGTTAACCCGGTCAAGTATGCCTCATATTCAGCTGCATTATTAGAACAGGAGAACCCAAGCTTGAAAGACAAGGGTATGGTATCCCCATTCTCACAGCTCAGTACGACTCCTACCCTATTTGAAGTTATTGTAGCTAACCCATCGAATCTCATTGTCCATTTCTTTCCTAGGATCTCTGCCACTGCTACCTCACCTGGGATCTCCTCACTCAGTGAGCTTTCCTCCTTTCCTGGGAGGGAACTGAGCTAGCAGATCTGCTATGGCTTGTCTTTTGACAGCCTTAGGGATCTTGAGACCTATGTCATATTGAGAGAGCAGGACCAGCCATTGTGCTATCCTTCCCGTGAGAAGGGGCTGGTGTAGGAGTGTCTTTATGGGATGAGACTTAGTCACCAAAAGGATCTGATGAGCTGAGAAATACCTTTTCAACCTCTAGGACGCATAAATAATCACTAGGCAAGCTTTCTCTATTCTGGGGTACCTGGTCTCGGCGTCTTTGAGTGTCCTGCTTACGTAGTAAATAGGTTGCTCGTTCCCATCATCATCTTCCTGTGCTAGCAAGGCTCCTATTGCCTGGGAGTTTGATGCTAAGTACAGCAATAGGGGTCGCCCACGCATTGGTGCTTGGAGAGTGCGCAAGTGATTCATGATCTGCTGAATCCTTTGGAAGGCCTCCTGTTGTTCCGTTCCCCAGGTGAACTCAGTTCCCTTTTTCAACAGTTTGGATAAACCTGTCGTAACTGAAACTAGCCCAAGCACAAATTTCCTAATATAGGAGACCCTCCCTAGGAAGCTTTTGAGCTCCCTCACCATTGTCAGTCTTTTCATTGTGGCTTTGGCTAGATCTACACTTATGCCTCTGTGATGTACCAGAAACCCAAGAAACATTCCAGCAAACACCCCGAAGGCACATTTCATGGGGTTCATGCGTAGTTTGTATTTCCTGCATCTTTCGAAAACTTGCTCAAGTACCTGAAAGTGTCCTGTCCTAGTGACCACAATATCATCTACATAATCTTCCATCTCCTCATGCATCATGTCATGAAAGATAGCTGTCATAGTTTGTTGGTATGTGGCCCCTGCATTTTTGAGGCCAAAGGGCATTATAGTGTAATAAAAATTCCCGATTGGAGTTTTGAATGCCATTTTCTTTGCATCCTTGGCAGCCATGCAAATTTGGTTGTACCCACTGTACCCATCCATAAACGAGAACATAGAGCATCCTGCAGCTGAATCTACAAAAAGGACGATATTGGGCAAAGGGAACTCATCTTTTGGGCATGCCTTGTTCAGATTGCGAAAGTCCACACAGCAACGGATCTGACTATTTTTCTTTTTCACAGGTACTATGTTAAAAAAGCCACTTAGGGTGCTGGATGGGTTTGATAAAACCAGCTGTTAGCAGCTTCTTAACTTCTTGAATTATCTGAGCTTCTACCTCGGTGTGAAAGACCCTAGCCGGCTGAACTACTGGTCTGATTCCTGGGTCCACGTTAAGAGAATGTACCACCAATCCTGGGTCTAGACCAAGCGTTTCATCATAGGTCCATGCGAACACGTCTCTGTACTTCTAGAGTAAGGTCACCAATTGCTCTCTTTCTTGTGCCATCAGCTGACTGCTAATAAAGACAGGCTTCTGGGATCCCAGCTCGACTCCCAAATTTATTTCCCTTAATTCTTCCTCAGGCTGAATCTAGGCTTCCTTAACTGGTTCCTCTGGGATTCTTCTTGGGCCATCATGCAATCTGGTGGTCCAGGACCTTTCTGCGTGATGCATTCAGGTCCCACGCACCTTTATAAGTGATAGATCAACCTTCCCCCGGGTTCTCGCACCACCACACATTCTCGGGATCCTGAAGAGCTGAGCTCCCTCTTTTGCCTTTTTCTTTCCAGAAGGTTTCACAGGTCATGGGTGCCCCTTCCTCCTTCTTCTTCTTCTTCCAGGATAGGTGCTCCTGGAGTACCTGGCGTAGGGCTCTCGTCATCTGGTTCCAGCTCGTCGTAAAACATTGTTTCTGTGAAGTTCACTTCTCCTTGGCTGAAAGGGTTACGGTTGGCAGGGATCCTCACTGGCCTCCTATTCAATCTTCCTTTAATACATTAATGGTACGTGGATGGAATAAGGCGGTGTTTATGGAGCCACAGGCGTCCCAACAATACATGGTAAGACACCTCTGCATTAATTACATGAAACCTTGTCAGGGCCACTATTGGTCCTACTCTTAAGGCTAGCTGCACATACCCTTCAATTGATTCCACCGACCCCCCAAATCCTATTATCTCCACAAGAGCCCCCAGGATCCTCCTGTCAACCAGGCCCATGTCTTCCAAGGTACTTAAAGCTATGAGGTTGAGTGATGCCATTGTGTCCACCAATGCTTTTCTGATTTGGACACCATTTATGGTAGCCATTAGATAAAAGGGTCTACGGTGGTCTGGATGCTCAACTTCCATGTCCTTATCAATGAAAGTTATTGCATTAGTTGTCTCCAAGAAAGCTCAAGTAGCATGTGATTCTGCTGTGAAACATTCCATTCCCGAATCTGCCTCTATACTCATGAGAGACTCTGTGACCACCCTTCTTGCTTCTGGTCCAAATCCCAATTGGTTGAATAGTGACCTGAACCTGGGATTCTTCTGGAGAGTCCTGACTGTGCTTGGGTGGAAGGATCCTTCAGATTCTTCTACTTCTGCCGGGTTCCCATGGATTACTACAGCTACCACCCCTTTCCCTTTGTGGTTAGGCAAGGGGTTCCTTTGCACTTCTGGCTCCTTTTGAGTGAGCTCCAGGATTCCTTCTCTTAGCTTTTTGTGGAAGAGTCTACGGAGGGTCCAGTAATCCTTGGTGGAATGCTTGACATAATTATGGATCCTGCAAAACAAAGGGTTCTTCCTTTCTTCCTCAGTTGGTAGCTTGGGCACAGTAAATGGCCAAACAACTCCATCTCCGATCCATTTGTCCAGGACATGGTTTAACTCCTCTATGGTACATGAGATCATCGGTGGTTCCTCAAACGCCTTCCCATCAGGCCTCTTCCTTTTCTCTCCCACTGATGCTATCATGGCTTGGGATACTGGCATCCTTTTTGTCCTCATAGTTTATGCTGTCCTTCTAGTTCTCTGTAACAGGTCAGCAAACTATACAATGCATAAACCTTTTTCTACGAGTTCTTTTTCTTCGTGGTCCCCATAACAATCTAGGGACACATCTTCAAACCTTTTAATGAACTAGACGGGATCCTCCCCAGGCCTTTGCCTTACCATCTGAAGGCTTTGGAAAGTGATCTTGTCCTCATCGGGGTAATACTTAGCACAGAATCTCTCCATCATTTCATCACAGGTTTTAATGGACTCAGGTCTCAGCATGGTGTACGAAGTATATGCTCTATCCACTAAGGATTAGCAAATTCTCTTAGACATAGTTCTTTGTCTCCTGCGTAGGGACCCATAGTGTGAATGAACCTACTCACGTGTTCCACAGTGCTTCCATTTCTTCCGTCAAAAGGATGGAACTTTGGGGGTTCATACCCTTTGGGGTATGGCTTGCCAAGGAGTTCTGGTGGAAATGGGGGATCTCAAGAGAATTGCTTGGGGATCCCCAAAAGTTTTTCCCTTTCTTGCTCCAGGAGGGCACTGACGTCTGCTAGTGTTAGGTGCTGGGAGTTGGTTCTCCCTCCCACTGCTGACCCTCCTTCTAGTTGAGTTATGTCTTGGTTACCCACAGGGGGAACATTGTCTTTGATTTCCTGTGTCCTACCTTCTTTGAGAAGGCGAACTTCTTGCTCCAAATCCTTCAACATCACTGTCATTCGAGCCATGGGGTCTGGCTCTTGCCTTGCGTGCCTTTGTTCTGACACGACCTCCTGCTCCATCAGGGGTACCTCGCCCCTCTGTCTGGAAGCTACTTCGTTTTCTCCCACGGGCTCAAAGGCCGCAAGTGGCATATTAGTACCTTTACTGTTCCTTTGTCTTGAAGGCATGCTCTGCGAAGGGATTGCTTCTTCCCTCTTCTTTACCCAGTCCCCAGCGGAGTCGCCAAAATGTAAGAGTGCTTTTTTTTTTAGCACACAGGCCCAAGGATCCCGGGCCAAATAATTATAGTTTGGTGGACTAGGCTTTGATTCACCGCAGCTAAAGGGTTATTTAAGAACCAAGTGGTGCACAGGGCATGCTTTCTACAATACACATAAACTAGCAAACAAGGATATTTGTATTGAACGACAAATAAAACAGCAAAAGGAATACAAAGCAATGGTTAGGGATCCTCAAATTAATAAGAAATACTTTATTAAATTTTCTTTATTATGATTACAATGTGCTCACTAAGACGTGATACAAGGTTCAAGTAAACTCAAAAATTACAGACTTAGATGGCTATTCAAGCCTCCAAGACTTGCAAAGTTTGAATCTTTTTTAATCCAAGTATGTGCTATAGTGGCTGTTTCTGGGATACCTGGAGATAGTTTACTAATTTCTTTGAGTTCTTCTCCATAGAACTTTCTCAATGATTCTATTGTAATTTTCTATTGCTTTATTCACACTTATTCCTCTCCTTTGCCAGCTGCCTTCCCCCCTTTTTATAGTGTTATTCTAGAGTCCCGGGGAACTATTGATTCTCTTGTTTTGCCCCCTAGGTACCAGAGCCCGTTTTGTGCCCATCGCCCAGAAGGTTGAGCTTTCCCTGTTTCTCATTTTTTTTCTTCCTTTTGGTGTTGTTTCTTCAAAAGCCCATGGCTGACTATCCATTTTAGAGTGCACTTGTTTCTAATGTCACGTTCCTTATGGTTCAGCTTTTGGCCGTCCTTCCTCTTTATCTTTTTTCCCAAGTGGGCGGAACCCACTCTGTTGGTTCGAAAGTTTTTTGCTGCTACTTCCCTTTTTATAGTTCTTTATTCTTGTTCCCCGAGGTACCGTTCATTTGCGTTGTGAGAGGTCACTCTAGACTTTCTTCTTTTTCTTGCTAGATCTCTGGTACCTAAGAAGGACGTATCTACCCTCTATTTCTTGTGTTCTTTTGGCTTTTCCTTTGAACTGTCTTAATCCTGTCTTGGCTGTGCTATACGCCTCAACGATCCCGACTCAGATTTTTTACGCTAGTTCTTCTCCAATCTTCTGATCTGGGCCTCTTTTCTTTTTCTTCTTTCTTTTCTTATAGGCTTTAGGGCTTGTCTTTCTTTATGGTTTTTGGGCTTCAAGCCGTTTGGGCTTACCACCCATTTTCATTTTCTATGGCCCCTTATGTTATTTCTTTGGGCTTGGGTGCTGTGATTTTTTTGGACCTCAACACCCATAAACAAATAGTTTTTTAGAATAAAAACGTTGTTGGCTATAGTCTGAATCCTGTAAGCTCGATAGATTGAGACATGTGTCGAGTTTTAATGAATCTCGACAGATCGAGCTTCTGTCAAGGAGGTATCAAGGCCTGCAAATTGCACTTTTCTTTAGTAATCTTCATGTCTTTAATGTAACTACTTGTAATGATCATCTTGAACATACTTAGATTTACTTAAATACAAGTAAAGTACATTTTGTCAAATGATATGCCAATTACATAAAAATATATCCCTTACAATTTTTATGCCAACCATCAATTATCTACGTACATTTTTGGCTAGCCGTTAATTATTATTTTATTTTTAATTGAGTCTAATATTTTTATGGCCAACTATTAACTATATACGTACGTTTTTATGGCCCTTTAATTTTTTAAGAAATGTGTATAATATTTTTATTCTCAACCATCCACTTACGGTATTCAGCAGCAGCAGCAACAACAACAACAACAACAAAAAGAAGAAGAAAAAAAAGAAAGAACTACGCACGTTGTGTGACATATAGTTAGGTTTTATTACATAGTTTGCAAGTAGTACAGTTTGTTTATACACCGATACAATTGGGGGGGAGGGGAGGACTATTGACTCTATCTCTAGCTTTTGGAACCCTCTTTTAACAGGAAAATGACTTGATCTAGTTTTTTCGTGCATTGAATTTATTGGGATCTGAATCTATATCGAACATTTGTCACGTGTGACTAGTTTACTGCACAAAAACACTATACCCAATTCTTATCCCGTAACATTTAATCATTGATGCATAATGCCCCTCTAAAATTTTGAATCCCTTCACAGTGATATTGTTTTTTAATCCTAATGATACTACACCCTCTGTTGCCATCAAGTACTACTAGTCAAAAGAATTTTCACGTTATTTGACTCGAATGAAGCATATTTATCTACCAAGTTGTGAATTAATTACTAATAATGTATGCATTTTAACTGTTTGTTTGACTTTAGTTTTTACTTTATTTTTTTCCCCACTTTGTGTGGAGGATTGCATCATTGTTTTAGACTTTTAAGTATTTTGTTTGTTTTTTTAATTTTTATTGCGTGGATAATGCCCTGTGTCTTTAGAATTTGCTGCTCCGTGAATCTTGCTGTGTAAGTCAAACAAGTAAATTAGTACACTAATCGATCTGTTGAAAACGATTTCTTATTTTGTGACACGCGTTAGAATATAAATCTTAGCATTTTTTTTTCTTTGTTTTTGGCAACTTCACTTGAAAGTTGAAACCGAATTTTTATAATTATGAGACACAAATAGATGCTTAGATCACCCTGACTTCCAGTAGATGTATAATCTCTTACACAACATGAGTCATTGAGATATGTGGAATTTTCACACTGTAAGCGAGTGAATTCTGCATGAGATACCTACTATAACTTTGTAGGAGAGGTAGATAAAAAATTTCTTTTGTATTTCACTTTATTTTATGCTCCACCTAAAAAAATTCAAACAAATTACATATATATTTGGTGAAATATAAATTGAAACACTAAAAATCAAGGCCTATTTGATATTGGGATAATTTACAAGGAAGTCAATTTTATACCGTGCCAGCCGGTACGACCGGTATATACCGTACCGACCAATGCACCAATACAGATACCTCCCTTGTTTCATACCGAAAAAAATACCAGCCATACCGACGAAATCTGGCTATTTCGACCAGTTAGTGGATACCAGACCGGTACCTTTTCTCACACCACACTAAACTTCTGTCCCTCTTTGCCTCCTCTTTATCACACCGATGACGACGAAATACCGATTGGTGATGAGGAGAGGCATCAGTGATTCATGCACTGGAAATCAGTTTGAAGTGAAGAAAAAAATAGACTGGACTAATGCTAAAAGAGTTAGACTAATGTGAATCGTGTGATACTGAGAGAGAGAGAGAGAGAGAGAGAGAGAGAGAGAGATCTGTAACTAATGGGGAAGAAATGAAATAAAAAGTGAAGAGTGAAGACAAAATAAATTTGAAAGAGGAAGAGGTAATGTGTGGTTGTAAAGAGATAGCATGTGAAGCTATGATGTGTTGGAACTTAGAAATAGGAATGATAGGTTGGCAGGCAACTAGCTTCAGGCGTGCAACATTAGAAAAAAATAAATGAAAGAATAAAATAAATGTGGGACAAGAGAAGAGAAAAATAGAATAAAAAAAGTGTTGGGTTTTTTTCTTTCTTTTCTACACGTACTCAATATCTGGAATGGCAATGTGGCTCTAAATGTTAGTTTGGTAGACATGATTCTTGTTGTATTGACAATATCATTAACCGTTTTCCCTCTTCTTCTTTTTTGTGTGTGTATATATATATAATATATAAAATAGCAGTAAACCCGAAACGGTACACCGGTATTGACCGGTATCTAAAATATATCGTACCGGTGGCCAAACAGATACAACTTCCGGTACGGTATTAACTTCCTTGATAATTTATCTTAAAAGAATAAAACCATTACAAAATTGGGAGCTTTAGGCCTAGGTCTCAAGCGTTATGCATGCTACTCCTTGGAGTTCAAAACGTTGAATTTCATATTGCTTCCCGTTTTCCACTATAGTTTTAATTCTTGTTAAAACATTGCTGGTGGGGTAGGTTAGGAAGCTGGAATTGCTGATAACAATACTGGTCTTCGTAATGGCTACATGTTTCTTTGGAGAAATGGGTTATGTAAAGCCTCCAGCAGTTGCTGTGCTAAAGGGAATGTTTATACCCAAGCTTAGTGGCCAAGGAGCCACCGGGGGTGCCATGGCACTTTTGGGTCATGCCGTACGTTATTTACTACTTCATTAAATATATATCATTTCATTATTTCATAATAACTATTTATTTTCTTCCTTCTAATAATTAATTTGTGTTATACACTTATACCTTATTATTTATTCCATTTCTTTTGATCAATAGGCACAATCTCTTTCTCCACTCGGCTCTTGTGCTATCCAGGAAAATACCAAATTCTGTCCATGGTATCAATGTAAGAACCTGGTGCTTACAAATTGCCCCTTTTAATTTTATTTAAAATTCAATTTAGTATATAACTTTTGATTTATTCAATTTACTCCAATAACATCCATTCGTTTTCAATGTAGTCCTTACGTTAGGCTGGTAGCCAGTTACATGTCCCAAAACAATGTAATTTTGGAATTTTTTTTTTTTAAATTTCAAAACCAATCGACATCGTTTTTAAGACACCTAACAGCACTGTCTAACGAAATTAGATGGAAAGACTACATTGAATCAAACTATAAATTTTTTTACTAGTATGAATATTTCAGAAGTTACAAGATTGAATTGAATTTTAGACAAATTAGAAGATGCAATCTGTAATTTAATCAAAAAAAAAATTATATACAAATGAGCTCCAAACTCCAGTAATTATCATAATCATAGATGGTAAAACTAGTTTAATTTATTAAATTGTAAAGGACAGATAAATGCTTTCTTTATTTTCCAAAATAATTGCTTTTTGCTAATGTGTCAAAATGATTGTGTTCTGCCTTGTCGTGCTATATCACAAGATGCATGTCGATATTTCCTAATAGAGAGCGGATTCGCATTGTTTGTTGCATTTCTAATCAATGTTGCAATTGTCTCTGTATCGGGCACCGTTTGCTCAGCCAATAACATCTCAATGAGACTGCAAATCAATGCAATGATCTTAACCTCAACTCAGCCTCTTTCCTTCTCAAGGTTCAAATTTATATATATTAAATTATTTTACATTAGAATAATGGTTAAATAATTAAATTCAACCATTTTTTTTTAATTTAAACTTTTGGGACAAATAGTAGTCTATCAATTTGAATGCAATTAGAATGTTTATGCAAAGGTCTAACATAATTTTTTATTTTTTTATAATTTTATTGATTTATGTGTGTAGAATGTATTGGGTTGGTCAAGCTCAACCATTTATGCCATTGCATTACTAGCCTCAAGGCAAAGCTCCACCATCATAGGCACTTATGCAAGGCAATTCATCATGCAGGTCTTGAAAATTAAACATACAACATGCACACACAAACATATATGTTTATATCATGTGAGCTACCCTAATTAATTGGGATTAAATTTTAATTAATTTAAGGATGGTGTGGCTTTTATAGGGTTTCTTGGATCTTAATATGAAAAAATGGATTAGAAGCCTGATGACAAGGTGTATTGCCATTACACCTAGTCTTATTGTTTCCATTATTGGAGGATCTAAAGGTACAGCCCGACTTATCATCATCGCATCGGTTTGTAACTTGTGATCTCTGTTTGTTTGTTTGTTTTTTTTTTTTTTTTTTAACATCGATACCTATATTCAAACATAGGATAAAAATTTAATGGGTTTTTGCTTTGCAAATGATACTTTCATTTGAGCTTCCATTTGCTCTAATCCACCTCCTAAAATTCAGTAGCAGTGCCACCAAGATGGGACAAGATGGGACCACACAAGAATTCAATATATGTACGTTGTTTACTTACTTTTGTTTCTTTTTTCTACTTTGGGTGGAGCTTGTGTCCAGTAGCCAGTGCCACTGGACACGTTGTGATGCGGACACATTGTGATGCGGACACGTGTCCATATCCTAACGTGTCCAGTGGCAACTAGCCACTGGACATAAGCCAGTCCCTTTCTACTTTTGCTTTTAGATGACTAATTGAGGTACAATCGTTATAGTGGGTCTTGACTAGGGTGATAGGTTGAATTTATAAAGCTCATAAGTGCAATTAATACGTATATTTTAGATTCGTCAATTAAATTCAATTATATGACTACATTGCTCAATATAGTATAAACAAAATTAATGACAATTAAATTTAACTAGATGGTTTATTAATCAATACAGTGACATGATTGAATTTAATTGAAAAACATAATTTAAAACATCTAGGTAACCATATCTAAGTTTAAAAGAAAGAAATTAGATGGCCAAAGCAAGCAAAGCATTAAAGAAAACAACTACATTTTTGTTTCTCTTACACACAAAAGAAGAAAGAAAGAAAGAGTAAGGCAAACGTCTTTCTATTATTTAAGCATCGAACAATTATGCCTGTAGGTTATTGTGATCTCGTGGATCCTAGGGAAGGGAATCGTTGGCATCAACATCTACTACCTGAGCACAGGCTTTGTCGGTTGGCTACTTCACAACAATTTACCAAAGGTTGCAAATGTGTACGTTGGGCTCCTAGTATTTCCCTTAATGCTCATCTATATCTTAGCAGTCATCTATCTTACCTTCTGAAAGGACACTATTGTAACATTTGTTGAGCCTGTAAAGCATGACCACCCAGTAGCCCAAAACAACATGGAACACGAGCTAGGTAATTCTTGTGTGGTGGACGAGTTGGATCACATTCCTTACAGAGAAGATTTGGCTGATATCCCACTACCAGAGTGAAGGGTTTTTTTCTAGATCAAATGCAACAACAGCCAAGCCAAGGTATATTGTTAGTGGTAGGGAGCTCCAAGTTAAATGTGACTTGAACTTTCTTCAAGTTCATCTAAGGCTTTCCTTCTATGGAAATTGTATGTAATTTCGAACCACCTATTGTAGTTTCCATTATTCAATTGTAAGTTTATGTTGAACCTTTTAGTTTGCCTTTAAAGAAATTCGACTTTTCATAATAGCTATTTAGTCTCATGATAAATCATTGATAAACTTAAGTCTCCTTGTGATATAGGAGAATGAGGAGAGAAAATGGGAGAAATTTTAGAGGTTTGATTTCAATAAGTCAGTCAACAAAATTAAAAAAGGAAATATTTGGTTTGTTAGTTGGTGAAATCCCAATACTGATCCGAATATTCTGTCTCCCAACCCTTTCCTCAAGTTAAAGCATGAATGTCAAACTTGTAATCAAGATGACAAAATTGATCTTTGCCAAGAGGCTTAGTGCAGAAGCCAGCAATATGAGAAGTTCATATTAATCTAGCTTCAATCTTTTCATAAATAGGATGGCAATCCAGTTCAATATGTTCATTTTGCTAGCAAATGATAATGAGACTAACAAGAATATGGAGTACTACTTTGTTGTCACAATAAAGTCTCATATGGCCATTATGGTTGATGCCAAGGTCCCTGAGAAGCTATTGAAGCAAAATGAGTTCACATGTGGAGGTCATGACATAATATTCGGCTTAAGCAAAGGAGTGAGAGACACTAGTTTACTTCTTGAACTTCCAAGAGATGGGGCTGTTACCCAAAAAACTCCAATAGTTGTGACAAATTTACCAAGTAGTTGGACAAGTACCTAATCAACCAGATCTATTTCAAACACTAATTTGATAGTAATTTGCTTTGGGAAAAAATAATTCCTATTTCAAATTTAAGCTTTCTTGACTGATCCATTTAACCCTTTTTCGCCCTTTTCGCTTCTAGCACATAAATGGATCACCAAAAGTAATTGAATCATAAAATTAAGAACTTGTATAATGTTCTCTCTCTCTCTCTCTCTCTCTCTCTCTCATTGTTAATTATTTTTTTTAAACCTGACCTAGAGCTAGAATCATATACAAGTTAAAGCATTGGATGATTGAGAGTAGGTTGTGCATTCCCTAAAGAGATTTTTTTTTTTTTTTGAGAAAGAGTACATGAATATTATTAAGAAATAGGAATGTCAGCGTGATACACTGCAAGGGTTTGGAATGGAACATCCTCCATCCAAACAAAAAAACCAGTGATATGAAGTGCATATCTAGTTAGGTTGTCAGCAACAGAATTGCCATTTCTACCAACATGCAAATAACTGATACAAGTAAAAAAGTTGGTGCTTCTTTGGCATCTCTGATTAGAAGACCAAATGGAGCAAGAGAGGGTGAACCATCTTGTAGGATTATTTGGACAGTGGTCAAGGTGGAGTTGGTTGTTTCCTTGGCTGGGCAACTCAAAACTCTAGTAGGGAATCAATAGCTCGCTGCTGAACTTGATCAATTGGAAAGCTTGTAGGAGTTAGTCGGATTGCATTGCGCCTAAACCAGATTGTCCATATCGTTATAGCAAAGAGCTCCGCATTGCATTCCCTGAAGAGTTGAACATGACATTTGAAAGTAGATAACTGCTGTATAGAAAATTTGAAATGCACGATTGACTCCTAAATTTTACATTTTACCCCTTGAACTATAGCTCCCCACACCCCCCTCCCAAAAGAAAAAAAAAAAAAAAAAAAAAGGAATTATAAGCATTTACTACTTAATCCCCTGCCTTTTGTTTTGAAATTAAGTTTAACAAAATTTAGCATTAAAAGACCAATTTACCTTATATTGTCTATTGTTTAGAGGGAAGGGTAGATTGGTCTTTTAATGCTACATTCCGTTAGATTTAACTAATAATGAGACACGTGTTACATGAGTTTTAGTTTAGAGAGTGAAATCGTGCATTCTTGTAATTTAGAGGATAAGTGTAAAATGAAATATAATTAACGGTGAAAAAGTGTAATTCTTATAGTTTACAACAAAAATGATTGTGATATGTCTTCGTAAGATGATTTATTATCTGTGTGCCTTGTAATTCTTGCTTATTTCTTTTATTTTAGAATTTTATTTGAACTTTTTACTAGGAGACATAAAACTTCAATATTTGGATTTTTCACTCAAGAATTCATGCCTAACCTCACATCAAAACAAAATCAAAGAGCTTGCTCATGTGAACTACTTTGGCATTTGCTCATAAAAGCATGTAATGTGATACTCTTTGTTACATCCTCCAATATTGTTTCATCTACTATATTTTATTTTAACTAATCGCAAACTCACGTGATGTGCGAAAAAATTAGATGATTTAATTTGTTTTTTTTTTAGTGAAAAATGAAAATAATAGATGATATATATAAGTGTTAGTCTCAATCCTTTTTTTAAATGACGTGATTATTTTCTAACAAAGTTTTTGATACAATATATTAGATTTTCTAAATTAATCTATATATATTTGTTATTTGAAAGTGTTTTAAATTTTATAAATTTTTTTCAGGAAATATAATTCATTTTACATTCAATTATTATATAAAGCAAGATATTTTGTAAATAATGTAATGTGTGGTTAGAATTTGTTATTTGAAAGTGTTTTAAATTTTATACATTTTTTTTAGATAATATAATGCATTTTACATTCAATTATTATAAAAAGTGAGATATTTTGTAAATAATGTAATGTGTGGTTAGAACTTGTATAATGTTCTCTCTCTCTCTCTCTCTCTCTCTCTCTCTCCTTTTTTTCTTTTTAATTTTTTTTTTTAAGAAACCTGACCTAGAGCTAGAACCATATACAAGTCAAAGCATTGGATGATTGAGAGTAGGTTGTGCATTCCCTAAAGAGTTGAACATGACATTTGAAGTAGGTAACTATTGTATTGAAAATTTGAAACGCATGATTGACTCCTAAATTTTACATTTTACCCCTTGAACTATGACCCCCCCCCCCCCCCCTCCCAAAAAAAAGCTATAACTATCTACTACTTAATCCCCTGCCTTTTGTTTTGAAATTAAGTTTAACAAAATTTAGCATTAAAAGACCAATTTACCCTCTATTGTTTGTGTTTTAGAGTGAAGGGTAAATTGGTCTTTTAATGCTACATTCCATTATATTTAACTGATAATGAGACACGTGTTACATGAGTTTTAGTTTAGAGAGTTAAATTGTGTATTATTGTAGTTTAGGGGATAAGTATAAAATGAGATATAATTAATGGTGAAAAAGTGTAATTCTTATAGTTTACAACAAAAATGATTGTGATACGTCTTTCATTAGTTGTTTTATTATCTATGTGCCCTATAATTCTTGCTTATTTCTTTTATTTTATTTGAACTTTTTACTAGGAGACATAAAACTTCAATATTTGGATTTTTCACTCAAGAATTCATGCCTAACCTCACATCAGAACAAAATCAAAGACCTTGCTGATGTGAACTACTTTGGCATTTGCTCATAAAAGCATGTAATGTGATACTCTTTGATACGTCTTCCAATATTGTTTCATCTACTATATTTTATTTTAGCTAATCCCAGACCCACATGATGTGCGGAAAAATTAGATGATTTTTTTTTTTTTTTGTCTAGTGAAAAATAAAAATAATAGATGATATTTATAAATGTTAGTCACAATAACCCTTTCTTAAAATGGTGTGATTATTTTCTAACAAAGTATTTGATACACTATATTAGATTTTCTAAATTAATCTATCTATATTTGTTATTAGTATTCTGCCCATGCGATGCACAGCTTAATCAAGAATCATGTGTAAATTAATGAAAAAAATATTTTAATTAAAATTAAATCATATACTATGTAATAAAAGTTGGGCTTAAAAGTCGTGGTTGCACCAAGTTATATTTTACTCTATTTTTTTAATAAATAAAGTTACCTTTTACTTTAAGTTATATAATGAATGCATATTGTGTAAGATTAGGTTTTTCTAAAAAAAAAAAATTAAATCATATATAAGTCCAAAATTAATTTAATCAAATATGGTAAATAACTATGCAACTGATGTAAAAACGAGATGCCTAAAAAAATATAAAGGGAGTTTGCATAATTAAAGTGCATATTTATATTAAAAACCTTGAATTGAATAATTTAAAAAAATAATTGAAAGCATATTTAAATGGTTTATGGATAATTTATGAAGTTAATGGGTTATTGGATAGTATATGATGCTTTTTTGTGTGTGTCTGTGTGTGTAGGTGATTGGTGAGTTTTGATCTAATGAATTTTGCTATGAAATGGGTTAATTGGGTGGCCATGTCTTTGGAGAACTTTTTCTGTTTGCTAAATATTGTTGGTCATCTACTCTATCCAAATAAAGATTTTTTTTAGTTATTTTACCAAAAAATAATAGTAATAAAGATTCTTTTTGTTTGTGATTTATAATTACTTCTTTTACTGTCTAATTTAGATTGTATTAGTGTTTATTTATTTATTAGTAGGAGGGTGTCATGTCAAGTTAAGTCTATTTTGCTTGATGTGTTATGATTTTCTGGACTAATTAGTAGTGTGATTGAAGATGAGAATCAAGTGCTGTAATGAGGCACAAGAATATACCAAGGTTCTAAGTAAATGAGTGATCAAAGAGAGGACAATATGCCCAAGTAGTGGCCTAGAATTTGACAAGAACTTTTAAAGAGAAAATATCTATGTTTAGCATGTAGGAACAGCTAAGTTACCCATTGAGTTAATCTAGTGATTTTCAAGTTCATATGATCTAATGTCCTGAGTTTAAGTCTTTTAACCGACACTTTAAATCATCCCAAAACAAAACTTTCTTGTAATTACCCTAATGTGAGTATGGTATTAAAAGACTACCTCAAAGAATCTTATACACCCATGTTTATAAGTAAAAAATAAAAAATAAAAATAAAAAGGTTTAACAGCCAAGTAATCAACTGATCATTCAGGCGGTCTTACAGCACTTGATTATTACAACCACCTCAAATAGAGGAAAAAGAAAATTATTTGTCCCTGAATTATTGCAAGCAGCAAAGTGAGGTAAACTCATTCATTCCAAAAATGAAATTAAGCTTGTTTAGAGTTTAGACTCAGGCTTATTAATACAATAAGGTAAATTTATGGGTTTTTAGAAGTTATCTTGAATTTAAAGTCACCCCATAAGTTTTTTTTTTGTAAATATTTTTTTATGTTGTTTATTAAATCCTCATTATAACTTATTTTAGTTATTAACTATATTGTGGTTTTGTGACTGGGAGCTTGGAAAACATTTTCTTTTTCTTTGTATTGATGGTTGTTTCGTACTTATTTGTAAGTAATCACTTATTGAATCTTTTGCATAAATTGCTCACTAATCACTTTTTGAGAAATTTATTGAGACTAATACCCAATTGATATGCTTAACTAAAATCAGTCATTTTGAGTGTGTTTTAATTGCTCATGTGGCACTTGGTAGTAATACTAGTGATATTGTGTCATTCAGCTACTAACTCTGGTGTTTAGTACACTAATCCATTGTGTGTTTCTAAATTCGTAGGATGGTCATGGTCATGGTCATGGTGATTCTGTAGTGGATATCCAGTGTCCTGGTGCTCAGCGCTTATTATTTGATGATACGTAGTAGGCGATACTTTGGGCACCTATTTTGGAGTAGTTACTATGACATTTTGATTTTTATAATAAAGTTTCAAACTTTGATATATATATATATATATATACACACATCATAGTTGGAAATTTTATTATAACATTCTAGACAATTAGAATGTATTCTTTTGTGCAAGACATTGTACATAGTTGTTTAGAATGTATTATTTTGTTTATAACATTCTAGACACTTGGGATGTATTATTTTGTGTATAAAATTCTTGACATTTGGGATGTAATTATTGATATGGTGTAATTAAATATATTTAGTTTCTTGGTTTAATGTGGTATTGTATTTGCTATTGGAAAATATAAATTGCGATTCATTACAGTTGCTATAAAATAGGTATTCGAAAATATGTATTTTAGGTACATTACAGGTGCTAAAAAAATTTTAAAAAAAAAAAGACCTATACCAGTGCTTTTGAAAGCACTAGCATAGGCCTTTTAAATTATATTCATTCAAGATCTATATCAGCGCTTTTGAGAACGCTGGAATAAGTGCTGCCTATGCCAGCGTTTTCAAAAGTGCTGGCATAGGTCTTTTAAATTATATTAATTCAAAACCTATACTAGCGCTTTTGAGAACGCTGGAATAAGTGATGTCTATGCCAGCGCTTTCAAAAGTGCTGGTATAAGGCATATGCCTTTCCCAGCGCTTTTGAAAAGCGCTGATACAAGTCCGGTGACCCTATTCCGACTGTCACTACACAACGATTTGAAGCACCAGGAAAAAAAAAAGTCGGGATAGAAATTTTGACCCTATCTCAGCGCTTTCTTGGGCTATCCCAGCGGTTTTGAAAATGCTATGATAGCCCCTTTTTTTGTAGTGATTGTTTAATTTTAATAAATACGTTTTTTTAACACATATTAAGTTATAAAATATTTAACATATATACTGAATTGTATTTACATTACCATTTGAGACTATTATGCCTACTATGAATATAATTGATATATACATCAAAGTCACACACACCAAAAAATAATCCCTCAAGTGGCTAAGTAGTAGTAGAGCCAGAGGTCAAAACCGCCACACATAGCCAACAACAAACCCGCTCCACCTAACTCCAAATCCTAACTCCATCCCTGTACCAAAAAAAAAAAAAAAAAAAAAAAAAAAAAAAAAGATTATTTTTTGTTTGGTCCCTCCAAATATAAATTTCTGGATCCGCCATTAATCAAATACAGTATTGTGCTTCCGCAACATCAACATCAAAAACCTTGCGATCAAAAATTGAGCAAATGTAAAAAAAAAAAAAAAAAAAAAAAAAAAAAAAAACTGCAAGTTAATTTTTTGTTTGATAAAAATTTTATGTTATTCATCGGCTTTCCATGTGGCTCATAGTGAGGACTACTACAATCTACAAGTTGTTCTTCCATCACCTGATATATTTTTATGTGAGCACTTTGAACTATATTGATTATAGTATCTTATATTTTAAACTATTTTTTTTAGTTAACTCGCGTGCAATGCATAGCTATTAGCAAAATTATTCTATATCTTCGTTTCTGTCTATAGAGCCAACGATTCCTAGCTAGTATTGATAGTTTATATAGAGCTTTCACATATATATATTGTTTAAGTCATTATATTTGCAGATGACGGTAATAGTAAGCGGGATGGTACCTTATAATAGAAAATGTGCTTGGGGCGGGTTTACGGAAAATCGGTTAACCTGCATTTATATATATTTCATAATATTCTTAACTATTTCAAAAACGAGAATAACTCAAAGATACATATTTAAAAAAATTGACAACGTGTTATAATATGGGATGTTACTATTTTTTTTTAGAAAGTTTCAACCTATGACGTTTATTCCTGATGATAGCTCTTTATCATTGAACCAAGACACCAATCAGTTTTTGTTACTATATGACAAGCTTGTAGTAGTATTTAATTAATTCTCATTTCAATCCACCATTCATATCATTTTTTTATTTTTTACATACTACTAACAATCTTTCACATCAATAAGATTCAAATTTTTAGTCAACTTTTCTGTGTCTGTACTCTATAGACTTTCATGAGCTCAAACGTGCACTTTATAAAAGTAAAAATAAAAATCTAGGCAAGGAGTGAAAAAATCATTCTTAGATAAATATCTTTTTGTTTTGTTTATTCTTAGATAGTAGAATAGTCCTACACAGAAGGATGTGACAAATTTATAATTATTTCTCTACCCAAAAAAATAAAAAAATGAAGAAAGTGACATGCATGCGCATGTTCATCTTTGGCGATGAGGATGGTGACAAGTTGGAGTTAGTTTAGAGAGTGACTGCTACGCCGTCCAGAATTGCCAAAGATGATGCTTGCATGCACATGCACTATAATTAAAGGAGCTCCATTGGAGACTCTCACTTGTAGTAGTTAAATCAAAGTCGAAAGAGAGAAACAGACAGAAAAAAAAATGAGAATCCAACAGCAACAGCAACAAGTAACTGATGTAGTACCATCATTAACATGGGGTGGAGATAGCCACCGTGTAGCAGCCATTAATCTGGAGGAAAGCCCTAATAGTTCTGACAAACATGATCATGAGGACTCTCAGGTCTCTCTCATTTGACCCTCTTTTATTTCTTTCTTAATTAGCTGCATATTTTCTATCTTTAAATTGCTTAGTTCTATATGTTTGGATAAATTATCTTGTTAGAATCAAGATTTGCGTATAATATATATGATGTTCCAGAAACCTAGGTGGAAAAAGTTCCTATCATTTGTAGGCCCTGGATTTCTTATCTCCATGGCTTACATTGACCCAGGCAGCTGTGAGTCTCTCTCTCTCTCTCTCTCACTATGCGTTTGTGTGAATGTGTGTATTTTACGAAGTAATATCATTTTTACCATGTCGCAGTGGAAACTGATCTGCAAACTGGAGCAAATTACACATTTGAGGTAAATCAAATAGGAAAAAAAATGGAACTTTTTATAGGTTTAATTACTTTCAAATACTTTCTAAGAAATTATTTTTACTTGTTTTTGAAGTTTTAATTTTATTACTTCTTGTTAAAAAGAGAGGAGATATAGATTGTTAAGATTAATATAATTTCAAATAATAATGTATTTTTTGGTGCATTCAAACATGAAATTTTCTTTTTTCCATTTGTTACTTTTAGTTTCAATTGTTGTTAAAGCAACTAAACTTTTGCAATAATGTCATATTTCAAATGAACTATTTCTTATATAAATTCATTTTTTAGATGAATGATTTATAAATGAATTTAAGTATATGAATAATACTATAGACACAAACTATTTTACAACATTTTTAAAAATTGATGTTATGGCCAACCTCTTACTGACCTTCATTTCATCGTCTAGGCCTAGTGCTCACTATTAACATTACTTTTTCATTTGTCAATAACTACTCACCATATTAATAATTTGTAAAATAGTTTGTATCTCTAGCATTACTTTTAAGTACATTCCCCCCCCCCCCCACCCCTCCATTAATATATGACAATGAATTAATATTTTGACATAAATACAAAATTTTGTTAGGATGAAACATTTAAAAGAAAAGTATTTCATTTTTTATCAAAGAAGAATGACTCATGGCACAAATTTAAAGTACAGTAACTTATTTAGGTTCATACTTTATTAAAGTATATTTTTGGCCTTTAAAGTTTGAGACTGTTTTCAATTTGGTCATTTTTGTTTTAAATTTTCATTCGACTCTTCATTTTAATTCAATTTTCATATTGCCCTCTAAGTTTCAAAATTTTCATTCAAAATGAAAATTTTGAAACATAAATTACTAAAATGAAAACAACACAAAACTTTAAGCACAAAATATGTACTAAAGTATAAAGGGCCAAAATAATTTGAAATTAGTTTAGGATGCATTTGGGAAGCGTGTTTTGCGCTTCCTATGTTTGTGTTTTCACCTTTATTTTTTTTTTTTTAAGTTGTGATTTTTTACTTTTCTTTAGTGCACACCTATGGGTCCCATGCACTATTCATGGAACCCACAAACTTCACTTTTTAACAACTTTTTCATTAAAAATGGATCCCATGACACTATTCACACATTTAAAAATTATTTTGCTACAATGTTTTTTGTTTTCAATTTTCAGTTTTCTGCAAAATAAGCTGTATCCAAACAGACCCTTACAAAAGAAATGTTAATCATGGTAGTGCTATTTTCTATTTTCAGCAACTATGGGTTTACCTTATTGGGTTTACCTTTACACTCATAATTCAATCGCTAGCTGCAAATCTTGGTGTAAGCACTGGTAAGATGCACAGCAAACCAATTCTAGACCAAAATATAGCCAATTGATAAAAGTTAATATCATTTCTGCCGCAATTTTTTTTCTACTAGTAACTAATCAAGCTAAGTATTTGTTTGCATATCTCTACAGGCAAACACCTTTCAGAATTATGTAAGTTAGAGTACCCAAAATATGTGAAGTATTTCCTATGGTTGCTTGCCGAATTTGCTGTCATATCCGCTGATATACCCGAAGGTAAAAGAATAAAATTTACTTTGGAAAAAAAAAAAAAAAAAAGGAAGAAGATATCTTAACACTCATGCGTTTACTAGCCTTATCATTCTTGAATTTTCATCCATGTCTCCTTGTTAACATTCAAATTAAGGGAAAAATTACACATCAAATAAACAAGCAACAAGACAATATAGATCATGTTATCAATAAACTTTTTTAATTTTCCTATTCATGACAGTGGTTGGGACAGCCTTTGCACTAAATATATTATTCCACATCCCAGTTTGGACTGGAGTTCTCATCACCGGTTTAAGCACTCTCTTACTTCTTGGCTTGCAGAGATATGGGGTAATTTATTCATTAATTATTTAAAGTTTCTGGTGGCATAATTTAAGAATCTTTTCCGCTCAATTAATTATTAAAGAAATTTGGGTGTTTATTTTTTATTTTTTGGTTGAAAAGGAAATGCATTAAAAGAAATTAACTAGAGAACAACAAAAGGTTCATGATAACATTGAAAAAGAACTAACCATTTAATTTAAGTATGAATCAAAAACACCTAACAAGTTGATTGGCACCCATATACCTAGCTAACTCATCAGCACACCTATTTATTAGCTGCATGAAAGCAATGGCTAATACAAACTTGGGGAAGCTGGAAAACCAAAATTATGCAGTCATCCACAATAAAGGAAGATATTAGAGTAATTAGAATTAGCTATCAAATCAACAATAGCTTTACATCAAAGTCTATCTCTACAGCTATTAAATGGAGGTTTTGGCACATGAGAAGTCCATCACGCAATGCACACAACTCATCTAAGAAACTGGCAGTTGTTTCTAGAGAATCCACCAATTATCACTGAATCATCACGAATAATCCATACTACGGTGTTTAATTTTTATACTCTACTATATGTTCACATTACTTTGTGTAATATTTTTGTTCCAATTATCAATTATCAACGTGCGTTTATGTCTTGCCGTCATTATTATTATTTTTTTAATTGAGTATAATATTCTTATGACCAACTATCTACCAGTTACGTTTTTTGGCCATTTAAATTTTTAAGAAATTTGTATAATATATTTATGCTCAACTATCTACTTACGCCAGCCAAAAAAAAAAAAACTACGTGAGTTGTGTGATAGATAGTTAGATACATTTTATCACATAGTTTGTAACTAGTAAGTAATCGGATTCAACAAATAAAAAAATTATTCTCCTCGCTCTCGTAGGAGCTTTTCCTCTCGCCAAGGGCGAGTTCTTTTCTTTCCACTGAGGCGCTGGTCGTTGGCAGTGGACCTCACCACCCTTATTTCTATCCAACCCCAACAAACCCATCCCGCTCCCCACTCAGCTCGTCTTCAACCTCGCTCATAAACCGCTACAGGGGTGGACCCGGACAGCCTTGACCGAAGTTAATCGGTGGTGGGTCCAACTTTTTGGCTAAAAAAACACTAAAATACACAGGCCCCTGGGGTGTGTCACAGTTTTCTTCAGCCGTATCTCTCCCTGGCAAGTCTTCAAGACAGAAGCTAACGGACAAGGGTACGTTACTCACCTTCTACCCACTACCCCACACTCCCCTTCACACTACCCCCACTACCTCTTTGTATACCCCTGTAACGCTTTTCCCCCATGGATTCCGAGGTCATCGAGAGACTTCAAAGTATCTCACTCACTGAGATAGAGGGCAAGACGATTGCTCTGAATCCCAGCCGCAGAACACAGACACTGGACGACTGTTCTCTCAGCCTTGTTGGTCGCTTTCTTACGACGAGAGACGTCAACCATAGGGCGGCGAAGAACCTGCTACGCTCCGCATGGAAACTCGGTAACGATCTCCGGATTGTTGATGTTGGTGAGGGACTATACTTATTCCGTTTTAAGCTTGAAAGCCAACTCCAGTGGGTGCAGGACAGCAGCCCTTGGAGTTTCGATAATCACCTTCTGGTGATGCGGAGATGGAAAATCGGTATAGCGGCGCACAACATGGTTTTCACGCATGTCCCACCATGGGTCCAAGTCTGGGGTTTACCCTTATATCTCATGAAAGATTGGTGGGCCTTTGTTATACATGTGGACACTTGGGCCATGAGGAGAAAAACTGCACCATGCATGACCCCAGCCCAGAACAACAACCCAACCCATATGGTGAGTGGATGAAGGCCGGTGCAAGACGTCATGGGGACCCCGCTGATGCCAAGATGACCAATCCACTACACCGACGAGATGACTTAGCAAGTGAACCAGTGCCAACTAGGCAATCAACACAATCTCGGGGCTCAGCCGTAGCTAATACATCACGGGTCCCATCGCTGACTTTGGAACCTGTGTACCCACTTGGAAAGGTGAACTTGACAAAAAAGCAAGATTTTATGGAGAATATTTTAACCAAAACTGACAAGGTTCCTACCAAGTCTATGTCCATGATCCCAGAGCCTATCCCTACCATTCCATAGTTATGTATGAAACCTCCCACTACATGTCACATGTCTGAACACCACATTGACCCACTACCCATTACCGAAGCATCAACAGACATGCATGGTATGGATGGCCTCGTTGCGGCACGTCAAAAGCAACCAACTCGGAAAAAAATTGTACGACACCAACCTGGGACCGTGATGGAGGAGGAGATGGCCATAACAGGTGTAGGAGCGAAGAGAAGCCTCCATGCTCGTTCTGAGGAGAGTGCCATAGGTGCGGATGACAGACAAAAGCAATCTAAAACTACTGAGGACTTTGGTTCTCCAACTGCAGTAACGGTGGAGGTTGTGATCCAGCCCCGCCGAGCACAATGATTGCCATAAGCTGGAATTTCCTGGGGCTTGAGAATCGCCGTGCAGTTCAAGTCCTTGCCGACCTGGTGAGGAAAAAATGACCCAAGATTTTGTTTCTCAAGGAAACAAAGTTAAGTGTAAGTGAAATGAAACCTATCTAGCAGGAGCTGCAGTTTGACTCCATGACTGCAATCCCAAGCATGAGACGAAGTGGTGGGATTGCACTCTTGTGGAAGAATGAGGTTCCACTGACTACATATACTATCTCTCCTAACCATATTGATGTTGTCATTACTACTTCAATGCAGGTTCAGTGGCAATTGACGGGAGTGTATGGCCACCCGAAGGATCAGATAAAATGTGAAACATGGTATCTCATGCGGCATCTGAACAACCAGGCTTCTCTGCCTTGGGTGTGCGTTAGGGATTTCAATGAAATCTTGTCCTCTACTGAAAAGAACGGGGGGCTTTCAAAACCCTTAAGCATGATGCAGGCCTTCCAAAGTACACTGCCCCATTGTGGCTTGGTTGACCTAGGATACCAAGGCAAGATTTTCACGTGGAGAAATGGCTGACGGGGGGAATGACTTTGTAGAGGAGCGTCTGGATTGGGTGTTTGCAAACAATGAATGGTCTAGCATTTTTCCTAGGGCAAAGGTGTCTCATCTCGATGTATCCTACTCTGATCATGACCCCATTCCGCTAAGTCTTGGGACTCTGGGCCCACAACCAGCTCGACAGAAGAAGACTCAGAGATTCAAGGAAAAGTGGGTGGCCCATGCCAAGTGTGAGGAGCGAATTCAAACATCTTGGACACAGGGCTATCATATGAGGAGTCCGATGTTCTGCCTCTTTGAAAAAATAAAACACTACCATTTTGATCTTATCAACTAGAGTCGGGCAACGTTTAGGAATACTTGTACAAGATTGGACCAAAAACAACATGAGTTGGCAAAGCGCACTAAGGGTGGCTATGCTGCCAACCTGGACAAAATCATTGTAGTGAAAAAGGACATTAACGAGTTGTTACACCATGAGGAAGTTTTCTGGAAACAGAGATCACGCTCTATATGGCTCCCCTCCAGTGACAAGAACACAAAGTACTTTCACCAAAGAGCAAGCCACAGACCCCACACAAATCATATTGAGGGTCTGCTTGATGACTACGATGCATGGCAGACTGAAGGTAATAGAATTGAGGCTATTGCGGAGGATTACTATCGAGAGCTTTTTACTACTTCCAACCCAATACACATGGACAACATCCTCAACTCAGTCAACCGGGTTGTTACCGAGGGGATGAATGAAACCTTAACACAGCCATACACCGAAGATGAAGTCCGCCAAGCACTGTTTCAGATGCACCCTTCTAAGATGCCGGGGCTGGATGGTATGTCGCCCTTTTTTTAAAAAAATACTAGCATATTGTTGGGCTTGATGTTACCGCTGCTGTTTTATCAATCCTACACTTAGGGAGATGTCTTAGAAAGATGAACTTTATTCATATCGTGTTGATTCCAAAAAAGAACAATCCTCATCGCACCATGGACTTTCGCCCCATTAGCTTAAGCAACGTAGTCTCCAGAATTGCCTCTAAAGTGCTTGCCAACTGTCTCAAAATGGTCCTCCCGAATGTCATCTCTGACTCCCAGAGTGCTTTTGTCCCTGGTAGGCTCATCATAGATAACACCATTATGGCATTTGAGATGTTGCATCGTATGCGAAATAGACAGCGTGACAAGGTTGGCCATATGGCAATGAAGCTCGATATTAGTAAATCTTATAACATAGTGGAATGGGAGTTCCTTAAAAAGAGGTTGGCCGTATGGCAGTGAAGCTCAATATTAGTAAAGCTTATGACAGAGTGGAATGGGAGTTCCTTAAAAAGATCTTGCTTAGATTGGGCTTATCGAAGAAATGGGTTGACTTGGCAATGGAGACCGTATGCACAGCCTCTTACTCCATCCTCATCAATGGAGAACCTACAGGTTTCATCACTCCATCCCCGTGGTATCCGTCAAGGTGACTCTCTTTCCCCATATCTTTTCCTTTTGTGCTGAGGGCCTTTCATCTATGCTGCAGAAAGCCACAGAAACTCAACAGCTACAAGGTCTTCTTTCATGTTGTGGAGGGGTCCGTATATCCCATTTTTGTTTTGTTGATGACACCCTGCTTTTCTGTGAAGCTCGAACTAGGAAATGTCAGAACCTTCTATCCATTTTGGTGCAATATGAAGCGGCTTCTAGCCAAGCTATCAATCGACAAAAAACTGCCCTGTTTTTTAGCCGAAATACCAGCCCTAAGCTGAAGGAGGAAATTCGGTCCTTATTGGGCACTCAAGTCATGCATGATTGTGAAAGATACCTAGGACTACCAATGGTGGGTGGAAAGTCTAAAGTCGGTACGTTTAAGGAGATTCAAGAGCGTATAGCCAATAGGGTGTTGGGTTGGAAGGAGAAGCACATCTTGAAAGCAGGAAGGGAGATGTTGATTAAAATAGTGGCCCAAGCCATTCCGACCTACTCCATGAGTCTATTTAAGATCCCCAGGACAGTGTGCGATGGAATAAACTCAGTCTTGGCAAAATATTAGTGGGGACAGGCGAGGAATGAGAAAAAAAAATCCATTGGATTAGTTGGGATAAACTGTGCTCACCAAAAAATAAACGAGGGTTGGGGTTCTGAGATATCCATGCGTTCAACTTAGCTATGTTAGCTAAACAAGCTTGGTGATTGATCCATGGAACACATTCTCTATTTTACCATGTTTATAAGGCGCGATATTTCCCCACTCTCGTTTATGGACGCTAACGTGGGTAGCAATCCATCTTTTGTTTGGCGTAGTCTTCTTCAGGCTAGAGATATTATTACGGAGGGTGGAGCATGAAAAATAGGGGATGGTGAAACTGTTGGTATAGACAGCCACAAATGGTTACCTAAACCACCTAGTTTTAAACCTGGTGCGGATCGCACACTGAAAGTCAGTGCCCTCTTCAATCCTGTAACTAGGCAGTGGGATCATTCTCTCATCCAGACTCTCTTCCACACCTCCACTAGAGAGGATATTTTACGCATTCAACTCGGCCAATCCAGGTCTCGGGACAAGCTTATGTGGATGGAGACCAAGAGCAGGACCTTCTCAGTCAAAACGGCATACCAGGTTGCTCTCCGACTTCATCGACCCGGGGCGGGGGAACACTCTCTAGCTAGCCACGATAAGCGATTGTGGAACAGAGCGTGGGCTTTAAATACTCCCCCGAAAGTTCACAACTTCATATAGCGTGCATGCTCTGACATCCTCCCTACTCAAGCCAACCTACTCCGATGTGTACTCTCTCTGGACAACATGATGAGACTACTGGCCACATTCTCTGGGAATGCCCCTTTGCCCGTAATACTTGGGCCCTAGTCCGCGGCAAAATCCATAAGAGTAGCTCCGAAGCTCCGTGTTTCTACCTCCTAGCTCGCCAGATGTTGGACAGACTCCCGAAGAAGGAAATGGAGGTTTGGGCCATGACTGCCTGGTCCCTATGGACTGCTCGAAACAAATTCCACTTTGAGCAGGTTCAAACTCCTCCCACGTTGATTTTCCGAAGAGCGTCGTCTCTCCTTGACGAGTATCAACGACTGATGGCTACACTCCCTGCTTGACAAGCGCCTCTGGCATGCCTGTCCTAAGTTTATAGGCTTTATATTTTTTGTATTTTTTATGCCTTGTCCCCCATAGGTGGCTAGCCACTGTGTTGGCTGTCTGATATATACATGCAAGCGTCTGAGTTAGTAGAGGGGTGCCAACGGCTAGCCAAGACACTTACGTACGTTTTGCATGTAGGGGTGTTTTTTATATATTACTTTTCTGGTTGTTGTGTAAGGAGTTTTCTTGAGTTAGTGGGAGGTGAGGTCAAGTTTGTTGTAAACTCCTCTGTGTGTCTCTTCCTTTTGTACTTTTCATATATTAATATAATTCTATCACTTCTGTCCAAAAAAATAAAAATAAAAATAATCGGATTCATATAACATATATAGTCGATCTATTGACTCAGCCGCTAGCTTTAGAATCCATGCATTCACACTTCACAATCATACTTTATATTTATTGTATATTGTAATCCTAGTGAAAGAGTTTAATAATTTTAAGGTTTAAACACTCTATGGCTATCAAATACAAGTCAAAAGACTTAACGTTAATTGACTCCAACGAAATTCAAACACCCTCATTCACCAAGTTATGAATTAATAATTAATAATATATGTATGTATTTTACTGTTTATTTGCAAAGACAATTATGTTTGACTTTATTCTTTTTTTTTAAAAAAAATTTTTTCCTTCTCGTTGTGTGGATTGCATCATCGTTTAATTAGGTACTGGTTATCTCTCAAAAAAAAAAAAGTACTAGGTAAGTAGTGTATTTTTTTTATTTTTTTTTATTTTATTGTGTGGATAATGCCCTGTGTCTTTTTAATTTGCTGCTCCACCGATTCTTGTTGTCAAAGTCAAACAAGTAACCACTGGATCCATTGGTCCAGATGGTACCTTTTCATGCACTTCAGCACTTATAGGTGTGTGTATTATTTGTATAGTTTCTACGTTCTAACCAAATTCCAAAAAATAAAAAGTCAAAACAAGTGGTATACTGTAATATGTGAAATATAAAGTGATAACTAAGGTTCTGTTTGTCTGAAGGAGTAGAAAAGTGAAAGGATGAAAATTTGTGGGAGGATGGAAAAGTGAGAGGTTGGAAAATATTTTGTTTTCCCTCTTGTGTGTTTTGTTGGGGGTGGAAAAGTGAGAGGGTGAAAAACTTTTTTATTTGGTTGGAGAGAAAAAGAGAATGATGGAAAATATAATTTATATAAATTGACTATTATACCCTTGTTACATAATAGGTAAAAAATAGATTTATTTGTACTCTATTAAATAATATAAAATTTACCACATCATATATATAAATTTTTATTATTATTTTTATTATTATAATGTAAATTTGCACATCTAAAACCTACATTTTCTATTTTACACATTCACTTATCCAAAATACTCACATCAATTTATCTATTATACACACTATTTTCTTTAAATGATCATTTTATATATATATTCTCTCTCTCTCTCTCTCTCTCTCTCTCTCTCTCTCTCTCTCTCTCTCTCTCTCTCTCTCTCTCTCTCTCGGTGAATTTTCTTTCTTTTTCTTCTTTCTCTCATCTTTCTTCACCAGTCAAGTTTTCTTCTTTCGCCCATTTCTTCATTAGAAAACTCCATAAACAAACCAAAAATCTTCACTTCAACACATACCCATGTCAATCTAAGTCCATTTGGGTTGATCTGGCGATGGTAGCAAGGCAGATGCAGTGGCAGTAGCAGCAAGGTAGATCCGGCAGCATGTCAATCCAAGTTTTTGTTGGATTTTTCTTATGGGTTTTCCATTGGATTTAGGGTCCGTTTGGATACAGCTGAAAACTGAAAACTGAAACTAAAAACTGAAAAACACTGTAGCAAAATAATTTTTAAATGTGTGAATAGTATCGTGGGATCCATTTTTAATGAAAAAGTTGCTGAAAAGTGAAATTTGTGGGTCCGTGAACAGTACACGATGTGCTGTGATTGGCTGAAACAAATTGAAAAAGTCAAAATTTGCGGTTACTGTTCATTGAACAGTACATGAACAGTAACCGCAGCACTCAAAAAGCTAAAAACGCGTGAAAAAAAAAAAAAAAAAAAAAAAAAAAAAAAAAAAAAAAAAAACAAAACGCAAACGCAGACTTATCAGCCGAATCCAAACGCTCTCTTAGTTTCTATTGATTTTGGTTTGAATTTGGAATGGGTTTTTCGGTGGGTTTGGGTTGTGGTGGTGATAATTGGGTTGTGCTGAGTTGGTGGTTGGAAAATTGTCTTCTTCTTCTTTGCTGACTTGCTGTGATCGTTGGGAAAGAGAGGGCATTTGTGTAAAAGTGTTGTGCGTTTAGTTTTCTCTCCAGCCTTTTCCTCCCAATTATGGAGGATCAAAAATGTGGGCTCGGGAGAGAAAACTTTCTCCCAGGTTTTCCTTCCTCCCCATTTTCCTTCCCCAACCAAACAGTGGAAAACATCATTTTCCACCCTATTTTCCTCCCTCTATTTTCCATCATCCCTATTTTCACCCCAACCAAACACAGTGTAAAAGTTCGATAGTGGATTTTTATTTCAAAAAAATGCATGGTCTCAACTTGAGTTAATTTCTTAGAGTTCAAAAAGTTGAATTTCGTTTCCCTTTTCATTTTCCAATATCTACATTGATTTTAAGAAAATGTTAAAGGTATTACAAATTTAATTACATAAAATTTACAGACTAATGTAATAATGAATCTGATTCGTCAAATTCAACCCCTATTAAATGAATATTTGATTTTTTTTTTTTTTTTTTTTTTTTGAAATCAGCGACATAGTAGTTTGTAAGCTCCATATTGTAAAATTGTAGCATGACTATTAGTTTTAATGTTGAAAAAATTTTGTGAGTGGGCAGGTTAGGAAGCTGGGATGCTGATATCAGTGCTAATATTGGCAATGGCTGCATGTTTCTTTGGGCAAATGAATTACGTAAAGTATTAGTTTTAATGTTAAAAAAATTTTGTGAGTGGGCAGGTTAGGAAGCTGGAGATGCTGATATCAGTGCTAATATTGGCAATGGCTGCATGTTTCTTTGGGGAAATGAATTACGTAAAGTATTAGTTTTAATATTAAAAAAAATTTGTGAGTGGGCAGGTTAGAAAGCTGGAGATGCTGATATCAGTGCTAATATTGGCAATGGCTGCATGTTTCTTTGGGGAAATGAATTACGTAAAGCCTCCAGCTGCTGCTGTGATAAAGGGATTGTTTGTACCCAAGCTCAGTGGCCAAGGAGCCATTGGAAATGCCATAGCCCTTTTGGGTTCCGTTATCATGCCGTACATGATTTACTGCTTCATTAAATATCCTTGCTCATTATTTCATAACTATTTCTTTTCTTCTTTCTAATTGTTTGTGTGTTAATATTATTCATTCCATTTCTTTCTCATCAATAGGCACAATCTCTTTCTCCACTCGGCTCTTGTCCTATCCAGAAGAGTACCACGTTCTGTCAATGCCATCAATGTAAGAAACTAGTGCTTTCATGCATATTCCCAGCCATTAAGACTTAATGAAAATGTTAAAGCTACTTGCACTTTCACTGCCAAAAAGTTTACAAACTTATGTGATAATAAATGTGATCGATGCCACATTAACAATAAAATAAATAAGTTTATTAAATTTTTTTTCATTGAGTGTTTAAAAGTTTTTTTTTTTTTTTTAGAATACTAAGTATTTTTAACACACAGAGAAAGAGAAGAGAAGATTTTTATAAGAGTGTTTAAAAGTTGACATAGCAGTTTGTATAGTTGTGCTTGTATTATTACGAGGAAGTTTTGCCTAACTACGAAAAAAACCAAAACAACACCTCATGTAAAACCAAAAACTACACCATATTAACTCAAAAAAATAGAAAAAGAAACTGACACATGGTAAAAAAAAGAAATGCAGTGTCGAAATCTTTTCACAATAAATTTTATGTGACAAACTAATATTGGTGAATTAAAAAATAATGTCAATGATGAGTCTAAATTACAACCAATAACAGTTTTTCACCAAAAATTTGTTGTGAAAATGTTGTAAATATAACATTACTCTAGTAAAAAAAAAAAAGAATAATACGCTCCCTCACATGAAAAAAAAAGTTAAAAAAAAACGTATCTCATTTTGCTTTCATGGTGACAAATGTTGGAAAAAAAAAGTTTTATATATATATACATATATTATAAACAAAAATTCAAAACAGTTTCATTATATTTTCAAATTAATTTATAATTTCACACATGGGCCGATTATAATATGTACCCACTATAATATGTAATTTAATTTTTTTTAATAGCCATTTATGAAATGATAGTCTAATTTGAGAATGTTGTGAAATTGTTGTGAAATTTTTTTTTGTTGGATCCCACCTTTCATTATTCTCTCATTCACAACAACTTTTACTTATCTTTTTTCTGTTTTGGTGGGGGGGACTCAAAGCATTTTAATTAGAAAGTCCCATATTTTACACAAAATCATATTTTTTAAAATTACATAATATCTTTGTAGGTTAGTAAAACCTTAAGCCACCATTATCCTTTTTCTCTTCCATCTCTTAGCTTTTTCAAAGTTTCAAATTCTGTTTGTTTGCTATAACAACAAATTGATGTATGTTTTATTTTGCACGTATATTGCTATACTATATATGAACACTTTTAGATTTATTTATTTTCTAAATTTATTTTAAGGAATCAAATTAGATTTTAAATTTTATATATTTAGACTAATCTCCTAGTTTGATTGTTAGAAACTATTAATTGATTATTTTTGTTTCTTTATTTTAATGATATATAATATATACTTGTACTTGTACTTTTACATTTATACTAAATTTTGTATGATAATTACATTAGTTTAATATTGTTTATTTATTTTGTTGTTAATATTGATTAATTTTTTAGATTATTTTTTCTTTTAATTTTGTCCCCCTTGGATTGAAATCTTGGTTTTACCCCAATTATCACTCTTAAGAAAAAGACAAAAAAAAAATTATAAGATTGTGCTTTAATAATTACATAAATTTGGATACCGTATTTATTGTGGTTGGAGAAAATTTAAAAAAATAAATAAATAAATAGTACTCATAAACCATATAAACATAGTTTATAAAACTATAATTTATTTAATTGCAGAAGAGTCAAATAATGTCTTTATTCTAAAACAGTTGCTTTTTGCTAATTTGTCAAATGCTTGTGTCTGCCTTATTTTGTAATACTGCAGGATGCATGTCAATTTTACTTGATAGAGAGTGGAATCGCACTGGTTGTCGCATTTTTAATCAATATTGCAATCATCTCTGTATCGGGTACCATTTGTTCAGCCAACAATATGTCAGATGATATTGCAAATCAATGCAATAATCTTAACCTTGACTCGGCCCCTTTCCTTCTAAAGGTTCAAATTTATAGATGAAGTTATTTTATATTAAAATAATAAATAGATGATAAAATTTATCATTTTTTTCAATTGAAGCTTTTGGGTAAATAATAGTTTATCAAAATGAATCCAAGTAAATGTATAAGCACAAAGTCTAACAAAAGCTTTTTTAAATTGTTTTATGTGTGTAGAATGTGTTGGGTCGGTCAAGCTCAACCATATATGGCATTGCATTACTAGCCTCAGGGCAAAGCTCTAGCATCACAAGCACTTATTCAGGGCAATTCATCATGCAGGTCTTGAAAATATAAGTATATATATATATATATATATATATGCACAATTATACATATATAATGTGATACTACCCTGATTAATTGGGATTGAATTTTAATTAATATAACGATGGTTTTTAGGGTTTCTTGGACCTTAAGATGAGACCATGGATTAGAAACCTGATGACAAGGTGCATTGCCATTGCACCTAGTCTTATTGTTTCCATTATTGGAGGATCTAAAGGTGCAGCCAAACTTATCATCATCTCAACGGTCTGTAACTTGTGAACTATGTCTTTTAATGTTGATACCTAGATTCAAACATAGGATAAAAATTTAATGGGTTTTGCAGATGGTACTTGCATTTGAGGTTCCATTTGCTCTAATCCCTCTCCTTAAATTCAGTTACAGTAACCCCAAGATGGGACCACACAAGAATTCAATCTATGTAAGTTGTTTTTGTACTTCTGTTCTTTTAAATGAGGTCAGCTGGTACAGTTAGCCTTGAATTCAATTGACTAGGGCGATAGACTGGTTTTATAAAGCCTAAAAATGCAATTCATACGTATAAGTCTACAGCATTAGATATTATATCTTAAATTAATCAATTAAATTCGATCGTATGACTACATTACTTAATATAGCATAAACAGTATTCTTTTCTTTTGGCAAAAATTAAATTCAATTATATAGTTTATTGATTGATGCAATCATGTGATTAAATTTAATTGAAAAAACTAATATTTTCTTTTATTAACTAAGCATCAGACAATTATGCTTGCAGATTATGGTTATCGCGTGGACCCTAGGCGTGGCATTGACTGGCTTTAACATGTACTTCCTGATTACAGCCTTTGTGGGTTGGCTAATTCACAACAAATTACCCAAGATTGCAAATGTGTTTGTTGGGATCATAGTGTTTCCCCTAATACTCGTTTACGTCTTAGCAATCTTGTATCTTACCTTTCGAAAAGACACTGTTGTAACATTTACTGAGCCCATAACGCTTGACCAACCAATGGCCCAAAACAACATGGAACAAGGGCTTAGCAATTCTTATGAGGTGGTCGAGGCTGATCACATTCCTTACAGTGAGGACTTGGTTGATATCCCACTACCAGAGTAAGGGGTTTTTCTACATCAAATTCAAATGCAACAAGTGCCAAGGTGTTTCATTAGTGGGAGGGAGCTCCCAAGTTAAATGAGACATGAACTTTCTTCAACTTCATCTAAGGCTTTCTTCTTATGTAAGTGTAGTTGAACTGCCTATCGTAGTTTCCACTGCACCTTCGTAAATTTATGTTAAACTTCTAAGTTTGTCATTAATATGATAATTATTGTAACGACATTAAAATTTTCATAATAGTTATTTAGTCTCATTTATATCTATAAATATCTAAAAACTAAAGCATAAGATTTATTGTTTCTATGCTCCTATTAAGCCACATCACCATTGCATTTAGGCCCATTCGGTCCACTGCAATCCATTTCAATCCATTCAATCCACTTCAGTTCGTTTCGGTCCACTTTGGTCACTACGGTCCATTCAGTACATTTCTCTCTCTTAGAATAGAAGAGACCAGAGAGTGTCTCTATAAATTATAAAGTCTAGTTGTAGAGTTAAAGATTGACCTTAAATCAACTAATCAATTACCCAAATGCCAAATTAATTCATTAATCCAAATTACATGCAAATCCATTTAAGGCACAATCAAATCACCAAACTAAATTAACTAACTGCAAGATAAAAATAACATAGACCAAATTGACTACTGAAAAATATATATATATAGAAACCAAATTGACTATATATAACCCCAAAATATATGAACCAAAATAATGTAAATAAGGTTAAATTATTATTTCAAACCTTCATCATGAATGAACAACAATCAATGATGTCAATTTAATCCTAAAATTTTATAAATGATTCAAAGTTACTTTTGTCCCTATTTGTGCCTAAATTAATTGCTAAATCAAACAAATCATGCCTCTTCTAAACTGCATGATTTCGTATTCGTAAATATAAAAATTAGCCATACATCAAATAACTTGATTCATAAAACAATTTCAAGAAAATTAGTTTCTAAAAAGGAAGGACAGAGTTGACACTAAAGTTTTAAACTATTTTGCAACTTCAAGAACAAAATTAACTTAATAGTTCAAGAGTGCAAAGGAAATATAACTCCAACACAATTTACCAACTAAATTTATGTGTCCAACCAATAAATATAAAAAATCATGTCCGGTTTAAAATTAACCTCTAAAACAACCAAACCAACGTCGTTAGTAATGCAAAAAAGGAAAACCACCCCACTCAGTGTTGCGTGCACCATGGGGCACAGACCGTGTGCAACACATTGCATTCGGTTGTTAGTTATGATAACCGTTCTACATTTTATGCAAGAGACATATACATCTTTCCTCTCATAACGTGCGTTCTAAACAAAACAACATGAAAGAATATACTTTTTAAATTCAAGGATGAGCCAACCAAATCTATTCCGAACACTAATTTCATAGTATAATTTGCTTTGGGAGAAACTAATTCCTATTTTTGACAGTATACAATTACAAGACCTACAATATCTGCCCCATCTAATTTCTGTTTAAATCAAAAATAGACAAATGTGAGGCAGATTTCCTGGCTGATCCATTTAACCTTTTTCTGCCCTTTTCGTTTCCAATGCAGAAATGAATCACCAAAAGGAATTGAATCATAAAATTGAGAACTCATATAATGTTCTCTTTTCTAACCTAAACTAGAGCTAGTACCAGATACAGGTCGAAGCATTGGTTGATTGAGAGTAGGCTGTACATTCCCTGAAGAGTTGAACATGACATTTGAAGTAGGTGACTGCTGTATTGCTGACATGGGCAACCTTGGCCCCATTCCAAACATTTGCTGCCGCGGCATAAATGGCATGTGGGGATGGACTGGTTGATTGTTATTATATCCCGGAATGCTCGGCTGTGAAGGTGAAGCTGATATAATTTGTTGCCTATTGTTGCTGGTATTATTGTTAACCATGGAAGGACCAACACCTGGTAGAATCATTGGTGAAGTGGCCCCAGCAGATCCAAATCGAGCTGATATCATGCGGGCCCTCTCAGCAGCAATCCTCTGTCTTGTCCTCTCAACTTGTTCGCATTCTTTCATCAAAAACGTTTCCACTTCAGCAAATTGCTTCAGCTTCAGCTCCAATCTTTTCAACTGTCAAGTAAATTTCATAGCACAGAAATGGTTTTGGGAATTTTAGTTTTCTTTCAATGAGGGGATCATAATTCATAAAGAAATTTTCCAATTCAATTAAAGTAACTGCTTAAAGACAGACAACATTTTGTAAATAAGAAAATATTAGGGGAAACTATAACAGGCAGTGAAGAGACAATACAACCAAAAAGGTGATTTATTAATGGCAATGTCATGATTGTCATCTCCTGATAGGCCTTTTAATTCTCAAAAGAAAAAATCCAGCTTTTCTAGGGCCTGATTGTAGCACATTATACAGTTAATGAAAATCAGTAAGCTCATAGGTGTGTCCAAATCAGCAGTTTCACCAACAAAGTGATATAAAAGAGAGTTTCATTAAGAGGGTGAACATGATTTTCTGAAGAAACGTGTAAACCTATCACGTCTTGCAGAGCAACATATATAGAAGTTCAAGATTCAACAAGGAGTCATCACTGATGGCTATGCCCACAAATAATAGTACTGTTTCCATTTAACCAAGTTAGGAAAACATAAAGAATACATAATGGGATTAGAAGCACAATGGACTTATTTGGCATCCTACAAAAGACACAACTCATAATAGTCAAGTGGCATTCAAATGCTCTATGGATACAAATCAACATAGCCTAGTCCAATTACTTGGTGTCGGCCAAATCCTCTACCAAACTACAAATTAATGAATTGAGGATGGAAATCAGGGCCCAGCTAGATGATAAATTAAAAGGCATGCCCCTTGTTGGGTTCCACGTCCAAGGTTCTTTCCGACCCATCAAAACCAGATAAAGTTAAAAACAATGCACAATAGTTGAATTAAAGAAATCATCCAAGGGGGGAATACAGAAGAAAATTTATAACCCTCAAAAGTGAAAGAAAGGTAAGGAACATAGACCAAACTGAGATAAGTTCAAGCCCTGATATAGGCAGAGAAACCAATATTATTTTAAAATTTTCAGTAGCAATTTTTTAATTTTCTGATTTTTAGACTTGGGTCCTTTGGGTCTAATTTAGGGATGGCAAAACTTCCCTTGCCTTACCCTGCTTTACCCCACACTTCCCTCCCTGCCCTGCAGGGGTTATAGGGCAAGGATGGGTTTTGCTCACCCCACCCTGCCCCGAATGTATCTGTGTGTGTATACTATTTATGAATAATTTAATATTTTGTATACATATGCTATTTATAATTTATTTATTTTTATAAATATTTTATCACATCTCTCAAACACTCGTTTTCTCCCTCTGTTAGCACTCATATGACCGCCCATCCCCTTAATCTTTAATTTTTACCTCATTAATGTTGGAGGCACCTCATTATTTAATATTTATCCAAAAAATAATTGTTGAAGTCACCTCATTAGGGATAGAAAAATACCTCCAACCTGCCCTACCCTGCTGCCATCCTGTGCATATTTTGCCCACTCCAAAGAGGGAACAGGGGCACTCCTAATATAACCCATCCCCCTCACCCCAATTTACCATCCCTAGTCTTATTTTGCGGCTTTGCTGGGTTTTATTTCTTAGTTTAGTTATACACTTATATAGTTTGGGTTTAGTTATCAAAGTGGAGTCCTATTAAGGTTAGGTATAATTTATCTATTTATATGGATGTAAAGCTTTCTATTCAATAGAAGAGATGAAGAATAAGTTTCTAAATTTTCAGAAACTATGAAGTTTTGTTTGAGGTTTGTTTGAGATAACCTTCTCTGAGGTGTGATGCTTAGAAGTTTATCGTTATACTTTTCCGTACTTTTTTTTTTGATAATTAATAAACTTCATTGAAAAATGCTAAAGGAAAATACAGAGAAAAGCAAAGCACACAGGCAGTGTGCTAAGAGGCAAAAAAAAAACAAAAAAACAAAAAATAAAAAATAAAAAAAAAACAAATCAAATGACATAGAAAGTACAAAAACCAAGCATATCAGGCAGAGAGTTAAATGTAAAAACACCAGAAGCATTTGTCCAGTCAAGCAAGGTCAGTAACAAGAGAAGTTTCAACTCAGGAATCAATTTCAACTCAGGATCATACTCCAAAGCACTTTCTGTGTCTGTTCAACTTGCCTAACCAACTTGCTAAGAGATCCACAACACCACGTGGCATGACCCAATAGACCCCAGATAGTTATCACACCATATTCCACAACTCTTGGGCTACTGGGTAATGTAGGAATAGGTGATCAGTAGTCTCCCCGTTTTTCTTACATGTACAACACCAATCCACTGTAACCACTTTCTACCTCCGTAAATTATCAATAGTCAAAAATTTTCCCCACACCATTGTCCTTAGAAACTAACCTTTGTCAGCTCATTTGGTTTCCATAGAGGCTTCCACGGAAGAGAACGAATTTAGAGGTTGTAAAGCCTTATAGTAAGAGCGAACATCAAACATGCCCCGAGGAGATAGTTTCCAACAAATTTTATCCATGCCATTCCTTCTCAAAGAGCCAAGATAAATAAAAGGTCCATTAAGGAGACAACCAATTCTAACTCCCAATCTTGAACTGGTATAAAACTAATATTTCAATTGTAGTTTTCCCCTTCAAAAGACAGCAACTCAGCCACTGAAGCTTCCTTATTACTGGAAATATCGTATAGCTCTGTGAAGTTATTTTCCCAAGGAAGTCCCTCGCTCCATGGATCATGCCAAAATTTAGTAGAAGAACCATCCCCCACCTTAAATTTCATACTTAAAATTCCCAACAACTTAAAAGTTAAAACCTTGCAAACACAATTGATTTATCATCTTTTAAACCCGAAATCCAAAACTTTAAAACCGTAAACCACCCATCCATCAATTAACCCCAAATATCCCAAAAAGAAAACACTGTTCAGGGGTTACTGTTTATAAAACGGAGACAGCAACCCAAATCTTAGTTTTTTCCCTTTTATTTCATCCCCAAATCCAAGTATTCCTTTTACCATTAAAACCCCTATATTATTACTTACTATTTTTCGGTCTTTTTCCCACCAAACCCTAACCCTAATTCCTCAAAATCCAAGCTATCCAAGCACTGACAGGTCTGACAGGAATTCTAAATCTGATTTGACTTTGTTCCCCTATGTCCGATGTCAAGCCCCCAACACAAGTCAAATACAGATAAAAGCCTTGCCCCCTGGGCCTGGCCTCAAGTTTTCCTCAAGAGTTCCAACTCCATCTACTAACAACTAACAGCTAACAATTAATCACTGCAGTAGCATTTATTAAACAGAAGACGAGGAATATAAGAGGGGTTATATTACAAAACCAACTAACCGTGCGATCTTTTTATGAGACATACAGAGCTCAATCCCTGTCTTTCCCTCGCAAAGCCATATGGAGGGTCAAGGCTCCTTGGAGAGTTTCCTTTTTTGGGTGGACAGCAGCTTTGGTGAAAATTCTTACTTGTGAGAACCTTATCAAGAGAGGTTATTCTATGGTGAGTTGGTGTTGTATGTACCATTGTAGTGGGGAGACTGTGGACCACCTTTTGATTCATTGTAGTGTAGCTTTTGAGCTGTTGAGTTTTACATTCAGGAGGTTTGGGATTCAGTGGGTATTACAGAAGAAAATTCTTGATTTATTATGTGGGTGGCAGAGTAAGGGACCTAATATCTGAAATCTTATTCCTTTATGTTTGATGTGGACTATTTGGAGGGAAGGAAATCGACATACTTTTGAGGATGTGGAGTGCATGTCAACTCAATTGCAAACATGCTGCATTAGTTATCTTTATGATTGATCTCACAGAGAGTAATTCTGTTCAATCCTTCATAGAGTCAATTTATTTGTAGATATTTTTCAATCATAATTCTTTAGGCTGCTTCGTGTCTTTTTTCACGAAGTAGTCTCGTTTCAATAAAATTATTATTACCTATTAAAAAAAGAAAAGAGAAAAAGAGGAATATAAGGGGGAAATAGTCAAACACAGTGAAAGAGAAAAGACAAATATAAAATTTAATAAACCTATTATATCTATCAGTATTAAACCTGATGATTTATGATATTAGCAGATAGCCGCTGAATTTCCCGTTCTTCATGATCTGCAAACAGCTTTGCCTTTGTTGCTGCAGCAGCAAGGCCAGCTTTAGCAGCAGCTTTAACTTTTTCTGCAGATAATGGAATCTTTGCCTCATTTTGACCCCATGAACCATGTACTCCTGAATTCTCTTCTGAAGTTTTTTCCACATGAAATTTTAGTACAAACTTTAGCTGATAAATTTTGTGTGTGTGTGGAGGTTGTGGGGGGGGAGGGATGACAGGAAAGCAAACTATGGCTTACCTTTTTGATGGATTGAATTTGCAATTTCTCCATGACGAACACCTTCTCTGCCATGTACACTCTCTGAGTTCATCCTTCACAGGTGAAAAAGAAATTTTTTATTCTGTGTACAGAACACATAACCTAACATTGATGGATATGCAATAATTTCAACGAACAAGCTTTAAAAGAGGGTTTCTTGTAAGCCATAACAATAAAAATTTCCTCCATACTTACAAAACTTCGCCAATAAAGTAGAAGCCATAAGGTGCATACAAAATGGCACATGGGAAAAGTCCATTTTTCAAGGATAAAAATAGGAAGTGGAAATGCTACTCAACAGCTCCTAAAACTAGGACAAAAGACTGCAAACTTATATCCTCTGATAACCCCATGAGCATAAATCCAAAGACAAGAAACATAGTTTGATACAATGGAATGGCAAAATTAAAGGAAACTATCAATGTTCTGTTGTAAAATTTTAAGAAGGAAATACACTAACCTATTACCATGTCCAGATCCTTCTATCTGTATAATGCTTCCAGAAGCAGATAAGCCATTCTCATCAGACAATGCTGCCAAAGAAGCATGGGCACAGGCTGCGGCAATTCTTGGTCCAACAGCAGAGGCCAAAAAGGCAACCTAGAAAAGAGTTCATTTTTGTCATGAAATTCCAACATTTTCTCTCTTCTTAAAATTCTATGAAACAAGAAGGCTTATATTCAGGATATCTAGTGAAGCACCCCATTCACTGCCTCAACTATATACTTTTTCATGTTTTAATGCCTGTTCTTACATCTTTCTAGCATTGAGATTCTTATTGGTTGTTGGGGGGGGGGGGGGGGGGGGGGGGGGGAGGAGGAGAAGAAAGAAAGGAATTATGGGGTTTTGATGAGTTGGAAAAGAATAAGACAAACTCCAAGGGCTTTCTAGCTAAAAAGGATAGATAAAACATGAACTTCTTTCAGAATAGTAGGAGAAACATGAGACTTGAAGATTTGTATGTAGAAGAGGATGAATAGAATACCAATACAGTTCTTAATGCAAAAGATGCAATGTAAAATCCAGGGTTTTTTTTTTTTTTTTTTGGTTGCCCGCGCGCCGCGGGGGGGAACTTTTCAAGAAGGTGAAACTTATCAAGGCTACAAGGTTCAATAATCAGCTAAAATTACATCTACCTTTTACCATAGGTGTTCGGGGTAGTAAGGGAGGATTTCATGAAAATTCTCTTAGAAGTGAATGGGAAAATATGTGGTAAATCCTTAATTATAAGAATGCAAAGTAGATATTCAAGATGATAGATTTAACCATTTGAAGGGAAAATGTTAACATCATTGCATAAGGTGTTGAAAATATCAATGGATACAGTGGTCTCTCAATAATACAATGCTTTTGTTGAGAACCATATGAAATAAATAACATTGACCAATCCTCTAAAGAAGAGTTATATCAACTCAATGGAAGAAGCTAAAGGACAAAAGAAGGCCAAAAAAAAAACATGGATTCAGATAAATCCAATAATATAGACATAAATATGATCTTCAATAGATATAAATTAATAATAGGGTTTCTATGGCCAACAAGAAATGGTGGACATATGAGGCTTGATCATTTTCTTCAGATGAGAATCGAATGATATTTGATGTGGCTTTTATTGCAAATATTGCAAACACGTGTTTAACTCAAAGTGGAAGGTGAAATCTCAAGAGTTACTCACAAGTTGAAAACTAGGGCGGCATATGACCATGTCCATGGAGAGACCAAGAGAACCTTTTAAATGTCAGGAAGAGGTGAAGAAAGTTGATTGTGTGTTTTAAGTTCCAAATCTTTTGTTAAAACACATGATACTACAAGTATTCTCCATCAATGTTATTAAACAATTTAACTTCATTGCATGCACATTGACAATTATAACATGCTTCCAGATTTATTAAGCTTACTAACTTTTTGGTACTGTTTTACATTTACAAATGGTTTTTGAATTGTTTGCATTAAACAAGCACAACACGAATTTTCACACAGGAACTGTTCCAGAAAAGGAATCACTAACAAAAAAAGAAAATCTCAGAACCTTGAAATAATTGCACAACATTTGCTCACAGATCCACCCACACAGTAAAGTTACAATGTGAAACAAATAAGAGTCACATATCTGATGAGATAATTTATTTTGTTTACATATCCACTAGTCTGTGTATATAAGCATCTAATATACTCTTCTTCTTCTTTTTCAATACTCCCCAACTCTATCGTCATATTTTATTTTATTTTTTGCTGGGAACACTGTCATCATATTGATTAAACATTCTATTTGGAGCACTTTATCTGTTTCAATTAGTTGGACTTGCTGCACCATGAACACAAAAAGAACAACAAATAATGAAATATAATACATTGTAATCACGTTTATGAAAGATAATAGATCTTCCACTTCACAGAGCCAATAACTGGACTAGGCAATGCCCACACAATAAAGTTAAACCATTCAATTTCCTTGGTATTTTGGGAAAAGTGGTCAATAACAAACCACACAATTTTCTGCTAACAATATTAGCAAGAAATGGATCACAGAACTCCAGCATCAAATTTACATAACTTTCATGTGTGTACTGTTACTCTAAATACTATGAAAGCATGGACTAATAGTCACCTACCAGGGCCATAACTGGATTCCCAGAATTTGCAAAAGGGAGTCTGCTTTCAGGATCAGCATCTTCATGGCAGGATCCTATAAATAAATAAATAAAATGTAGACATAAACTGTTACAGATAAATCATCATTACTTAAAGGGTCAACACTCTAAATAAATTATATCACCTGCTGAATCCCCATTATAATTTGAATTTGATCTTCCACGGTCATCTCCATTTGACGAGTTGGATGATATGCCTGGAACTTCAATATTTTCCAGTAGGCCATTCTCCATGGGTAGACGGAGAAAGTGAAGAATGCATTGTGCTTTAGACTTGGTACCAACATGGTCGGCAATTTCATTCCAATTCTCATTGTAGATTTCCATTGCCTCAAGTAGTAGTAAAGTTTCCTGATCAGTCCAACTTTCCCCATCTGGATCACCATAATCATTAGTAGAATCCATCCTTATAAAATCTATGCTAGAATGGCCAGTAACAAACCTCCCCTCATGGAAGCAATCAGAGCATAGTAGTGTATCAATCTGTCACATGAGATGCTAATTAGCCATTGCAGTAGAATCAAACTAATAACTGGTTTAACTGAAAATAATGATTAAAATCAAGATTTAAAAGTAACCAGAATTCTTCAGAGTAGGGGGATTATACATGGGCTAAGCTTCTCCACCCTAAGCAGTTGTATTGTTTAGCATATGCCAACCTAAGGTTTGTTCAAAATCAGCATCCTTTTACCAGTTTATTAAGTATGTAGTTATTTATTCAAAAGATTGTACCAATTTCTTAAACCTCATGCCTTCAGGTTTAGGCACACCTGACTGGCCTCATGAGTATGATGGGAAGCAAGATACTTCCTATCTCTCCCCTCCAATAGGCTGGTTCCAAGTTACACCCTTTTACATCTTGATTAGGCATACAGCAGCGTATTATCCAGTTTCTTTTTTCTTCCGTACATTTTTAGGCAACTGATCATATTCCTTACTATTTACCAATTGCACATATAAAAGATGTCTTCCAACTGATTCCTTTTGGTTTGTGCATTACCTAACCCCCTTAAAGGATTAGGAACTAAAATGTCAAACCACTCTCTCTAGGAGCAAGCATAAGTTAGTTGTTATATATTCTAAAGGTTAAAAGGTGAAGACAGAGCTTTTGCCTAAAAAAGACTAGAATTGAAGACTGGTGATACCACGAAAAACTAAACAGCGATTCAGCTGGCATCTTAATAAAATGCAACAAAGATGGAGTATTTATGTGAATATGCGCATAACACTTTAATTGGGTGCATATTCTGTCAATAAATGTAAAATGGCAATACCACATTTGGTATAAATTATTTGTAAAATTTCCATATATTATTCTACAAAAATTATGGAATACAAACATGTCATGTTCAGTACTTAGTCTCTACATTTTACTGCCTTACTTAGTCTCTACATTTTACTGCCTTGATGTTTCACACAAAGCAATTAAAGTTAGTTTATAGAGAATCCCTTAGACTGAAGGGCAACATATCAAGGCAATTTAAGTCCAACTTATCAGTTAGATTGACATCAACCTCGGGCCATCAACAAATGTCTCCTTAAGTCCACAAAAACAGATCAAGCTAGGGCCTTATAACAAATACAAATAACTAAGAGAATTGTTGATGGAATTGACAATAAAGAGCTTCGAAGTCTTGATCGTACTGAAATACAAATTACTTGCGCACGTTTAACTCTTGGAATAATATTTGATTGTGAAGAAGCTTTAACGTATTAAAATCCAATCTCACTATTATCTTTTACTGCTTGATATAGTGTGAATAATAATTGGGAGAACTAAAATAGTAATTGTACTCAAATGTCAAAACACACCCAGAAAGTAATTCAAACCCTGTTTTTCCTTTCTGATAGAGTTGCATTAGTTTCAAATTACCATTCCCTACGGTGCCTTTATTCTGTAAAGACTTTCTTATTTATTTTACAACCATGACAAAAAATTACATTAAGAGAAGGTTCCATCAGCCAGTAATAAGAAATACCAAGTGGACCCTAGTATTTCTCTTGTGCAGTTTCTGCAGCAATAATCAACTTACGCTTAACAAAGACAATGGAATTGCCCAAGCTACCAAAAAACTAAGTATGAGTCCTAACAAGAAGCCCTTTTTTTATTGGTAAGTTATATATGCACCCAATGATCTTGAACCCAATATTATCAATGGAGGAAGTACCATTTGAACTAGTGCTCAGTAGCGAGCCCTAACAAGGAACATGATTGCCAACTAATTGCATTAGAAAAACTATCATAAAATACATCACATCAACATTCAGTGCATATAATTTTTTTTCAGGGATGAAAGAAACTAATATAATATTAAATATCTAACTTTTGATAAAAAGTAGTTTGATGCAGCAGAGAATTCTCAAAGGGGGTTGAGAATAAAAAAAGAACAGAAAAAAAAATAATAATAAAAATAAACTTAAGAATAAGCACCAAGCATGGAATGATAGGAACTTGTGAATAAGCACCAAGCATTGGAAGAAAACTTGCAACCAAAAGTTTATTAATCCATTATCAATTGTCTACAATAGCAAGTGTCTCTAGGGGGGCATTTAATAGGCCGTCTCAAGTACAACCAACATGGAAAGAAAATAAACTTTTTATAATGAGATACATAAGCTATGGAAACAAAACTCCAATAAAATCAAATCCCTCTAATAGCATCAATCACAATCAATCAGACGCAGCCATGGAAGATTAATTTGTTACTACTTCACAAATTTGCCTATTCAAGAATCAAGACCTATTTTATGGAGTCCACATGTGAAGCCCAATTGAAGTAAAGCCGTATGGTTTTAAAGGTCTAGATCAGTTATTTAATTGGGTTTTTATTCAATAAGTAATGGTCACTTTTGTATTTTTTGTAAGTAATAAGATTTATTGATATCAAAAAAGGGACACCCTAGTAGTACACAAGAAGTGTACAAGGGTCAACAAATCAAATACAAAAATTACATAAATCAAGAAGAGAAGAAAATGATTGGTTTCGCAAAGCTAACAACCAATCCAATAAGGTTCTAAAGAAAAATAACTTGAGGTCTGGCAAAGATCTCTCATTATCTTCGAAACACCTGCTATTTCTTTCCCTCCAAAGACACCAAATGGGGAACAGTTAGCCAAATATGTCCATTTCGATGATGACCAAACCGACCTTGCCAGCAAGCTAGGAGCCCCACAATAGACTTTGGCATAACCCAACTTACTCCAAATGGACCCAAAACCATAGACCAAGTTCCATAGCAACCGGACAATGAAGGAAAAGATGATCAACCGACTCTCAATTACACTTGCACATATAATACCAATCCATAACCCAAACCCTTCTTTTTCTTAAATTATCAATCATCAAACAATCCCCCCAAGCAGCCGTCCATATAAAGAAAGCCACCTGAGGAGATCTTTTGCTTCCATATGCTCTTCCAAGGGAAGAGAAGATCACAGCCAACTAAAATATGGTAATAAGCACTAACCATAAACCCCTTATTTCTATCTAGTTTCCAGCATATTTTATCCTCCCCAATCCCCCTTACAGAAGAGCCATAAATGGTAGCCATGAAGTCCAACAAAGCCTCCAATTCCCAATCATGGGTAGTCCTAAAAAAACTTACATCCCAATAAAGGACCCCGTTAGTGAACTTCATATACTCAACCATACTTGCCTCCTTATCTCAGCACATTCTAAATAATTCGGGATAACTAAATGCAAGAGGTATCTCCCCACACGACCAGTCTTGCCAAAACTTCACACTTGACCCATCACCAGTCTTGCCAAAACTTCACACTTGACCCATCACCAATTTCATATAGAATATAACGAGAATTAAGAGGCAAAACTATAATTTTTACAATTGTTGAGAATTAAGGGTATTTTGGTAATTTAGTTGAGTCTAAAATTTTATGGGAGACTCAAGATATCTTGTCTTTTTTTTTTTTATATATAATTCCAAGTTAGTATCTATCAGGTTTTTAGACTACTAGAAAAATCTAATAATACTAGTACAAGAAAGAGTCCTCATATATTATTGTGCTCAATGTACTCAAAGGAAGATTGAGTTGATTAATAAAAATTTTGAGTTATTTGAGCATTGAGGCATGTAGGCCCTTTTTTATTTTCACATAATTCAATAGTTCAAACAATTGGGGAGGGGGGAATTGCCACTCTTATTTTCTCCCTTTCTCCTCTCTCTTTTCTTCTTCTCATTCTAAACCCTAGATCCATAAATCTTCTAACTCTACATCCATTACTAGCACACAGACAACCTATTTTGGTGCTCACACCAACTATCTAGATGGTGGGCCAAAAGTTTTGATGTTGACAACAGTGGGAGTGACTTACAATGGTGTAGTTTAATGTTGGGTGGTTGGTTTCACAGTTGTGGCAGTTACATGGGGTTTTGGGCAACTAGAGAAGGTGATGGGTTTAGGTAGAAGGCTAGAATCTGATGGGACATTCACAGTTGGGCTCACGGTAGTTCGATTGGGTGGATCTGGTGGGATGAAAATGGATGATGGCGAGGTGGGGATTCTGTGTGATTTGGGTAGTTGTTTTGGGTGTTGGTTGATTGAAGGGTGACAATTTGAGGAGGTTTTGGCTTTGTTATTTAGGGACTGGTTATTGTTAATTGGCTCTAGGTTTGCTTTGACACCAAAACTGATACAAGACAATGAACTCAAAAACAAGACTTGTGATTGTAAAAAATGGATAAAACCTATGAATCAACACTTACTGTTTGCAAAATTGGAAAAAAATAATTAGAATAGAAAAGAAGGAATAAACCTAAGAATTAGCAACTAGGGTTGCTTGGAATTAGTACCAACCATGGGAGAATGACAGGAACCCATTAATTAACATATAGACTTTCTTGGAATCAGTACCAATCACTGGGAGAAAACTTCCAACTAAAATTTCATTCATCCATGATCACTATCTACAATAGTCAGTCCAAAGGACTTTTAATAGGCTCTCCAAATTACATCCAACATGGAAAGAAAATAATCTCAAAATGAGACTACATAAGATATGGAAATAAAAACCAAATCAAATCCCTCTAATAGCATCAACTAACATCAATCACGATCAATCAGGTCCAATAAAATCACCTAGCATTAATAGGTCCAATTTGGTATCCACGCCATAGTTAGTGTGTAATTCCCTCTATAATAGACCTGTTGTGTTTTAAACACCTACTAATTGCAAGTTAATAAGTATTCCCCATGATGGGGATGAGGTTCTAAGAGGGAATGGCTATCAAATCAATGAATTGAGGCTGCAGAGCAAGAAGATTTTCCAATAAAGAGAGTTCCCAAAAACTAAAGTTTTAACATTCTAACAACCATTCAACAATATCTAGATAAATCCCCAAGATTAGATGTGGCATTAAGCTAACAAGCCACATGCCACAGACCATATTTTTATATAAATCTCGACCAGAAAGAGGTCCTTTGCAAAAAATAAACTAATTGTAGAATTTATGTTGCATAATATTAGACAGAAGCGTGATTTTTTTTTTTAAGTTTATGTATGGTGGTAAAATGTAAGGTCACATGTTGCAATTCAAGAAACTTAATGCACTTCCTGCCATTCTTCTAAGTAGACATACAATTGAGATAACAAAGTGCATGGATGGAAAAAACTCAATAATGATGAAACAATAGAGAAAATAAAAAAATAAAAAGATCAAATGTAATGTAATCTACCTCCTTTTGTGACTGATAGTACACAGTGGGAAGAGACCGAGAACAATAATTGCAATGATTTTCAGACAGACGCTCACGGATTCTGTTGTCCAGATTAGAGGCATCAGCATCATGAGATGACAATGACGAATAAACATCAGCTGCTTTGAGCCGACATTTGGGCTTGTCAAATTTGATTAAACTATCAATGGACTTTAAAGCAGCTGACGGCACATGGATCTCACCATTTGGATCCTCCCTTAAGTAGGACCCACCATTCCAAGGCTCACGACTTGGTGCCACAGCACAATAATTGATAATTCCCCAATGATCAAGAAACCGAACAATTCGATTTAAATCTTCGTTATCAACACCAGCTACCAGTCCTTGGCAATCAGAGACCACGAGCCTCTTCTCTGGATTTTCCATGTATTTGGCGACAATGTAGTTCCTGCATTCCATGTATTTCTCTGGTGTGTGGTCTGGTGATTTCCCAGAGAAGAAATGTGGCACCACTTGCCTCTCCAGTCGATGCACTGTAGCCGGTGAAAACCAATCTGCACGTAAGAGAATCCCAACAAGAACAAATCAAGATTACTACATAAGTAAACAGTTACAAATATGCATAAAAGTGTTCCAACATCTATAAATTTATATACATATATTGACACGAGTACAAGTAAAAACTAGATCGATTCATTGAAACACCCACCACCCCAAAAAAGGGCTTTTTAAAATAACTCATTTAAAGAAGAAGGAGGAGGACAAAAGAGGTAAAGAAGTGCAAACAAGACTATACTTTGTTGGTCTTCCAAATGATGGTGCATTTATGGACTATATGACAACTGGTCTTGTGTCAAGATTTCATTATAAAATGAAAGCAGTTAGACTATAGCCACTCCTCTCAACCAAGGCAACCATAAATGGAATGGATAAAAGCAACAGCAAAATAAACTTCCACTCTGAACGGGCTTAAATTGATAAAGCAATCATTTCCAAAAATATCAGAAGTAGAATCTTACAAAACACTCACAATGTTTCTTATCCAGCTCAACAGATAGTCCAAGTGCTTGTTACTTACTATGTAAAACACTAGCAAATTTGCATTCGAGTGCATTTTCTAGGGCTAAAAGAGTAATCAATGTTGCTCAATTTTCTTGAAAACTAAGCAACCAGTAGATGCATTCATCATATAGCTCTATGTTTATGTTATGTACCTGAATGCATTGGCACCACATGAACCCTACTCCCATACCGCTTGACAACCCCGCGGCCTTCCATAATCTGCGGCGGCGTGATCACATAGGCAGCGGCGGCTGCGGCGGCGGCGGCAGCGCCATCCATCCTGTCCTGATCGAACACGGGACAATCGGCAGGCACGGCGGAAAGCGCCTGGAGCTGACCATACGAAACATTCTCCAAAACCATCGAATTCTGGCCCTTGCTGTCTCCACTCTCATTGGCACGCTCTAAGGCCGCAATAGCCAGCACGGAGGAGTGAGGGCGATTGACGGCGTGCCTGACGACCGGAGGGAAGTCGGAGATTCGGGCGCCGGCGTCGGACAAAACCTCGCTCTCGTTAAGGCCGTTGGGATCGAGCGGAACGGCGTCGGATTGAGGGTCCTCGGAGTCGTTTTGGGGGTCTAGGTCGTCGTGGTGGTTGTCTTCTTCGTCTTCGTCTTCTTCGTCGTGCATCTGCCTCCGGTAGATTTGGGGCTCTCTCTTTCGCTTCTTCCATTTGGTGCGGGTCTCTGAGGAAAACACCAAAAAATAAAAAATAAAATAGAGTCAAAAGTGAAATTCAAAAGTATAAATAAGTGATGAGAAAGAGAGAGAGTTTAGGTTAGAGGACCTGAAGGGAAGGAAGGGGAAGCTGGCATTGTAGAAGGGATTTGAGAAAGAGAGGGATTTTTGGGTTAAGGTGTTTGATTTTGGGACTAACGGTATGAGAGAAAGTAGGGATGGAAAGCGAGAGAGTGCTGTATGCGTGTGTGTGTGTGTGAGAGAGTGATGCTATGAGCTGCTTTGCTTGGCTTGGCTCTCTTTCTTTGCTCTGGTGGTGACTGGTGAGAGCACAAATTTTGGTATTTGGGGTAATTGGGTTTTGATTATGGTAATGGAATGGAGTGGGAATCGAACGTGCGAGGAGAGGACCAAGTCTCTCTCACTTCCTATTGGTATGTGATTTGATTTTGGGGGAAAATGTGTGTGTACTGTGTCGCGTGGTCGTTGCGCGTGGCTTTATTATTACGGTGTGAAATACAAAAACTACCGAATTTTTCAAAAACAATAAATTCAAATTTGTTCCCTAATCACAAACTTACATATGTTTCTCCATCTCTAATTTTGTATCTGGTAATATTTTTTTTTTTTTTTTTGAGAAATGTATTTAGTAATACTTGTTACACAAATTGTTCAAATTACAATTTCAATTGTTTTTTTTTTTTAATTTGGTAATACTTGTGACATTGGTATTTATGTACAATTGGTTACCTCTACATCAAGAAAAGCTATTGTTTGTGATGCAGTAACTGGATGTAGTGAACCACTATTAACAATAAACGATCTAATTGAGGGGATTAGATTGAAACTGCAAGACTTCTGGAGGACAAGGGTACCACATGTTCTTCGATAGGATAATCGCCCTGCTCATTTATTGACACAATATGCTAAGCATGTTGTTGGTTATGTAACTTTGATAAAGAAAACTCCTTATATGGTTGAGTCTACTATGACTCATGTTGTAATATTGTTATCTTCGTTTTGATAAAGGTTACTGTCTTCTCATCAAAAAAAAAAAAAAAAGTTATTGCAAAAAGTAAAGGACTTGGACAAGTATGAAACTTTCAAATGATGTAAGTGTGGTTTGTGCTTAGATAGCAAATTGGATATTTTTTAAAAGACTTGAAAGTCCTAGGTGTTAGCCCAAACCTCCAAAGTCAACGGTGGTTTTAGTATTCTATCCTAATTAATATGACCAAATCATCAAATTATCTATGTTTTTGCTTCCTTTTTTAGTATGTTTTTGCTTATTAAAAATGTCAAAACTTAAGACTTTGTATGTTTCAATGTAAAATATTTTTCGGCATTAAAAAAAAAAAAAAAAAAAAAAAAATTCAGCTTAAAACTTTTGCAAGGAAAACATTTTCTTTTCAATGTTTGTTTACGCTTCTGGAAATGCTCCGAAAATATTTCAGTGTTTAGCGCTATGTAAAATAAAAGAATAAGAAAAATCCTTCTTATACAAAAACACAAGGAGAAGCCCAAACTCAAATTCCTCAATAGCCATAAATCATTTAGAAACACAACAAAACTTAAAAATGAAAGCTTGGATTTGTGTGAAAACACAAGAGCTTATTTAGACCCCCAATTAAAAATTACGGCTAGATTACTTTTACTCTAACTTATCTAAGTGCAGAAACAAGAGTAAATGAAGCGCAAACAACCGATACCACTCTAGTGCATAAACATGAACAACAAACAATAAAAATAAAGTATAAGAGTAAAGGAAGAGAGATGCAAACACAAGATAACATGGCGATGTGTTATCGAAGAGGAAATTGAAAAATTCGGCGAAAAACCTCTCCGCCACCCTCCAAGCGGTAAATCGATCCACTAGACAATAAGTTGGGATACACGAATATCAAGAGACCTTCCAAGCCTAATCTACCCAATGTACATAAGCCCTCAAAACTCCTACTCCAACAAGGTTTCTTGGAACAGTGTCTTGTCTAGCTGTCCGGATCCTAGAATATGCTCGATTGCATCCGCCAAGTCTCACCAGTTTCTTTTGGCAAATTACCAAAACTTCCTAAGCTCCAAAACACTCTCTACACTCTGAAAATGTGTAGGTTGTATTTGGGTACAAATCTCCTCTCAAGGTATGACAATGGGAGAGGGAAGAAGAAGAGACTAAAATGATTTCTAACTAAGGATGAATAACTCTCTCTCTCTCTCCAAAAGATGGGTGTGTGTGTTGTAAAAAACCTATCTAGGGTTTTTCTCTCTGAATGACCTCTTTTACATTTGTGGGTAATGAGGGTATATATAGTATAGGTGAAGGGTAAGAAAGTTACACTTAAAAAACCTCCAGGCAGAGAGTCTCGCGGGTATCTCGCGGAAAGGCCTTACCCACGAAATACTCGTGAAATTGATAGCCTGTCACAACTCTTTAGCTTCTAGTCATGTGCTTCTCACATGTCCTTTTCGCGAGAACCCTTCTCTCGAATTTCTCGCGAGCTAGTCGCGAAATGCACTAATCTTCATTTCATGCTCGATTCTTCACCAACTTAATACTAAACCCAATACAATAAAATCCCACAAAATACAAGGAACAAAATAAAAGCAATTACAACACTTTTTGTCATGGAATAAAACCAACATAAAACACAGTTGTAAATTACAACTTTACAAAAAAACAAAATCAAGTAATCCAAAAACACAACTATCAATTAAGCATAATTTCTCAAACCCAAACTCAAATTACTTTTGAAGTTCACCCAAAAAAAAAAAGAATCCTTATCTACAAAGGTATCATTACTATATAGCTCCTTAAGGCGATGGATCGACAAAATGCTAACAATCACTCCTTGCCTTCATTTCAATTGTGACCCTAGCCAACAACCAATGCTTCCTTCTATGAAAAATAGAGAATAGTGGGGGGAGGGGGCATATCACATTGTTTCAAAAATTTGTAAATTTTTTTTTACAAGTTTTTGTGTAAGTGTTTGTGTTTTAATCAAAATAAAATATTTCAAGACTGACCAAAATTTTATAAAGAAACAAATACCCAAAAATATTGAAAACTTTTTTTGAAAAACATTTTACAAAGAAAAAAAAATAAAGCCTTATTCCAAAAAAAAAAAAAAAAAAAAAAAAAAAAACCTAGATGCTCTACGTAGGTTTCTTAATTGAAATTAAACAAATTATTGTATGGATTAATATAATAAGACGGTATTATATTTGTCAAGGACTATTCAATCATGTGATTTATTGGTTGATGTAGCGATATTGTTGAAATTAACGCTATGTTTGCTTGTAAAACATTTTTAAGTATAAAATTTTACATGTAAAATTTTTTACTGTAAAACATTTTCAAGTGTTTGGTACGACATGGGTACTTGAAAATGCAAGCCACCACCAGCCACCACTAGGCACCCCCAAATGCAAGCACAAACCACTACCAACCATCTCAAAACAGATCATAAAACAGGGTAAAAAAGATAGCCACCACCATGACCAATTACAACCTACCAACCACCACCCAAAAATCTTAGTATTAAACCACCAACAACCCACAAATATAACATTAAACCATAAAATCGACAAAAAACCAACCAAATCACCCAAAAGAAAGCAAACCCAAATTGAAAACCCCATGACCAAAAAACCCATATAAGATCTTGAGAACCTTTGGTGGCAGTGAGCTTGAAAAAGGGTGAGATGAAAGGAGCCCACCACCTTTGGTGGCGATGGCAAGTGGCAACGTTTGGGGTTTGGAGGAGCTCGACTATGGAAGCTTTGCAGAGAGAGAGAGAGAGAGAGAGAGAGAGAGAGAGAGAGAGAGAGAGAGAGAGAATTGATATGTACTTCACCTCATGATTTATACACATCCCATTTTGTATCGGTTGTTATCTAAAGTCTCCAACCATGATGAAGAGCAATTCCAATGACCACCAACTAACGACTCAATTCCATAATCAAAACTCTTTTACTAAAAATGTTTTAAATGTAAAATTTATTATTTATAAAATATTTTACTTCAAAACAAACGGAACTTAAAGCGTACATTTGAGGTTGTTTTTATTATGATCATTTATGTTTGATTTGTTTTTTTTGGGTTACCTTTGGTATTTCATTATGTTTTCATATTGATCCCATCATCCAATTTTCTTAGTAATTGAGAAAACCCATTCCCGCCCCGAACCATTTTGGGGTGGAGGAAAACCGCAAACCGGGGCCGGACGGGTCGAGTTATACGTTAACTAGACTGGAGGGGGCTGCAGATACAGACCTAAAGAAAAATAGAAATACGCCACCAATTGCATTTGCATGCTCTCATTGTCGTTCAGATTGACTTCCCTCCCAATCATGAAAAGACACAGACCCAAACCCACCCCAATCCCAATCCCAATCCCACCACCAACACCGCCACTCTTCACCACCAAACCCCGCTCACAAACCCACCACAACCCCACCAAAAAACTCAAATCCAAATGGGTCCCTCTCAATCTGACCCAATCAGAGCTCTCTCTCCCCCTCACTTTCCCAACCGGCCAAACCTTCCGCTGGAAACAAACCGGTCCTCTTCAGTACACTGGCGTCGTTGACTCCCACCTTGTCTCTCTAACCCACCTCCAAAACGGCGACGTTTCTTACTGCCTGCACCACACTACAACTTCAGAGACCAGTGCCAGGTCAGCCCTGCTTGATTTTCTCAACGTGGGTATTTCTCTCAGTGAAATCTGGGAGGTTTTCTCGGCCTCGGACCCCAGGTTTGCTGAGCTGGCGTGCCACTTGGGTGGTGCACGTGTGCTCAGGCAAGACCCACTTGAGTGTTTGATTCAGTTCTTGTGTTCTTCCAATAATAACATTAAGAGAATTACTAAAATGGTGGACTTTGTTTCGTCTTTGGGGACTTTTTTGGGGACTCTGGAAGGTTTACAGTTTCACCAGTTCCCGAGTTTGGACCAGTTGGCTTCAGTTTCCGAGGATCAGCTTAGACAGGCCGGTTTTGGTTACAGGTTGGTCGCTGTTATTCATCAATTGAATCCTCTTTTTTAGTTAGTAAAAAAAAACAAAAAAAGTACTTGACTTCAGATACACGGAAAAGAATACATGTGGTGTGGCCGACATAACTCTTTAGTGCATTTTGGCTTAAAATTCTTTTGTAAGCAATTGATTGTGTATGTCAATGATGTGGAACTTACAAATATAGAATTTGATCATGGCAATGATGGCATGGTTGTGAAATGTGATGACTTGGTAAAATTAAAATGGTGCTTGATGTATTTACTTGTTACATTCAATTCCTGAATTTGGCAAGTTATCTTACTCTGGTGGAGTATGTGTTTTCAGAAGAATAGAGAGGCAGAAGAAAATTTTAATGGATAGGTGTAAATTGACACTACCCTTGAGGACTGGACATGTATCTTATGCTTCATAACTATGAACGTTAGTCGACTTATTACAGCGATACCATTTTACGATATTCGTTTACATATACATATGGATTGGTATACATGCCTGCTCATTTCTGAATTAGTTTATTAAGTCAATGATCTGATGCATAACCTTTTTGGCCTTATAATGTTTGCTTTTTCTGCTAAGAACAATCTTGACATTTTATTTCACTCATGATTTGGATGTGCAGGGCCAAATACATTACTGGCACTGTAAGTGCTTTGCAATCAAAACCTGGTGGAGGTGAAGAATGGCTTGCTTCTCTTCGTAATATGGATCTTCAAGAGGTTATTGATGCTCTCTCTACTCTACCTGGAGTTGGTCCTAAGGTGGCAGCATGCATTGCTCTCTTCTCTCTTGATCAACACCATGCCATTCCTGTTGACACACACGTGTGGCAGGTATGCTTCCTGTGTTTTATGTTTCACCAATACCTGGAATGTGGCTATATTGTGTTATAACCAAGATAATGATTTTGATAGAAATGAAATCAACAACTTCTTTTTATCTTTTGGAATTAAAGTTCCTACTTTCTAAGTATCTTGCTGGCCCAACTTTCTGAAACATATTATATATATATATATATATATATATATATAATATGGAAGCTCAAAAATGTCAGATTGTTATAAAATAAAATAAAAAAATATCTTAGTTATTATGTTAAGTTGTGGGTTTAGCCATTTGCAATCATGGAATGCTGTGTCACTGATCTTGTTAATGTTTAGTTTATTACTTTCTCTTCTAATATATGGGTACAAGTTTTATAAATGCATTTTCTGTAATGGTATTGGACAAAAGAAAATATCAAGCAATTGAAATGTATGAGACCACAAGACAACCCCTCCTCCCCCCATCCCCTCAAAGAAAAAGGGGCTGGGGGTGGGGGGATGGGTATCGCACAGAAGCTTGCATTAGCTTTAGTTTGAATAACTAGACTGCATCTTTCCAAGTTATCTTTTGTGATTTCCTGTTCATGAAGTTCTGATCTGCAAATATTTTTTCTTCTTTGGGAAGATTGCTACAAGGGACCTATTACCAGAGCTTGCAGGTGTCCGACTGACACCTAAACTCTGCAGCCGTGTGTCAGAGGCATTTGTGAGCAAATATGGCAAATATGCTGGTTGGGCTCAAACTCTGCTTTTCATTGCTGAATTACCTTCTCAAAAGGCCCTCCTACCAGCACATTTTTGGAGTACCAAAGAAAAGAAATCTACAAAGACTAAGAATGGCTAAATGTGCAGAGGTAATTGAAACTATGTACTTTTTTTCTTTTGGGCAAACAATCGAAGCTATAATTGATAATTGTCAAAGCTTTCTTGCTTCCTTGATGGCAATAACTTAAATCCCTCCCTCCTCTCTTTCTTTCAGGAGCGTGATTTGTAAAAGCTATTATTGATCTCATGATCAAGATGCAAGGGGGTCATTGGAAGTAACAATTCTTTGGTAAAGGCAGTGGGATTTGAATCATGGTAGCATTTCACAATTTGATGGAGGATGACATCAAAACTGCATGCCCTTTTCAGGTTGCTCCTCCAAATCATGTCACATCTTCTTCTTATATATGATACAAATTCAAAGTATTTGTGCGTAGCTTGACTCATTTCCATTGTGTTGTTAATCACTTACTGAGCTGTGTAGCTCACTTTCATTGATAACTTTCAGTGTAAAGTTTAACTGAGAGCAGTAGACTTTTTCATTAATGAATATTTATTGGCTGTGGGAGATTATTTGAAATTTTATTATATTTGAGGTTTAACTTTAGTTGACGTTGTAAGTTAGTTATGAAAATTCTCCTTTATGGTACTTCATATATTCCCCATGACAAGCTGTGAATCCTTCATGTTAAGACTTAAGAATACTTCCTCTACTTTTTCTTTGTTCGTTTGTTTTTATTTATACTGTAATAACCTGTTATTTTTAAGTACACACACATGTATCATATTTTTTCATAGAATCAATACATTAATGTTGAATTATATGACCTCTACATGCCTTATTTGCATGTTAATTTGTCAATTATATGTTAGAAGGGGTACGTTTATGGGTCAAAAGAGAATTTTTTCCAACTTTCATTTTTAGTCCTCTACTATCTAAATTTCTTTCCTTATCTTGATTTTGGTGCATTAAATAATGTTATGTGATATGGCGGTTGATGGCAGGTTTTATGGGCACATGTAACCTTAACCTCAGTGTTTTTGTATTGCAGCAAGATTTCTAATTCCCATCAGTTACCACTTTGACTCTTGTAAGTTAGGCGATCAGCCATTCTTTATCTTTGTATGCACAACAAATGGTGTGATTTAATGATAATCATAGTAGTCTAGAGTCAGGTACTGACTGAGCAGTTTTTTTACTGTTATATGTCATTTATGTCTTTTAATTGGTTTACATCAATGGATGTGCCCATTTCCATTGGTCTTCCCTGATTCCTTGTCTTTGTTAGAATTGCTACTTGCTTTAATTTTATGATTTTTTTTTTTTTTTTTTAGAAACGATTTTGTGAAAACGTTATGTTGCTTGCTTCGTAGTCATATTTCTATTTTTGGGATCATTAAGCTTCAAATGAAACAAGTGGAAAACTTCATATTCATTAAACTGACAAATAGGTTTTTTACTGAAATGAAATCTATAAGTTCAGTGGGGTCTGATTTATATACAGAATTAACTCCTGATGCATTTGTATCAACTGAGCTTCTGCGGTATAATTTGATAACTTCCGTATGTATTATAGCTATGATGTCAAATTATATCTAACTGTTTCCAGTAAGGACTGGTTTGGATAGCGTCTGCGTTTTCCACGGCTGGCGTTTGGCCTTTTTGTGTCGGTGCACGGGACCCACAAGTAATTCATTCTGCAACTTTTTCTTTAAAACTAGATCCCACGGCACTATTCACACATTTAAAAATTATTTTGCTACAGTGGTTTCAGTTTTCAATTTTTAGCAATAAGCGGTATCCAAACACACCCTAAGAGAGGTTGACACTTGGAAATGGAATCCAACTAGTAATTGAAAAATTAGTCAATTTTATTCCCTTCTAATCATATAAATAATAATTCAATTATGAATACGCTAGGTTACCTAGTTACACATCATATACAGGTAAAAATAGGAATAATATATATATGTGGATCCTTTGTCCCCATGGAAAAGATGGAACAAAATCGTCATGGTCATTTACATTGTGCGTCAACCAGTAGAGATTTAGGGATGCCTGGACATGGATCATCACCAAATGTATGACTTGCTACAATGATGGAACATTTGCTCTTCCCTAGACATTCCTGAAAAAAATTAATAAGAAAATTATATGTCAATAATAAGAAAGAAGTACAAGTCACTGATTCATTTATGAGCTGGATTCATCAGTGGAAAAAAAATTCACTACTTAAATTAACCTTGCAGTGTTTTAATCTTCATTAATTGCTTTGGTTTCAAACTTTGTAAAAAAGACATTTGAGCTAGGAATAATTATCCCCTGGAACATATCCTAATCATACTGGAACTGATGCTTTTTGCTTTGGTTTCAAACTTTGTAAAAAAGACATTTGAGCTAGGAATAATTATCCGCTGGAACATATCCTAATCATACTGGAACTGATGCTTTTTCTGGATGTAAAGAATATGGAGAGAAAAAACTTTCAGATTTAAATCTTATTTTATTTTAGTTGTCACCTATCTTCTTAACAATTGGATGGAGTTTACTCCATATACTCACCAAGCTTGTTGGTCCATATGGTAATAAAATAACTCTGCTTTGCATGGGAATGGTGGAAAAATTATAATAGAGGAACCGTACACTGATATTATTACCCTGCCTATTTATAAGATTACCTCCTAATCCTATGCTTTCCCCCTCTACTTAGAATTAAAACCAGTATTAATTAAATTGTATTGAAAATAAAATTACAAGCTCACCTTTTCTACAGTGGCTCTGGAATTAGAGGAGTGACAGGTTCCAAGAATTTGACTCTCACAATCCCCAAAAGGTGTTCCAAAGCTTGCAAATGAGATCTTGGATACGGTAGTATTTGGAGGACACTGGAGCTGAACTTGAGGCCCTCTGCCAGAGTTTATTTGACAGATTTCTTCACTTTGGTCATGCCTTGTCCATGAACAAACTGGGGGCAAATGGGATTCAGACACAAGCCCACATACTTTTGTTCTTGAAATTGTGTCCAGGGAAATTCCCAAAGGGTAGCCAATTTCTTCTTCTAGTAGAACTAATAGGTTTTCTCTAGGCTTGAGGAAGGATCTAGGTACATTGTACCTAAAAAGTAAAAAGTTCAATATAAGTAAAACGTTTAATAACATCCAAACAATTGCCCTAGAACTTGTTGAGAAGAGCAGGAAACTGGTCATGCAATAGCACTAAACAAGTTGTGATGCAATTTTCTGGGAATAAGTTGGAAGTCAGTTAATTTTTTTTGGAATTCCATGCAATAGATGAAATGATTATTGCCTAGAGAGATCATAGTATGTGTCAAGTATGGACACAAAATTAAAACCAAAAACAAATATTTGTATAGAATACCTTGTTTGTGAAGGACTTCCTTGTGAAGTGAGGAATGATACCCAATATCGACCTATGCTCTGGCCATTGACCCAAGCCTCTCCTTTTCCCATAGAACCCAGGTTCAATGCGACAGGATCATTTCCAGGAGGTTCATCGAATATAGTCTTCCAATCAACCATGAAAACTAGATTAGTACTTGATCGAATGTATGACATGAAGTATATGTTCCTTGTTAAAATAAATACTATACATCTTTTTGCACAGATTGAACCAGGAATTGTTGGCAAAAACAAAACGAGCAAGCAGTAGTCCTACCTTATACCATGTAAGTCGTTGATGCCTAGAGCTACCATACCTACTCCATTGAATTTTACTTGACCCATGATCTGTATAAATTTGTCGTCTCTCTCCTAACAACCCAACCTTCAGAGATGTAGAATAGTTACACATGATATGATATATTAGATATCATTGAAGTTAAAATACAATGCTTAACAAGTGCTGAAAAATCATGAGTTTTGAATGTGAGTCAACCACCCAGAAAGGCAAATCTTTATACTGAAATTGATGATAAAAAAACAGTGGACAGTTACGAATTATGAATATGCTCAATCAATGATGTGGAGATTGTTGAATTTTTTCCTGCCACTTCCAAATTCTCCATAAAAAAGAAAAAAAAAAAAAAAAAGCATTTTGTAGCTAAAAGGAAATCACCTGATATCCCCATCGTTGGTTGGTGAAATCCTTGCCATGAACTCTTACTCTAGTTAATCCTGCAGCTCTTCTCTCCAGATGGGCTCCAGCATCCTTCACAAACAAACCAATTTGAATGGCAGTTTCATGAAGACAAAAGCATTTATATTTCTTTATTTTGTATAGCATATAATCCGAAAAAAAATTGTACAAATAGAGGAAACATTAAACAACTAGAAGCTACTCCGTTAGTTATGTCAGATTTGTTTTGTTAATTAAAAGAATCACTACTGCATGTTTCACTAATATTTGCAAGTTTTTCCTCTAATCATGTGCTTATTAGAGTAAAAAAATATTATGTTTCCCAATTAAATTCAAACGTATAACTACATTGAACTTGATTGTTCTTAGAAAAAATAACGTTGTTTGAGCTTTATTGGTTAATACAACTATATCTTTGAATTTAATTAAAGAACTTAGTGCACTAAGTATTGTCCAAAATTTTTACCGAAATGAAGAATATAATCTGTCCTTAATCAAAGTGAAATAGAGTTTTATTCATCTATGTTACTTAGTTGTTAGGAGATGTCATCAAATGAACTCATTAAAATTCAATCTAGTGCCATTAGGTCACTGATTGGTTTGCCTTAATTCATAATGCTTAAAAACCAATACAAAAGAACAAGAGACATGAGATTGAAAATTACCGGTAATCCAACCATTGCACTGAGTAGGGAGATGTAGTTTGGTCCAGTTCTTAATGTAACATTTTTCTCCAGAGATAAACTTTTGTTCTGGTGACTTCCATGTGCGGATCCTAAATAATAACAGGGTAACGCAAAATAGTTATTGAAAGGCATCAATAAAAAGGTTCTGGTAAAAACTAGGCAGGATGGGAATATGTATGTGCGTAAAAAAAAAAGAAACAGGGCACCCCAAAAAGGTCCTTTATTATAGCATGTAATGAAAAGGATTCAAGAGAAAAAGGAGAGATAATTTAATAATTCAGTCTAAGCTTGGGAACATTTTCCAAGAAGCTAACCGATGTGCTAATGCAATGTCTAAGCTTGGTAGGGATGTTGGTTATGTTTTATTCCATTATCCACTGCTTGTGGTGGAGCAACTTTTAACTCTTGATAAGGAGGGAGTAGCTTGTAATAGATTTTACCAAAAATAATAATAAGCCTGCCATAGATTTTAACGAAATAGGGAGCAAATATGACATTATCATAATACTCTATTACTTATCAATGAGTTGGGGTATACAAATTTACACAACAACGGATATGATATGTTGTGATTGGTGCATATTAAAAATGGTGGTAGTAGGGGACTCATATAAAAGTGATATTACTCGGATCACAACTTTACACCACTTAAACAAATTGTGAAAATTATTGTGAAAAAAGATTGTAACTAGCATTAGTGCATTACTCAGCAGGTTTAGGTAATCTGATGAGAAGAAAACGTCAGGCTTCTCATCCCCAGCATCGTGAAAAAGAGGTCATAAAATATATACATTTCCATGTGGAAGATGCATACTAAATATGGAGACTATAAATGTAGAATTTGCCTATTCATATTTGTATTACACCAACCATCTAAGAAGAAATCAAGGAATCATAAAACTTGCCTACAAAATCTCCATTTATAAATGCTTGCAGAACGTGTCCATTGGAATGCACATTCAGCACAGATTGAGCGGTTTGGTCGGGATTTGGAAATCTGAATTTACACAATAAATAGCAAGCATTTTAGAGTTATAAGGTTTAGTCACATGAACTTTTAAGACTAGTTAATTAGCTTTACCTGAAAGTGTACCAAAGATAATCAGATGTACCCTTCGTTGTACTCATCTGCTCTAAGAATGAGTTTGCTCTTAATGAAGTCTTGTGAATACTGGGGATAACTTCTTTGTGCTCTTCCCATTTTTCAATTGAATCAAACGTTCTCCTCGAGGTCACTGATCTTGTATTATATTGCGTGCTTATCTGTTCAATAAAGCAAGTTAAAATATGAAACTACTTTCTAAAATATTGAAAATTTTATTGTTGTTGTACGTGAACAAGCATTTCAGCTCCAAAATATGAAACTTCGACATATGAATGAATTCAAACAAATGGAAATGCTAATATGAAAAGATACTTAGTTAAATTGATTGATATGAAAAAGTGCAATTTATGAGAGACTCAAAAAACTTCTTGTGCATTTGAGTCTTACTTACCTTTGCAGTGTTGAAGACTGGGGTCTTGCAATCTGGTAGGATGCTGATTGATTTTCGAGGCAATTCGTATGAAACATTTTGAAAGAGAACTTTGACATCTCTTTTGTTGTCAAGGTTCACCAAAAATGCTGCACATTCTCCTGAGTTTCCTTTGAAGATGTAAGCCTGTATAGTTAAAAAAAAAAGGACTGTTCAAAAAAAAAAAAAAAAAAAATCTAAGGAACAAATAATGTTAGGTGAAACAGATAAACACTAGGAAAGAATATCCAGGAGGTTATATTATATGTTCTTACTTCTTGTTTTCCACCCAAAGATAAATTTGTTAATCTTCCTGAAAGTAAAGGCTTTGAGCATAACTTTATTGCAGCATGCAATTCCTTAAGATGACCCCACTTAGGTTGTCTAATTAAACCTGAAGTCACCAAGTATCATTAGTATTATTTTTTTGTCAAAGGCGATTATTAATTCATGCATATGAAATATGTATAAAAGCAAAAATTGCAGAGAACATACCATACTCATCAAGAGGAGCTTCATCATAATAACTTGTGATTACATATTCAGATGCTGTTCTTCCAAAATTGGTGCCTCCATGATACTATAATGAAACCATATTTTCGGGGAAAGTATTGTTGGAATTGAATTTTTTTTATGAGTATAGTATAATAAAAAAGAAAAAAGAAAAAAGAAACAAAAAGTACTTAAAACAAAAGAATCTGCTAACTACTGTTTTTAATGTCAAAAAAGATATTATCATACCATATAATAATTCACATAACTTCCTCCTTTTTTTGCAATAAACAACGCAACATGAAATGCAATATCTTCCGCTGATCTCAAGTATGGTTCTTCACCATACGTTTGATAACTTCAAAGAAAATACAATGTATTAGTTTGGCCAACAAAGTATTGCATATATGCTTTTAATCTACATAAAAGCAAATAAGGTTCTATTGGCTCAAACATCTATTTGAAAAAAGCTCATACAGAAAGGAAAACAATGGATAACATACAAGCTCGTCCAATTCTCTGTCCACAATGATGGTTTATTTGGTGAATTGGGTCCTGCAAATGTTTGTCCACATCGCATTCCATTGCAAGTGTTTATCTGTGAATTATAAGATTTAATTTGTTAAAAATTATAGATAAGAGTTCTCTTTTTCGTTTAGGAACAGCTAAACAAATTTCCAAACTAAAAAAGACAACACGATGTTATTCAGTTATTTTCCTCGAAAAATATTATAATGTTTGCTCTAAGTTTAACTATATATCATACACGTTAAATCTTCTAACACACTCTCTCGTAAACATATATTATAAACATGATTTCAGGTGACATGACATTGTGTGTCTCGTATATGACCACTGCAGTAAAAGAATGAAACTAACCACTGGGTCAGGAGCATCATCTTGCTTACACATTATCCAAGGTACACCAGTTTGAAGCCCCACAGCCATCTTTGCAGCCCAACGGACATAAGGTGGCCCCTTTTCATGAAAATCTGCTTCTACATTCTTGTACTCATTCTCAATCTACATGTATCGTATACACCCTTTGTAAATAAATAAATAAGTAAAACAGGTAAGTGAGGTAACAAATTGTCAAATTTCAATATTCTTTTATAATTAAAAAAAAAAAAAAAAAAAAAAAAGACTTAACCTGTGATAATATGATTGGCCCTCCTTGTGAAGCATACAATTTCTCTGACTTCATCATGTCTACTATTTTCTTTGTAAACCTTTCCATATGAAGCTGCCATCGACAAAAATGTTAGAATTTGTTTCATTCATATCCACTTATCCAACCATTTGTTATACTTCATCAAATATATTAGTATTATATGGTTTATAAGTGAAACTACCATCAATGATCAATATGAGAATGAGAAATATTCTTGTTGAAAATCACAACAACTTGTATTGAATTTGGGAAATTAAAAGTCATTACCTTGAATGGTTCATTATCAGAACGGTAGACAATGCCTGGAATGTCATGTAACCACAATGGCAGACCCCTGAGCCCAACTCCAAAACATGCTTAGTTGCAAATTAAATTTAATGCACTAATTTTATAAAATAATTTACATTATAAAGCTTTCTAGATTTGAGAAGTAAATATTTATATATAGTATAATAAGGAGAGGTATCAAAAGAAAGAAGAAAAAAGAAGTGGCTTTACCCATAAGACCATTCGCTCTCAATGAAGGGTCCAATCCTAAGGCATGCATATAAACCGCGGGCATGAATTTCCTTTATGAATTTTACTAAATCACGTCTTCCACTGAAATCATACTGCAAAAGGCATATTGCAACCACCACCATAAATCATATTAATTAAAAAGACATATTATCACCACCATTAACCGTTTAGTTTTATAAGAAATATTGAAATTGATAACAAAAACTAGTTTAAAAACAGTCATTTGAATGTATTTTCAATAATAATCTTTATTTTTTTATGATATTATATTTTTCAATAGTCAACTTTATATAACTTAATATTTACAATAGAGTTCCTCTAGTTTAGTCTCTCCTAGGCTAAAATGGAACTCTAAACAGATAGTTTTAAAATAGTTTCAAAGGCAATTCAATGTTTTTTTTTTTTTTTTTTTTTTTAATTCATTTTATGAATCTAGACTATTTACTATTTCATTTTATGAATCTAAAATGAAAATTTTATTACTGAGAAAAGGAAACAATTTTTTTTTTTTTTTTTTTTTATCAATCATAATTACACTCCTAAAATGCAACTCTGGTAACTTAATTTTTTTTTTTTTTAAGTTCTTTTTTAATGCAATGCAATTCAATTCAATGTTATTTTTTATATTTTATCTTGGTTTATTCTATGAATCTAAATCATTCATTTCATTTTGTGAATATGAAATAAAAATTTATTATTGAAAAAAGAAGAAGAAAAAATCATCAATCATAATTTCTTGAATATATACATACACACACTTAAAATTACCTAGTTTTATATCACTACTTAGAGTGTTCGCTTTGTAGAAGGGTTTGTGTTAGTTTTAGCACACTAAGTAAATCAAGCTAGATGTCAAGTGAATTATACAATAATATAGTCAAACCACAACCATTAATCATACTATAAAAGACACATTACTACCACCATTAGTGAATATAAAAGATAAAGAGAGAAACTAGGGTTTCACCTGCCCAAGTTGGGGCTCGTGAAGGTTCCAAAACACATAGGTTTGAATCACATCTAATCCTCCTTCTTTGGCTTTCGCAATCAAAGATGGCCACATCTACATCAACACAAAGATTAAAAGACACTGTTACTTTGTTTTTTTAGTAATAAAACAGAAGGTTTATTAATAATTTTGAAACTTGAACATCAACATGTACAATGTACAATGGACAATATAGAATCAAGAGACTCCTCTTACCAAACATCAAGGCCCTTCCTTATTATGAGCTTCACATTATTAACCTTTGTTGGTCTGGATGAATACTAGCTATAAAGATATTAACCTTTATTTTGGCCAAATTTTTTTAATAAGGTAATCTAATGTATGTCTAATGAACAAAGGGACAAGTGTTTGTGTATATATATATATATTTGAAGATTAATCTTAGACATAAATCAGTACTCTTGTATGTCTTGGGGCTACCATCTCTTAATTTTCTCATTGGATACTTTCTATTCAAGAGGGAGATGGTGATGAGCTCCCCAAATACCCTCATTCTTTTGTTTATTAAATAAAAATTATCTCTATTAAAAAAAAGAATGGAAAAAAAAAAATTATGGATTTAGCCGGACTGACCCTGTAATTTAAGAATTTATGGGCCGCAGTAAGCCCACTATCTTAAGAGGTAGAATTTTGTATGATGGGGATATATACATAGGGGTTCAAGTCGACCCTATGTGAAGGAGTATTATATATCTTCTAATACAAAATAAAATTTTATATGTCGGGTAATTCGATTGAGATAAGGGGGGTATTATATATCCTATCACTTTTGAAAGAATATTCCAAGTTTCCAACACCCCCCACAGAAAAATCCAACCAAAAACAAGTTAAAAGATAAATAGCTAGCTAAGTCATATTCATGGAGAAAAGCTACTCTAAAACGTGGGTTGAGTTCGTAAGTAGATTTTGTTTTGCGTAAAGTAAGAGGAATAAATAGTACTATTATGCTAATAAACACAAAAAACATAAGGTATTACAGGTCTACAACAAAAACAAGGACCCAAGTGCATGTTTTTTTTTTTTTTTCCGTGATGTACACGATATTGGTCTTTTTCCTTAAATTTATGAAAATGATAAGACACCCGAGAAGGAAAAGTTGAAAACCTCTACACGCATTGCCTATTTGCCATGCCGATTTTGGTTTATATGAATTAAGGGAATATTTACTATTTCCTTTTACAACAAAATACTCATGAAGATTTTCTAAAAAAAAAAAAATACTCATGAAGATCGTGTTAAGCCCTTGAATTTCTCCACAAACAAATGTCTTACCTAACTAGGATAATAAGAACTGGATTCTCAAAATAAATAAAATAAAAAGAGATGAAAAGAATTGGATGATTTCATTTTTCTCTATTCCCATTCCAATCCCATCACATGAATCAAAACTTTTGTATTTATGTTTGTTCTTCCTTCATATTTATATATATTTTTTTCCAGCTTAATTAATTAACTTCCACACAATTTAGGGAATTGCCTAGGGCCCAAATAAAAAAGGCCCCATAATCTTGTTATGTATATATAACAACTTAAAATAAAATATAGTATTTCGAACTTATTTACTTTTTCTTTTGAAAAAGTGCTTTTCTAGCTAATAATTAAGAAATTCGTATATATTTGCTCTCTATCTCATGATTAGAAAAAAAAAATCATCATTTACCCAAAAGATTCTTTCCATTCTATAAACAAAAATAATACTTAATAAATAAGTGAAATAAAAATAGTAAATGCACAAAACTGTTTCACTAAAATCATTGCCTTAGGCCTCGAATCTTGTTGAGTCGGCTCTGTTTTTTTTGCAATGTTCTCAAATGGAAAATAATAGAAAGATGAAAAACAAAGAATGGGCATGTTTGATTGCAAATAAAAAATGTACAACAACCAAATTTAAGTTTCAAAATTTTGAATTTGACTATGGATACCCAATAGCCTTTTGATCACATATATTATATATATTTTTGAATTTAAATAGGAAAAAAAAAAAAAAAAAACCCACACCCAGAAAGAATAAAATACCTCAGGAGTGCTACGAGGATAGTGAATTGAGCCAGAGAAAAGCATCTTGTGCTGGCCATTGATGATTAAGGATCTTCCATCATATGTTACGTTTCTTCCACAAGCCAAGCCAAAAGCATTCAAAAACAGTAAGAACCAATACAACAGTGTCCACAATATCTTCATATTGCTTTCTCAATTCCCAGTCTCGCAGCTCTTTATTTGTTTCAATAACTTTCTCTCTCTTCTCACGCTGCCATATAAATTTGAGTATGTCTTTGTGCTAGAATTTGGTATTCTAGCGGCTAAAGGGATTTGAATGGAAGATTTTTTTAATTATCTCAATACTACTACTACGTAAAGCTTTTACAGGTTATAGAGATAAGAAAGAAACTGAGCTAAGCTATATAGTTTGGTATAGTAACGGATCGATGAACTTCATAGCCTTTGTATGGACTTAGGTTTCTCATATGAAATTTATTTCTGCGTGGAGTTGGAATAGAAGTAGGTGATTATAAGATGGCAAAGAAACCTGTTTGTTTTAAGGAGCAAAATCTGAAGGGTCTCCTACCGAAAGAAACAATGAAAAAAAAAAGTGAAGGGTCTTTCTATAGAATTTCATTTATTAGGTATTGTTGGTCTTGTTTAGAAAATTCAAATATTTAAGGAAACAACATTTAAAATGCTTTGGGTTTATTAGAAAGGTATAAATTTCTAAAATTATTCTCATTAATTTAAACTTAGCGAAAAAAATGATATTGACTTTTTAAATAAAATATAAGGAAAATTTATTTATTAACTTTGAAAAAAAACTACATTTTATGGGACATCTTAAAATTAAATGGAGGACCCACAATTTGAGACAAAAGTGTATTTATTGTTAGAAAACTAAAACAAAAGAGTTGACTTTCCACAGAGAGAGTAGGTTGGAGAGTCGAAGACAAAGAATGTCCGACACAAATAGGGGAGCATTACCCTGCTCAAATCCTTTCTTCGAAATAGTGGTGGTTCTACAGGTTCTCTCTCTCTCTCTCTCTCTCTCATTTTTTTTTAAATTATTTAATTCATTGTTTTGTATTTTTACAGTAAATATAAAGTTTTAGGGAAGTGTTTGTATGTGAGTGAATAAATAATGAGCTATTAAAAGCGGTGAGTGTTTTTTTTTTTAAGAAAATTAATGATGTGATTAGATGTTATTGGATGGTGTAAAATGGAGGGTTGACGCTTGACATCATTATTAAATTTATTCTCTTTGTCACATTTTTTTTTTAATTCAAAATGCTACAATGGGTTTTTTCAACAAAATTTAAAAAATGTTACAATGGAACAAAGAAATTTGAACCCTAAATATTTTTTGTTGGAAACTTCAAGAAGTATGAGTTGAATTATAAGAATATTGATATTTTCTTTGCCACAATGACATGCTCATTAAGCTGATAACAATTTTGTTTTGGCAATTAGTATATTTGGATAAAGCTCTAGTCTAAACCTAATCAATATGATTTATGTAGATGTGTGCATATTAAATTTTGAAAGGAAAAAAAGACATTAATTGTAGGCTGGTAGCTGTGCATGTGGTTCATAACTGCATAAGTTCATATCACTATGATTTATGTTGATATGTGTCAATATAACGAAAAACTCAATTATGTTATTCTTTTCCTTCTTGTAATTGATATGTGCATATGACAAAACTCAATTACGCTTGATTAAGAGGGGCAGCTGTGATTTAAAAGACTAGATTTATGTCGATATGTGAATTTAACGAGATATATATATCATTTATTTTTTCATCAAATTATTGATATGTGCATATAACAAAGGTCATTTATGGTTGATTCAGGTTGATCAAGAGAGACAGCTGCTCGTCAATGACACGGATCTAGTGAAGCGTTAGCCAGAAATTTTCAAAAGTTCATAACAAGAATTTCCTGTATAAAAGTTCATAACAAGTACTATATTCAACTAGTCAGTAACTTGTACAATGCCACGAAAGATTATAACATAATATTCTCTTTTATTTTTTTGACTAAATATGAAATTTGCTAATTGTGATAATTATTAATAAATATTTATTAATAATTATGACTTAATTGATATTTATTATGATTGTTTTAGTATATAAACTATAGGGTCAAGCTTAGATCTAGTGTCTAATAGTACTGGACCCTATAGTTTAATAGTGTCTGATTGGGTTCAATGCATTGGACCAAAGCTAAGTCCTAAACTATATATTCTATCATTAGCTAGGCATTTACTATGATGTTCCAAGATTCTATGGAGAATTTAAATATCAAATAGATTTAACTTTAATTATATATATGAGTAAATTGCAAATTACACCCCTAAAATTTGGAAGTGTTTGAATTTTACACCATAAAGTTTCGGGAATTTAGATTTTACCCCCTAAAGTTTGGGGGAGTTTGGATTTTATATCATGAAATTTCGGAACTTTGATTTTACCCTTTAAAGTTTTGGGAGGTTTGGATTTTACACCCACCAAATTCTGAAACTTCAAGATTTTACACCATAAAGTTTTAAAATTTAGATTTTAACTTCTAAAGTTTGGGGGTGTTTGGATTTTATATCATGACATTTTGGAATTTTGATTTTACCCCCTAAAGTTTTGGGAAGTTTGGATTTTATACCCACCAAGTTTTGAAATTTTAGGGTGTAAAATCCAAACACATCCAAACTTTAAGAAGTAAAATCTATACACCCTCAAAATTTAGGAGATAAAATCCAAATTTTGAAACGTTGTGATATAAAATCCAAACACCCCAAACTTCAGGGGATAAAATCCAAGTTTTGAAACTTCAAAATGTAAAATCTAAACACTACTAAACTTTAGGGGTGTAATTTGCAATTTACCCCCCCCCCCCCCCCCCCACACACACACACACACACACACACACACACACACACACACACACACACATATTTGAATAATATATAAGGTCGACCAAAAGTTAGATGACTTTGGTTTTATATATTGTAAGGGACGATGGAAGAGACCAAGCCCAATAAGAATAGATATGGGTTGAAGTTCAAGCCCAATGCAATTTATTTGTAGAGGTAGGTCAACATTTGGTGTCTTAGTAGTCTTAATTGGTGGATTTAAAGGAAAAGCAATATATGAGACAATAGTTAAGAGGAGATTAGTAGAAAGAACAAGGTATATGATTCAAGCTTTCTCCTCAGGCCTGTCCGTGGAGCAAATGTTCTTATGATAACAAGGCTCTTGGGTTACACAATTTCGTAATCCTTTCTCTCCCTTTTCTCTTAGTTTTTCCGGTCCCCTTCTAGGAGGATCTTTCCTACCATATATAGCTGCTGGGATCGCATTCTTGCCTTCCACTTGGAGGGTTGTTGATCCTTTTATAGATACTTGTCCCATCGCTACTTTGCTAGTGGTGGTAGAGTAGGATGCAGGGTATGAGGACACTGTTCAAGGGTCATTTTACTATTAATATGGTTGGCTAAGTTGGTACAGTACATTAAATGTGAAGGTGATGTGTGCTTTATTTGGAAGCTTCCTCCTTGCGTTGCTTGCTCGTCTCTTCTTCCTTCCTTGATCTTCAATCACATGCCCTTGGTAGTTTGTCTACAGTCTCCCGATGAGTGTACATTCCTCGGGTTCCTCAGGCGGGTTGACTTCCTCGGTTTCTCTATTTGGATTACTCTTATTGTGCTGGGCTTGTGATAATGAGTAGTTGGGCTAAATTGTTTCCTCGGTCCGAACCAATTTGGGTAATATCCCTTTTTGGGCCCTACCCCCCCCCCCCATATATTATTATATATTAAAAATAATGAAAAGATATAGAAAAAATAATGAAAAAAAAAAAAAAAAAACTATATATATGTTAAAGTCTGCAAGCTTTGTTATTACAAATTTATATGCACGAATCTGAAAAATGGCATTTCCTGTGGAAAATTGGATTGTTCATGGATCCCTAAAAACAAATGGTACAAAATGGTTCATTTTCATTCACATATCGCATCAACCAAGAGTGCCTTTGGGATGCCTGGACATGGGTCACCACCAAAATATTTACTTGATAAGGGGATGGAACATGTCCTCCTTCCAATACAGGCCTACAAATCACATTAGAAAGGAATTTTCAAGTCAGTAGGAGCCAGGATGAAACAAAAAGAAGTGCGACATACTTTGTATATAGGATTGTAAATGAGTTCAAGGTGCACAGACATGGCAGTTGGCTCCATTAACTTGATTATAAAAACATTCAAAACTTGAGTTGAAAAGCTCAATTTTTATGTTCAAACTATAATTTGGCAATTTCCTGATTTTGAGGTTGCTCGCGAGATTTGTTGAGTATTTAACTCATTACAACCTTAAATTAAAAACTTGAATTTTTTTAATTGGTTAGCTACACACTCACTCATCAAAGCCTATATATTCACATTTATTAAAGCATGTTAGGCATCTAACTTTACGAAGGGGTAAAGTATAGCGCCAAGCTGGTTTGAAGTAATCTTCCTCCCATCCATTATATGGCGATTGAAGAGGCAACTAATCTATAGTTATACGATCACATAATTTTCTCTATGAATTGTATAACTTGTTTAAATAATACATATAGATAGTCTTGTAAATTTCCATATATTTGGTTGGAGAAGATAGCTCCAAATCAGTTTGAAGCTAAACTTTCTATTCTTACAAATTTCCTAAATTAATTTGTTTACTACACTTCAATTTTAATTTTTACAAAACATGAAGCAACATAAAATTGACAAATTTTTCTTCCAACTTGCAAATTATAAATCATAGAAGCTACAATTTTAATGTTTATAAATAAATCAAGCTCAGCTGTTAGTTACATTTAGTTCGTTAGGAAATTGGCTTTTAACTTTTAAAAGATAGCACAATGATAGACAGACAGTATCTCTATAAATTCTTGGCAACCAAATTGAACATTACTGCATGAATCTATAACTATATGAAAATAAAAGTCGAAAAAGAAGAAGCTAACCTTTTCTACGACGGTTCTGGAATTAGAAGAATGACATCTTCCAAACCCATAGTTTTCACAATCACCACCAAAAGGGGTCCCAAAACTTGCAAATAAGATCTTGGAAATCTTCCTTCTTTGAGGACAACGAAGCTGTACTTTAGGTCTTCTGCCATGTTTCTTTTTATGCTTGGATCTAGTTTGGTTTTGACCCACCCATGAAATCACTGGGGGTGGATATGAACTAGTCACTCTCCCACATACTCTTGTTATTGAAACTGTGTCCACAGAAATACCAAGAGGATTCCCATTTTCTTCTTCCAATAGAACTAATAGGTTTCCTTTAGGGTTGAGGAAGGATCGAGGTACATTGTACCTACAAGATCAACCATATCATTTATAAGTGTTTCAAACACTTACACGGGGAGATTAGTTTTTTGTTTTCCTTTTTGTCAAATTTCATATTTGGCACTCAGCATATGACCTTTATTTCAAAATCGTTCTTATTTTTTAAAGCGCAAAACTTAAGTGCAGTACGTACCCTAAGTGCAATATATTAGGGTTTTCAATTGAATTCAAATACATGATTGTATTAACCAATGAAATACAAATAATGTTTTCTTTTTCTATTACAATTAATTTCAATATAACTATATATTTGAATTTAATTGAAAAACCTAATGTAATATACCTAAGATACTGTGCATAAATTTGACCCTATTTAAAAATATTTTAAAAAATCCTTACCATCATCTAATTGATGAAAAATGTTTACATATAGAGTAAATGAAATTCATGAAACTGGGGTCACTTTGATGATCCAGCCTCTAATGTGACAAGAATTCTATTTACCATCCCAATATTTTTCATCCAGAAGATGACAGTATAAGGACATTTTTAAATGATTTTGAAAGTATGAGAAATATTTTACTGTATAAGAATGGGTTTGAAATAAGATTAGTAAAGGTGGAAGACCATATTTTTTTATATTTTAGCATAGAACTAATGGCTTCCTTTTTACTATTAAATACAAACGAAAAATTGCATTTTATTGCTCAGTGACAATGTTGTATGTGTATTGTTACTGAATTAATCGCTTGTATTATTATTTGAAGTATTCAAACAAAAGTACCAAACATAAGTTCTTAGGCATACCATGTTTGTGAAGGACTCCCTTCTGGGGTAAGAAATGAGACCCAATATCGCCCAATACTTTGTCCATTAACCCAAGCTTCCCCTTTTCCCATAGAACCAAGGTTTAATGCAACAGGGTCATTTCCTTTGGGTGCATCAAATTGAGTCTATAAAGACAATCCATGACGATAAGGTTAGTGCAGATTAAGTATACAGAAATAGTTCAGGCAAGAATAATTAGCATGACACAGCATTAGTAGAATTTATACCTTGTACCATGTGAGTCTTTGATGATTAGAGTTTCCAAACCTTCTCCATTGAATATTACTTGACCCTTGTTCTGTGTAAATATTTAATTTCTCTCCTAACAGCCCAACCTTCATGAAATTATTGCATGGAATTATTTCGAGATCATAATCTCATTAGTTATAAACTTTGTAGATGAAAAATGGGTTATGACAATCTTTGAGTGAGCACTTGATATGAAAGAATAATATGAAAATATAATTTGTGGATAATTATTAAAGCATTACAGATTGAAAATACAAATATAGATATAAGAAATGAACCTGGTATCCCCATGTATAGTTTGTGAAATCTTCGACATCATTTTTGTTTAGTATCCTTACTCTACGTAACCCAGTAACTCTTCTCTCAAGAAATGATCCTGAGCCCTTCATGCCACAAATAAAAAGTAAATATAATTTTTGAACTCAAAAGCATATATATAAGATAAATGTTACAGAATGTATACTGATGGGGATGAAACAATAAAGGCATGACTGGATGCAATTTTTTGAAAAAATGGAATCTAACGAAAACTTAATTCTCCTCATTCTCCTTTTTCTTGATAAACATATTGTTAATGAGCTGCTTCTTTGAGTGTTCTTGAGAGATTCATGAAAATCCAATTTTGGGAGAAGCTAAACTCTCATTGAGAAGTAACGACTACATTTCGTTTTTTTTTTTTTTTTTTTTTTTTTTTTCTCGTTTGTAAATAATAATTCAGTTTTCCAAAATAATGGAGGGGATCTTACTTTGTTTTTTTTTTTTGATACATTGTGCCTAAAGATGGAAGATTCAAACCATGAACGTTTTCATTAGAAACATTTGAGAATACCATTTGACCTGTAAGTGGCTGGCACATTGCTTTTAACTACTATATAAAACCATAAATTGAACAAAGAAGAGTACTATTTTTATCTATGGTGCCATGTGAAAAATACAAAGAAGAGTACTAATGAAATTAAAATTCTATCAAACGAAATTATAAAATTAGCTTTATTTTGGTTTATGGCTTTATAGGTTTCATCGTTTAAAATTGGAATGCAAATATATTTAATAACATATATTTTTATTAGGAGATGAGTTCAAGTTACACTTGGTGTAACTCTTTAGAATTACACCTTTTTTAAACTGGTTAAAAAAAACTCTCATTATTACAAATATTCTTATTAGGATCTTATTAATTACCCTCATTTATTATATTCTAAATCTATCTCTAAACCCAAAAACGTTTAACGTTTGAATCTCTCTCTCTTTGGGTTTAGAGAGAGAGAGAGAGAGAGAGTAATTAATGAGATTCTAATAAATGAAACGTTAGACGTCAAACGTTTTTGGGTTTAGAAATAGGTTTAGAATGTAATAAATGAGGGTAATTAATGAGATTCTAATAAAAATATTTGTAATAATGAGTCAAGGCTCGCTGTCAGTGTGCACTGCAGCAGATAGATAAGATAGATAAAAGGTGTAACTGTCTTCTAAAGAGTTACACCAAGTGTAACTTAAACCCATCTCTTTTATTAGCATAGCTATGACCCATTTTAAAACTTTTCATTCCTCTCATTTGACAATTTGTTTAATATAGGAATATACATTATCATCAGATATAGAAACTTCCAAACCATCAATCAATGCTTTATTGATGTGAAACGTTTCTCATGGCTGAATCATACCGTAAAAAATTGTTCAAATACTTCAATATTAATTATGACAGCCATGCTTTTCTACAGTTAATGTAATACATGTACATGGAATTAATGAGAAGACTCCACCTGAACCTTATATGTAAGTGGTCAGGTGATGAATTTTAAGGGTGACAAAATAGTGTGTATACTCCGACAACCAGTTCTTACACTCACTTCCTTCTCAACTATTTTGTTAAAAAAAATATACATTTAATCTTAATTTCCATACAAACACTATTATTTTTATACACTTTATTCTGACTTCAAGAAAATATCGTTTAAGATCTTCTTTTACTACAAGTGGTGTAAACTTGTTAGGATATAATTAGGTGTTTGTTAGCACATATAGTTAGGTGGTTGGCCTTGTACCCTGGAGGTGAAATGCAGAATTGTTAGTCTACTACATTAGAAAAAACCGTAAACAGCGTTTATCGTCTCAAGATAACAACTTGATCTGCACTCAACTCTGCCACCTCAAACTTATGGAATTGACTGTATTTTATTTTTCTTGTTATGAGATATCTCTTAACAAGAAAAATAAAAAACCGTCAATTCCATGAGTTTGAGGTGACGGAATTGAGGCATGGTTTGCGTGGACCAAGTCGCTCTCTTAAGAAGATACACGCCATTTACAGAGTTCTCCAGTGTAGTAAACTAATGAATTTTGCGTGCCGTTCTCAAGATACAACAAGCTTAGCCACCTGGTTGTATATTCTAACAAGTCTACACCACTTGTTAAATAAAAAGCTCTTAAACAGTTTTTTTTTTTTTTTTGTTAAGTGCATAAAAATAATAGTGTTCGTATAAAATTAAGATTATATGGATATATGTTTAACGAAATAGTTGAGAAGAAAGGGAGTGTAAGAATTGGTTGTCGGAATACATACTAGTGAGTCACCCCTAAAATTCATCACCTAGCCACTTACATAGCAGAGTCTTCTCATTTAATTCCACGTTTTAAATTTCAAACATGTATTACATTAACTGTAGAAAAGCATGGCTACCAATAAAGCATAAGATTCAGGCATGAGAAACGTTTCACAACAATGCCTCAATAAAGCATTGATTGATAGTGTGAAAGTTTCTATAATATATGCAATGATAATAGTCAACCAATGCTATGCATACTCCTATACTAAACGAATTGCCAAATAAAGCAAACGAGAGGAATGGGAATTGGGAAGTTTTAAAATCGGTCATAACTCATTACTGATACTAATAAAAAGATATTATCACATATATTTTCATTCCAATTTTAAAAGGTGAAACTGATAAAACCAAAAATGAAATATATTTTCATTCTTTTTTCTAATTATTTTATAATAAAAGTTTAAATAAATTTAAATAATTTCATTAAATTTAATTACCAAATTAAATTTTCAAGGAATTTAAATGGTGTTTCAATATTTATGCTAGATGGTCATCCAAAAAAAAATTATGCTAGATTATTTTAATAATTATTATTATAATTCTTGTTTTTCATAAAAACTCAATCTTAAACAATATGCTTTTATCATATAACTTAAAGATATTTTTTTAAAACTTTATACTATAAGTTTTATTTTTCAATTTCAATTATGTTATTCAAATACATTATCTATTCTATATATGGTTTGTTTGTTAGTCGGTGTATTGTACATTTGTACTACCGAATTGCTAGTTACAAATCCCTCAAGTTTTGGGTTTGTGCGATTTTGATCCCTCAATTTTTAAGTGCTATATTTTAGTCCTTCGAATTTTGAAGGTGTAACAATTAGGCACATCCACTACACTTTAACTATTAGGCACATCAGTTAAATTGGATGAGAACTTGACAACAAGACTAAATTGTTACACTTTTTGAAATTCAAATGACTAAAATAGAACCCATAAAATTAAGGGACCAAAATTCCAAAATTTCACATGCCCAAAATTTATTAGACAAAAAATGTAATTTACCCTACAAATAATTTAAATTAGTCTTGACTGCACTTTTGCAGTTTTGCCATGTCAAGTCAAGCTCAAGTTGATGATGTGTCAAACACAAGGACATGCCAACTTTGGCTTCCTAAGATCAAAGATTTAAGTAAAAGCATTTGCATTAGTTTGTGCAAAAATTCCTATCTTTTTTAGCATAACCTACTTCTCTATTTTTCAAAAATGAGATTATCTACTTTATTAAAAAATTAATTTTATTAATTTTTTTAATTGTTTCTCTCTTCGCACATTACAACCACCATCTTCCTTCATTCTTTAGAAACACAAAATAATAATAATAATAATAATAATAATAATAATAATAATAAAAAAAGCATATACACAACTACAGTAGCCATGTAAATTCCTTCATTCTCAAGAAACTCAAAAAATGAATAAAAAATGCATATACAATGCTACAATAGCCATGTAAATTTACACAATTATAATAGCTAAAATGCATAACTTTACTTGGACTTATGAATTTTTAAGGCCATTTTGCATGGACCGATGCAAATACTCTAATGAGCCAAAGCATGGTGCTCTTCAATATATATCTATTCTGAAGGCCACTTTATGGGAATTGGAAAGCAGTGTAGGTGACACAAATCATTATGGCATGAACGTGCTTCCTTTTTTTATTTTTTGATAAATAACTTGCTTCCTTTGCATTAATGCATCAAAAAATCTTAGGAAAAATGAGAGAATTAAGGTTGAAACATACCGGTAATCCAGCCATGACACTAAGTAAAGAGACATGGTTTGTCCCATTAATCAAAGAAACATTTTTCTCCAGGGCAAAAAATAAACTGGAATGACTTCCGTGTGCAGATCCTAAAGAACAACAGAGTGAAGTCAGCATAGTTGAAGAGTAAACCAAATACAGAAAGAGGAGAGATTGGAATGAAAATTAGAGTCTCATTATTATTGCTGGAAAAATGGCCACGTTCACAACTGCACTAATAATGAGTTTTGGTATCAAAGTTTGACATTCAGACAGGTCCAAGCTTCTGAATGTCAAACAAGTCCAAGCTTCTTGATAATAATAATGGAAAATTGAGTTATAAAACAAGTCCAAGCTTCTTACAAGTCAATTATAGGATTGTTATGTAGGGATATATTTTGAACCTGATAAACCAATCAAGAAAAAAAAAATGGTATGATGCAATAATTTTTTTTCTCATTCTCTGTTAATTTCAGAATTAAGCATTGACATGGTCTTGTTAATACCAGTTCACCAATCTACCATTGTATACCTAACTTGTATTTGTATTCAGACAAACAGATTGAATGTTTGGCATGTGTACAAAACATAGCAGGGACATGGTCCTTATTATTTAAGCTTTTGAAACTATTCTGCATACTATGCAACCTTGAACGTGGTTAAAGTCAATTACAAAAGAATTTTTCTGCGTGTATTTGTGTTCATACAAGTTAAAATGCACAAGGGAGGAAAAAGAACCATGTAGCAAGAACTGAAGTGATGAGAAGCATGTATTACTTTCTATGTGTGTTTGAAATATTGACCCGCAGAGAATTTTTCCTAAATGTTTCTCTTCCAAATCTCAAAATGAATATAAAATTTACTTATTTGTGTGCCAAGACTCAAATGCCTTTCAGCCAAATATTTTGGCAGATGCATGTATAGTTAATGTCATCATCGGTAGTAAACATCACATATTTAGGATATGATTTTCCCATTAGAAAAGACTTGAAGGAAATTTAAAAGCTCACCTATAAATTTTCCATTCACAAATGCATGCAAAACATGTGCAAGGGAATTCACTTTAAGTACAAATCCAGTGTCAAGGGATTCATGCTGAAACCTACATATTCACAGAGCAAAAAATTTAGTAGATGAACTTATCACGTAAAAAAAAAAAAAAAAAACAAAAAAAGAACAAAAGACAAAAAAAAAAAAAAAAAAAAAAAAAAAACAAAAAACCAAAACAAAACAAAAAGAAACAGTGGATGCAAATGTAGTTGAAGTAGAACCAACTACTTCAGCTATTAGTTACCTGAAAGTGTACCAAAGATAATCAGATTTATCTTTTGTTGCACTCATCTGCTCTAGTAACGTGTTTGCTCTCCATGAAGTCTTGTCAAAGTTGGGGATGGATTCCTTATATTCTTCCCATTTATCAGGTGAGTCAAGATTTTGGTCTGCTTTCATTGATCTTGTCGTATATTCTGTCCCTACCTGTCCAAGTAGCAAGTACACAAGTAATGAAGAATATCTATAGTCTATATTGACCATACCATTTGCAGAATGCAAATGCAGAGGGGTAAAGAAAATGCTTCACTAAAAAAAGATTCAATAAATTGAAATGCTATAATCTCACATAGAAATGGTATTATAAAACTGTATATTTTGATCTACATAGACAACAAGTAATCTTGATTTTAAATGAACCTTTGCAGTGTTGAAGGCTACAATCTTGCAGTCCGGTAGGATGCTAACTGACTCTGGAGGCAATTCATATGTTGAATTCTCATAGTGCACAGTAGCATTTCTTTCATTGTCATTGTTTACAAGAAAGGCAGCACATTCTTCTGAATTTCCTTTAAAGACATAGGCCTGCAGCAAACATACATTACAGATTCCCATTTATGTTACTCAAAAGAAATTCATAAAATAAGAATGAAATACTTAGGAATTCATTGATAATGTTCTCACTTCTTGTAGTTGACCCAAATGGAAAGTACTATGTACTCCAGTAAGTAGAGGCTTTAAGCACAGCTTTATAGCAGCATGTAATTCCTTAAGATGACCCCATTTTGGTTGCCTAATCAAACCTGAAATTGTCAACTAAACATGTTAAAATTTCACTTTGAAAATATGCAATTATGTGACATAATAAAAGTATGTATAAATATACCATACTCATCGAGAGGGGCTTGATCATAATAACTTGTCAATACATATTTAGAGGCTGTTCTTCCAAAATTGGTTCCTCCATGATACTAGAATAGAACCATAATGTTAGAAGAGACATTATGATATTGGATTAAAATACATTTCAGTCTATGATGACCGTACTAAATAACATAAACGTTACAAGTTTAAATACAATGAGCTATTGATGGCAAATAACTTGAGCTTTTATGCTTTTAAATTGTATATAATTCCACACTCACATATTAAGAGCTCTTATTATATGATGTAGATAAGATAATCAAGAGAGATTTTCATACCATATAGTAATTGACATAACTTCCTTTCTTTGCAACGAACAATGCAGCCTGATACGTTATGTCTTCTGCTGATCTCATGTCTGGCTCTCCACCGTACACTTGATAACTTCAAAACAAACCAAAGGCATTAGATACGTTGCTCTTTATTAATAATTTATTTTGCAAAATGACATAATAAAACATATAATTGTGTGCCAAAATATATAGATGTATATGTTCAGAAAATTTTCTAAATAGTAAATGATCTTGGTGCTATATTTTCGTATTGAACTTTATATAGCTACTAGGCTACCATATGTCAAGAGGCCATTTAGAGCAAATGTCAGAAATGCCAATGACTATATTTTGCATAGTACAACTCTAAATATGATTGCAGACTCTATGGTTTCTGTTTCTTTTTATTTTTCCCTTTCTTTGTTGATTCCTATGTTTCTTTATGCATGCAATTATGTATGTTGGTGTGTGTGTGCTGAGAGGCTTGAATGGACTCGCAATGTTTGAACATCACCCTATGACAATATAGAAATCAACTTTACTAGCAAACTGCCACATAGAAAAATAAAAGTACTGTCCACATAAAAAGAATTAATTTGAAAATTTTGCTCATGAATAACTAAGGAAGAAGGTTACTGTGGATGGCAAAAGAGATGAGGAGCATTGTTTTTGGGCAAGCCATTAATTCAGCTGCAACATGTGGAGGGTTTACTTAATATTTTAGAAAGAACATATTAAGCATTGGATATAAACATACAAACTTGTCCAATTCTCTGTCCATATTGCTGGCTTATTTGGCGAGTTGGGCCCTACAAATGTTTGTCCACATCTTCTCCCATTGCACGCATTGATCTGCAAGTTGCATGATCTTATAATAAAACTGAAGCTAAAAGCTCTTCATATTATAATAATTTGGATAAAAGAACAAAGAAAATGTTGCCAAATGAGTTCTATAAAAATTTAACATAAACCAGATTTTAGGATTTCCTTCTTAGTTGTCTCAAAATACAGTCAAACACAAGGTCATGTCCTTAATTCTAGGAGAATGTGACTCACCACAGGATCAGGAGCATCACTTTGCTTACACATCACCCAAGGCACACCAGTTTGAAGCCCCACAGCCATAGCTGCAGCCCACTTAACATAAGGTGGACCTTTCTCACCAAAACCTGCTTCTACTAATTGATACTCGTTTTCAATCTACACCACAAACAACTTTTTAGTCATAAAATTTTTAAAGATAGCAGGTATGGTATGCAACTTTGGTTTTTAAGTAAACCTGTGATAGAATAATTGGCCCTCCTTGTGAAGCAAATAACTTTTCTGATTTCATCATCCTTACTATCTTGGTTGTAAACCTCCACATGTGATACTGCCATTAACAAAATGAGAATGGTGTTACTAATAGCACTAGCAGTGCTTAATTAGCTTTTGTCTAATAACATCAAGCATGTAACATGTTCACGTTATTTTGCCATTAATGGAATGAACGCTTATTGTTTAGTCTAAATCATGTAGACCCAAGATATGTTTTTCCTTGAAGTTTTTTATGCTGTCAGTAGACTAAGGTCTATGGGGCTTGTATTTCAAATTGTTAATCACGAAAAAGTAGGCAATGTATGGTACAATTAGAGCAATTCATACCTTGAATGGTTTATTGTCAGATCGAAAAACAATATCAGGTACATCACGCAGCCAAATTGGTAGACCCCTGCATCACCAAAGTAAAACAATATGCCCTAAGCGCAACAACAATAAGTATAGAGATACAAACAATTTTATAACAGTTAATGTGATCTGTTGTAATTGGTACATAATAAAAAATAAAAAAAATCATTGATGAATATATGTGAAAGTAATTAATAGTTATTTTCCTAACATATTTTTGGCAAAAGCATTAATGAGAGATTTTTTTACCCATAAGCCCATTCACCCTGAATGAAAGGTCCAATCCTAAGGGACACATATAAGCCTTGTGCTTGGACTTCCTTAATGAACCTTACTATGTCACGTCTTCCACTGAAATCAAACTGAAAAAAAAAAAACATATCAGCATTACCATGAGAGAGATTAGAGATATGTATGTGGAAGAGAGAGAGAATGAGAGAGAGAGACCTGATCAAACTGGGGCTCGTGAAGGTTCCAAAACACAAGGGTCTGGATGACGTCTAGTCCTCCTGCTTTGGCCTTAGCTATTAAAGATGGCCACGTCTACAAAAGTAAAGTAAATAACATGACCAATCATTTCACCATGCTCATATCAAGATGAATATATTAAAATTAAGAAATATGAAAATAATTTTATTTATGGGGCACACATTAACAAATCTATTTTTAAAAAAGTTTTATTGAAAATTGAAAAAATTGTCAAAAAATTTTCAATTTCCGATAAACTTTTTCTAAAATTGGTTTACTATTGTGTGTCCTTAGGGCACACATTAGTAAAATCCTTTATTTATTTATTTTAGAATGTTGATTAAACAAGCAACTTGATGGTTTTCAATCACTCATTTAAGCTCTAAAGTGCTTTCTCTTTTAATTTTATTTTTTAAAATACATTAGCAAAAGGTTTTTTTAAAATGAAAAGTGATACTAGCCTCAAAAGCCTTATAGTTTAATTAATAGTTAATACCATTTTTTGGATATACATCACTGTAAATTTCTTTAAAAACTTTCTCCCATCTTTCCGTGTGTGTATGTTAAAATTACTTAGTATTCTAAATAAAAATTAGTCAATACCATATAAATTTTGAAATAGAAACATGTTCAAATTCCCTTACCCAATAAAAAATATTTATATAATTAAAAGAGAGAATAAAAAGAAAAGAGTTAGTTGAGGCCCAACTTTCATATGTGCATTTGTGATAATCATCAAATCACAGTGTTTATCCAAAGAAATAAGGCCACCCATTTGAGGAGAAATTATAGAGTCCTCTGGTGGACCACGTCACTTGTCCACCATTCCACTAAAAAACTTCCACTGTTTAAAATTGTTGAGTCAGTAATTAATTTCTATTTAAAAAAAATATATCTAACTAACAATTTTAAACAGGTGTAAGTTTTTTAGTGAAATGGTGGATCACATCACTTGTCTACCATGTGGATCTTATAATTTTTCTAGCACCTAAAATCTTATTTCAAAATACAATCACTGTTAACATGGAGAAGTTATAATATCCTCATGGTAGACCACGTCATTTGTTCACTATTCCACTAAAAGACTCACAATTGTTTAAAATTGCTGAGTTAGAAAAATATTATAAATAAAAACTAATCATTAATTCAACAATTTTAAACAAATAAGAGTCTTTTAGTGGAATAGTGGACAAGTAACATAGTCTACTATGAGCACAGTATAATTTCTCGTTAACATGGCTAAATTTCTTTATACACTCACTATTAACTTGGCTAAATTTTAAAAGAAACTAGCCTCATCACACAAGCTTCATGCCTGCGATGAGGCTTTTTTTTTAGTGATCCTATTTTGTAGAAAAAAAAAACTGTGTTTTTTTATTTTATATACATATAATTTTTATTTTGAAAATCTAATTTATAAGTGAATAAAACAATTTGAAAATTAATAGGAGAGTAGTCCTATTTTTTAGGCAATATTTTAGTGGGAGTTAGAGTTGCATTTTTACTGAATTATCTTTTAGTTTTGTCTCTACTTAAACATAGGGATGTTGGGGCATTTTTGAACTAAAAAATGAGAAATCCAAACTGGGGAAACCCCTTAAATAATAGTATAGATTACGTTTTGAAAACACAATTTTGAACATTTAAAATCAAATTTTAAAAAAGAAACAAGATTTTCGAATATTTTAAAAAATGAACCAATTTAAATAATTATTATTAAAAAAAATAATATTTTGCAAATTTTGCCAATGAAAATGAAAAAATTTTACCCCTTAATTCTAGCTTGTATGGTTGTATTCATGGTTATTAGTATCCCATTCTAAGATTTTATATTCCTAAAACATCATGGATCCCACTAGGATCTTTACTGAAGTGAGATCTATGTGGGATCCCAATTCAAATCTTATATCCTGTTCTATGAAGGAAAATTCAAAAAAATTTGTTGTTAATTTTGGGCTCTCCAAATGGAGAGCAAAGGCCCCAAACTAAAATTAAAAAAAAAAGAAAAAGAAAAAGAAATGTAATATACAGATCAGCCTAGTGGCCTCAACTCAAATTGATAAAAAAAAAAAAAAATACAAAAAATAATAATAATAAATAACCCTAAGTCTCATGTCACCTTCACAACTTAACCTATGGTGGTTTTTTTTTTTTTTTTTTAAATGTAATTCTGGTGTTGATTAGTTACTTAGTTCCATGACACAAACACTCACTGAAGATTGACTAAATAAAAGTCATAGATTGGTTATACTTCAAATTTTTTAACTTAGCAACAAGCTAAATACCTTTTTTTTTTTATTCAATTGTTTCTCTATAATAATAATAAAAAAAAGAATATTTAAATAAAGTGATAAAATAATAAACTATGAGATATATGGTGTAATGTTAAGCAGTATGCTAAAATAAATAAAGTTGCTTTTTGGTGTGCTAAATGATAATTTTTTTAGCAAACCAGATGTGACTGCTAAAGAAATTAAAGCAAAAGTTAACCCATTAGGCATATTTTCTTTACATGTGGAGTAAGAGGAAAATTGGCAATGTTTACTGAAACAAAACAAACAGGAGTAGAAGAAATGTTTCTCAAAGGAACAATTTCTACGTAAGTATATTTTCTCACACACACACACCCAAAAAAAAAAAAAAAAAAGAATACTTCAATAGGGTTTCTCAAGTCCGTCATCTATGCCATTATTGCTATCATATCTGTTGAGAATATATAGCCAAAAAAAAGGGAGAGTAAATTGAAAACATGAGAAACATTTTTCAAGTTTTCAGAGTTAAAAATATCTCTTCCATGTGTTAATAATATCTAGATTTCAAATATTTGTTGTGCTTTAATTTGATGAGAATAATAATGAAAGAAACAATAAAATACCTGAGGAGTGCTACGAGGATAGTGGATTTCTCCAGAGAAAAGGATCTTGTGTTCGCCATTGATGATCAAAGATCTTCCATCATAGGTTACGTTGCCTCCATGTGCCATTGATAGCAAAGCAAATAAACAGCACAACCACGCCATGTCCATCCCTTCCCACCAAACTCTTTTCTTTCTTCACCAACAACAATACTATCTATGCAATGCAGCTCTTAATAATAACAATCTTGTTATGCTCTCATTCATAGACTCAACATAGTATCTCCTACACCAATGACTCTCTCTCTCTCTCCCATATCCAAATTTGTATGTAGAGACTCCGTGAGCAAACATGGAAAGAAACTTAAACTTACTTAACAAAGACAAAATTTACGTGTCTAATAACTCTCCATATTTGTTTCTCTATATATGCCATAAGGTGTAAATATATATATATGGGAAGTAGAGATTTCACCGCATATATATGGAGTCAGGCACAGATTTCAGCAATGAATCCCTCTTTCTCAACGAGTATCCTCCAATTTTTTTATGGTAATAAATTCAATAAATATCTCTCTTTATTATTATTTTTTTTAAAGATAATTTCAACCTATAATATCAGTTTTTTTTTTTTAAATTATTTTTTATCATCAGACTAAGTCACCATTGGTTTTGGGTCTTTATTAGAAATCTCAGTAAGTGTAGACGGTGTAATAGTTGGACCACAAGACTCTCAACGCAATCTTATCATCTTGTAATACTTATCTAACAATATTACGGAGATTCTAGCCTTTTGCCCCTACTGGGCAAAATATTTGGCATTATGCCCCTGTTTGCAAACTATATAGGGGCGTGCCTCTGTTTTGATACTCGGCCACTCAATAATTGAGTTACTTAAATAACTCCATTATTATGAAGCCGAATTCTGAGCAGATTCTTGCCACACTAGTAATCCAACGTGGCTTTTGGGCAATAAAATATTCCCGCGTAAGGGTACGTTTGGTATGTTGTAATAGCTCTTGTAATGAAATAGTTATTCAAGTGTAATAGCAAGTCGGTCATTTGGTTGCATCTTTATTACATGGATTAGTTATTACATTGGAATGACTATTATTTAAATTGAAGAATAGCTATTCCTCTTTAAAATGGATGTAATAGCTATTCCTTAGTGTATATAATAGGTTTTAAAATTAATATATTTCCAAAAATATAAAGTTTCCTTATACATCATATTTTACAAGCTTTCCATATGTAACAACCAAACTTATGAATAGTAATAGTTATTTCATTACAATGTTTTCTATTCCCAGTAATAAAGATTACTATTCCTAATGTAATCTACATTCAGTGTATCAAACGTACTCTAAGTGTTTGGAACTCGGCAATGTAGAAACCGAGTTATATGCAGAGTAAATTGCAATTTTGAATGTAACGTCTCCAAAACAGTTTGTCTCCTTCCCTTAGTCTGATCAGTAGCCACCCTCAATCCGTTTAGAGTAGACAAAGCCAAGTTCGCATCTTGAAGTTCTCTTATTTCTACCTGTAGGCCAAAGCGCAATGTAAACCCACACCCAAAACTCTCACCATAACCCTCACCATAGCCGAAGGTCAACCCAATCCATCTTCAGAGTTAAAGGATTAGAAACGTATTAAGGTAATTTGTAAATGCTGAATTCAATTTTTTTTCCCTTTGCATTTAATCTGAGTTAAGTGTGGCTTGTGCATGTACTCTGATTTGAGTGTGGCTTCTTTAGTTTTTCTCTGTTAGATTTTTCTCTATTCATTATTATTGTTGCTATTTGAGCTTTGTTGGGTTTGGTTTTGAACTGGGTTTTGATGCATAACTAGGGCACAAATTCATGTAAAATACAATTGGCATGTATTAGGGAAAATTGCTTTTTAATTCATATAGTTTATTTCAACAGAAAGTTAAAAAAAAAAACAAAAAAAAAATCTAATCTTTACCTTGGAACTATATTGTATTTGGGCTTTAATATGGATTGTGGGTCTAATTTGTTCTCTTAAAGTAGGAGCTTTAAAATATAATTTTTCCACATACTTATAATAAACTAACTAGAGACTCAATAAAGCTATAGACACATCTTATGGCAGGAGTGAACTGTGTCTCAATTAGATTTCTTGATTTCTCTAACAAAAGGTATAGCTAGCCTGAATTTTATAATTTAAAAAATAATATTCATCTTGAAAGGTAGCTAGAGACTTCACTTTCATGACCCGACTTTGTGGATGCTATTGATAATGGGATTACATTTTAGATAGTATGTACTCCACACTCCATCCAAGTTTCTTATTATGAATCTGGAAAGACTGAATTTTAATGCAAAAAAGTTTAGTTTGGTTTGATGATCTTGTATACTATGTAAAATATTGAGTTGCTGTAGGCTTTTGGATTTTTGTGGTTGCCTCTTCAAAATTAAGGGTAAGACTATCTACCAACCACCTGTCATAGACCTTACAGAAGTAGGAAGTTTTATGCACTAGATACAACCTTTTTAGTATTTCTAAGTACAGCAGTGAGTTTCTCATCTTAATCAATCAAGCCATTGGTACTAAGAAAAAATGGCTTGCAAAGAGAAAGCTATAGAACCTTTCAGTAGCACGAACATCACAAAAAGTAATCTTCTTTGACTAGTGGGGCAATCCAATAGTTGAGAATGATCTTGTGGATACATCAATTTGACAAGTGAGTGGTTAGATGAAGCTTTAGTAAATATTCTAAACTAAAAATAAAAGGAAAGGATGATTATTAGAACAAGGTACTGGGAACAACACTGAATTGTTTCTGCAAAATCTCTTTAAATTGCTTCAAAAAAGTAATGACCCGTTGCTTTGTGTGAAAGTTCTTGCACGTTTTCATGCATGCAAGCTAGAATTTTATTTTAAACATAGTGAAAACTTCTAATATGGCTATATATTCTTGATGTATTTCTTATGTTTGTAATTTAAATATGACCTTGAATGTGCATCAATGGCAAAGATTAGAAGGCTTTGTGTGATGAAGGGTTGACAGTGTAAGTTTCCTAATGGGCTATTGCAAACTAGTCTCTTAAGAGCCTTAGTATAAAGTTTTTGCCACATAATATCAAAGAAATTCAGACTTCTTTAGTCTTGAACCCTTAAACTCATCCTTTGAAGTTTCAACCTTTCTTTTTCTATTCTCCATTATTTTGTTGTTGCATCTTTCCTCTTAATGCCTATTGTTGCATTTATCAGATAGATAGTTAATACTTTTTTGCTACATCAATTATATATAAGTTTCTTTTCATTGCATCAATGAGAATGCTTCAATCATCACAAGTTTAAAAAGAGGAAGAAAACGTCTTAAATGATAGTTGTATGGAGAGTACATATACAGTGCAGTTTCTATGCCATATATTCTATACTCATCTTTTTCTTAGCATAGGACCATCTATTTCACCCCTCTTTGGTCAAGAGATGACTATAAGCCTTAAACAACATTAATTTTTTGTTGCCTAACCAACTCATCAAAATAAATTTGTTCAAATGATAATGAATACCTGCATTAAAAAAGTATACGTGTTTATACTCTTAAAATGATACTCAAGCTTGAGAGCTAACAAGATAGGATATAGATGTATACAAATGACAAGATAGAATATTTTTAGGTTTAAACTCTAGTGCTTTTTCTTTTTTTAAATGTAAACCTATTTTGTAAAGGTAAGTACAATGCACACAACCATATGGGATTCAAACTTTGAGTTTAAAAGCTATAGCTACATATGTACTCACTTTTGAGTTAGTTGAGACTCAAAAGAGGGGGGGGGGGGTGTAAGTATGAGCTAAACTTTCATTGCATTGCCTACCAATCACCTTTCCTTGACTCTGTACAAGTGTACAACCTATTTTATGACCTTTTTATATGTTTATAAAGCATATGGGTTTGGGTTGTATGATTATAATCTGGCTCTGATAAAGTCCTGAGTTAAACATTCACTGTAGTGGACTTTATTGGTTTTAGTTTAGTCCTGGTGTTGATCTGCGGGAATTCAACCTGAATTGTTGTTATCTTTTACCTGAATCTTAAGTATGTCTATCTTCTTCATATATGTAATGGTTTTGATAGTTTAAAAACATAATTTCTATAGTAAGTTTCCCCTCCAAATTTCATGGTGATTGGTTCTGATGGTAATTCTGTTCTGCCAGATTTGAACCTCATGCATGTTTTCTATCTAAAGTTGCATGTTAGTTGTTATGATACTTTCATAATTAATATGCAAGTTCTATGTTTTTTGTAAGTCCTGGGTGTATTGGAAATTATGAATGTTTATAATTGCAAGTCCTGGATGTATTGTTAATGTTTGCCTGCGATCAATGGTTTATTAACTAGATTGCATGAGTGTCAGATATGCAGCAACTGCCAAATATGGATCCTGGACCCGTGGTTGGTACACAGTCGACGCAATAGTTGGCTCATCGATCCACAGCGCTGTGAGAGACGCCTGCCGCTGGTCAGGTACGTAGTTGTACTGAACTTCGAACGTGTCGAAGTCATTTCTTTTTCTTTCTGTAGGGTTCTTTGATTATTTGGTTTAGGCAGAATTTTATTTAATCCAAAGAGAAAACGATCGCGAAACTACTAATGCTAAAAAATATATTAAACATCAGTAGTGGCTAATGAAAAGGTATATTCACTATTAGTAGATCTCATTTAAAAGTTATAGTAATCAATTAAAATGAACCCGCTGCCATTATTTTCCGAAACATAATGCTAATTTTAAACAATGTCATTGATCTTGAGTTGATCTTATCTGCTATTGAGCTGAGTGAATAACCAGTTAACATCGTAACTAACATATTGCAAAATGTTCATAACTAACTATTAGCCTACTATTTCTTGCATATTATTATTATGTAGCATTCTTATAGATATTTCGTGTGCACTATCCTAAGACAACGCTCTTTCGTGTGCAGGTAGTGCCAGGCATGCTAAACTGCAAATGCCGATCTTGCGAGTTACTCCGACATGGGCTAGACCCACGGATTGCCTATTACATAGCTGAGGCGGTTTGGAAGGGTTATTTAAGGCTCTAAACATGGAACTTGATCACGCATTGATCACAGCACTGGTTGAGCGTTAACATCCGGAGCCACACACGTTCCACTTACCACACGGAGAGATGGGTATCATCTTACAAGACATTGAGGTGATGCTAGGGGTTCCTGTTGATGGGTTGCCGATGACTGGGGGTGTCAAGCTGGATTGGCTTGCGTTGTGCAGTGAGTTACTGGGTCATCGTCCTCCAGACCCGGTACCGCATCCCTATGAGAACATGTCTATCCTTGTTGGGGCGAGGATAAGAGTCAACTGGCTGAAGGAATAGTTTAGAGGTCCCCTACCTGCGAATGCTACTAACAAGGTAGTGTAGCAACGTGCGCGCTATCACATATTGGTGTGGTTGGGGTCAATTCTGTTTATGGACAAGTCGGCAGGCCGAGTGTCGGTGATGCCTCTATAGTTCCTGAACCCAATTAGCAATGCGAAGAGGTATAGTTGGGGCAGTGGAGCATTAGCCTGGCTGTACAGGCACCTATGCAAGGCATTAGAGATAAAGGCAAAGCAGAGTGGAGGAGCACTGATGTTGGTGCAGCTATGGGCATATTCGAAGTTCCCACTTATATGTCCTGTTACGAGGTCGCCACAACCGCCGGTGGAGGCAGGTCCCCTCGCCAAGAGGTATGTTATTTGATTACTTTGATACAATTATCATGCCATTTGTCATTCATTGTGCATGTGTCTATAGTTGACTTTAATAATAAATCCATGTTGGCACTAATCTTGTTTAGCACATGATAGGTTTTGATTGACATATAATTTTCTTTATTTTGTGAAAAATATATTATAATTCTGGAAAAATATTGCTTACATTAGTAAATCTGTTATTTTGGCTCATTTTGTCAAGATATCACGCTGAGTAGAGTCCTAGCTTGTAGCCTAGTAACATAATTGGCGCATCATGGGGCAATATTTACCTAAACCTTGAGTCAAACAAAAGGGACACTCAAGAGAATTGTGTATCAAAACACACGCATAAAATTCAAGCTATGTTCCTGACTTTTTGATTTTTGACGTTTTCTTTGGGCTTTTGCTTGAAAATAACAGCCATTTATTTATTTTCTTCTTATCTTTTCCCATTATACTAATAAAAAAAGATTTTTGTCTTTTCTTCTTTTGGTGCTGTAACAAAAATGAATGAGGAATAGGAATAAGAATGAACTCTTGTCTAGTAATTGATACAAGTGCTTCCCCATTTGCAGTTTTACAGCACCCAGCAAAGATTTGCTGCATCAAATATTCAATAAAGTAACCTCAACATAAATTCTATCAGAAGTGTTTTTTTTTTTTTTTTTCCTTTCAAATAAATTTAACAAGTATCAAAAGAACTCACATGAAGGCGTAAAATTACAAACCCCAAACTACCCAAAGAAAATTTATGGACAGAACAAAGTCACACTGCAGATAATTCTAACTTTGAAAAAAGATCATTGTATACTATGAAATGCAAAATAAAGATCATGCATATACAAAAGCAAATGCATATAGTACCTTCTAGCAGGAAAAAAAAAATCATTATTCTTTATTGTCTTCTGTTCGAGCTCTATCTCTTCATCAATCATAAATGTGTTTGCAAAATCATTTGACAAGTCACCAGCCATATCTGATGACATTTCCTTGCCTTCAGTCCCATCGACAAAAAATTCTGTATGCTTCTCTCTTTGTGAGTGGTCTCCGCTTAGTGGACTATAACTGGTGCCACGATCTGAGAACTTAACCCTTCCACAGCCTAATGCTTGTGCTCCACCATTAACAATAGCACTCATGTCGTCACGTTTTGTGTCACTAATAAGTGGTATGACTGGAGTTTCTCTATTTGGTGGTAAGTGCTCCATCAAACTTCCAGCATGTGATGGAAATTCAGCATTTTCTTTAGAGTCCTTTCCCATGCAATCCTCAAACATCATTAGACAAATAAAATTAGCCTAAATCATAAATTTGAACAAGATAGTCCAAGTTTCCAATCATAGGAAGGTTAGCATAGATCTACCATCTAGGAGATTAAACTTCAATTGCAAATTTAGCAAACAAATTTTAGGAATATTTGGCCTTTACAAAAATATTCTTTTGAGTCAGCTTCAGACAAATCAAGAAGATCTCGTGACAGTCAAGGAGATCATACTCTATGACCAACAAAAAACTCACTTAAATTTAAAAAGAGTAAAAAAGAGTCCATTAAAATGTGAATTAGAAACCTCATTCTTAAATTTAAACTCTACCCCAATTTAGAAAATTTTATGGCTCCAAAACTTCCAGCATAAATGCAGTAAGAAACAGAATGATTAAGAGCAACAATACCAAATAGTGAAGAAAATCTACCTGCACTTGAACAGTACTAGTAGTCTGTAGTGCATCAAGGATAAATGGTATATCTGTGCTCATCTTCCTAACTTGCTTAATATATTAAACAAAAGTGAGATTTGCCATCAATTCAAGCAAAATAACAAGGGAACCTATTTTTAGTAAATCTCACAAACTAACTTTACGTTAGGTACTGGTCATTCTACAGATTTCCATCACTGCCAAAAGAAAATGTTATAATGTCAACAGACACAATAAGCAATCTATATCATACAACCAGATTCTTTCTTTTCTTTTTTTGATAAGTAAATATTTGATTAAAAAACTACAAAGACCACTACCTCGGAAGCAGGACATGTGCTTAAGGGGCACCACAAATCAACAAAGTCAATTGTTGAATGGCCACTTAACACAAAGATCCAAACTCATATTTTCTATAGTAATTAAATCACAAATAAATCTAGGGGCACATTTTGGTTAACCATTGAATACTCACATTTTATAGAACATCCAGAAGTACAAAGGTCAATAATAAATGTGGAACATATTTAGGAAGTCCGATTACTCTCATATAATAAATGGCCTCATTTTTAAAAATCTAAATAGCTCTTTAGCAACTAGAGACACCAAAGCCATTCACTATTGTAGTAGCCCTAGTTAATTGTATATAAAATGGAAAAGAAAAATTACAAACCACAAAGATGGATGAAGCGACTTTTTTTTTTTTACCTCTTCTTCTTTTTCTTTGTTTTGCTCAATTACTTACCTATTGGAAATGGGATTTGGACCACTTGGATCTTCATGTTCACTTGCATTGAAGATCTTGTCTTGCCATGTCAATGGTGGTTTACTAGCTTGGTACCTTCCTTTCCTTCTAACTGGTGAAGGAACATGGATAGCATTGGCTGTAGTTGATTCTAAGGTTTTGCCCCTATTGAGCAAAATAACATATATATAAGTGAAATGTATTTTGCTAAGCATTTTACTCTTATGGCAGCATTGTTGTTTGATATTAACTCGATACCATTGTTCGAAATTGTATGTTTACTAGATGGAAGGGGCCGAAGAGCACGACATAGCATGCCACACATGTGCTAGCTGTGTATCGTGCGTCACTGTCAAGTATACGGGCACACCAGGTCATCTACCTCTTCATGTCATGAAGATATAATTCTCTCTAGTTTTGTTTTTCACTTGGTAGGGTTGTCAACTACTGCATGTGTATAGTTAATAACATATTTGATTTGTTTGTTTGTTGACCATTTATCCAGGTTGTTTGGGAGCCGTATAGGGATGTCCTAGACTCACTGCCCCCATATTGCACTGCTGGCCGACATATATGGGGGGACATTGTGCCGTTGATCTATTTTTGGATAGTAGAGGATCATCATCCCGAACGTGTCTTTCATCAGTTAGGGATGAAGCAAATGCCACCAGATCTTGTGGATAAGTTGGTTGATCTTTATAGAATCTCCCTCCAGGGTAAACTAGAAAGGGATTGGGTGCAAGAATATGCTGTCTACATTGACCGATGGGCCCATAGAGGGGAACATCTTGCCGGCACACCAACATTGGATGGGGAGATGACGTACCTTGTTGCTTACATGGAGTCGTACTGAAGGATGACCAGGCGGTACATTACGTGAGAGTAGGCGTATTGGGACATCCTGGTAAGGCAACAATTCGATGCTTCTTTTTTGGATTGACAATATATGTGTGTTGCTACATGCATTCTGAAAATTAAGTCTTGTGGAGCCATTGAATCAATATTTTGACATTCATTCTAGAGAACATTTCATTTATTGCCACTAGATATGCATTTTTCACAACCAATATGTGCTAGTGTGCCATTTCAATTGCCATTTCAATAGCATCGGTGTATATGAATAAGTTCATCATGTATAATCTGTTTCCAAATCGGTCATGAATTACCAATCATGACCAATTTAGACTTAAATCTTTAGGCATAGTTTTGCACAACACTAAAGTAACCAAAAAAGTTTTAACGTGACTCCTTTATTTCATAGGTTGAGTCCAATGTTACAGTAATATTGCAATGCGAACTAGGTTCCCAAATTTACAACCACTTGCTACATACGTTGGATGTTGTCGGAGAGTTGAGCCGATTGGCATTGGAGAACGCGCGTGAACAGAGTGAGGCGGGCACACAGGCCATAGGCCGTGGTGGCCGAGGTGGTGGGTCGGTAGGGCGTGGAGGTGCTGGAGGTCGTAGAGGTGGTTGTGGGCCTGTGCCTGCACCCATACGCTGTTGTGAGGATGAGGATGAGTCGGGTGACTTCCACCTCTAATACCTCCAACTCTTACTGACTTCCAATTCTAGTACTTTTAGTTGTAATTTATTTAGATAAATATTTAAGTAGCGAAGTATATTTTTATCACAGCCACACATGATATCCCATTCTGCTGATTTCACAAATTTCAATGGCTGAAAAGAGGGTAGGCAAGGTTTACATGTTGAATGTTTCTTAGCATTTGACTTCTTTTTTATTTTTTTCAATATGGAGTAAGTGTAAGTCAAAGAACTTTGGGTTATAGGAAATCAAGTAGGAATGAAAGAATTTGCCATGAGAAAATTCAAAAATTGAATCAAGTTTATGGAAATTTAATCAATTTTTAAGGTGCATTTCACACGTGACTTAGTTTTCGTCTTGTTGGAGAGGTTTATAGAAAGTACTCTATTGAATGTAACACTTTAGTCACAATTCTTTTCCATCTGCTTATCAAATTAACAAAATAAAAACTTTCACAATTGTTTTTGTACAGATGATGAGGCGTTTGAGGGTGATTGGGGCATGTACATGGATGGCGCCAGGTCATCGCAATGCACGCCTGACGTTGCTACTGGGCTATCCCACCTCGTTGGCCATGATGATAGTGTAGAACACACATCTGATGCTCAAGCCAGCCCTCGGTCCCCACCACCCACTCGGCTGTCTCCCCTATTGTTCAACGGCTCTGCCCACAACGGTGGCTATATATTTGTACCCACACCTAGCTGACCGACCCCACCTGTAGTTCAGGCTGAGCCCACCCAGGACCCTTCGCTTCCTAACCCCGACGAATCGACTGCACGGATCGAACAGATATGGAGTGAAAATATTGTATCGGTACATGGGTTGCGAAGATCACTCCGCACTGACATACATCCCCCTGGTTGTGGGACTGGTGACGGTAAATACCATGATTTATGGAAATATTTATGAAATCCACAGACAAAGCATAATTATAAAAGATTTTTGTTATGATTTATTCCTATGTCTACCTCCGCAGATTTTTGTCCTACTCTTCTATCTTAAGAATGATAATGTAATTATTTGAACAACTAGGAAGGCATCTTTCTTAACTGCTATCTATTAATTAGAATGTTCAGATTAACAATCAAAATGAAGAGTTTGCATTAGATTTTCTTATTTAGCCAGTAAACCTCCATGCTATGTAAATCTTTTATCATTTACCTTAATAGAATGTCACAGGACTTGCATATGATGTTGTTTGCTTTAAGTGATGATCATACTCAGATCAAACATTTTTTGATAATGAAATTATTGCTATTTGTGGGTTCATCAACTATTACTCACTTCACTTGGTAGATATTTCAAAGGCTTCATCATCAAACGCATAATCCAAAAGTCTTAAGTATATCCTCTATAGTAGTGTATTACTGTTGCCATTGTTACAGTGCAGTTAATCATGTATTCACCACCATTATTTGTGGTTGTAAAATTTGTAGTAGTCATGTGACATTAGATTGTAATAGCTGGTTCCTTTGCTTTGAGACGCCCCCCCGGGCTAGATGTCGACATGGTAGGAGATGTCCATGATGGGGAAGCACCATACTACACATTCCTACCATTATGTTGCATGAACTCCATGTATGCAGATTCTGCTTCCCGTCGATCTTTGTATGACCTATGTTCGGCGTTCACGAATTTATGAACTTGTCTACTTGCTTTTGCCCAATTGTCATATATGCCAGGAGCACGACCAATGAAAACAACATAGTATCTGTCACCCTAAAAGAGGAACATACAACAGCATTGTATGTTAAAACCGTATGAGCTATGCTGAGGTTAGAACTTTCCAAGTTTCAAATCTGAGATATTAGATAAACATGTACCATGTCGCTTTACCAGCAGGTGCCGGTGGACTACAACAACATTGACGTTGCTTGTTCCAAGATCTGACAAACAGTTGCATAATCTATAACTGTACAGTAATAAATTGTTTAATGACAACTATAAAACAGGTTATAAATGCATGTTACCTCTAGAAGCAAAGAAGGCTTCTCTTCTCCATGTCTAAATGTTTTCTTCTGCCCATACCCCCCAACTAGAATGAGAGGAAGCTGTCTTTTAATATAAAGGGTATAATACTCGACTTCCTTAAGGTCGAGTACAGTACTCGACTATCAAAAAATCGAGGAACACAACTCACTTGTCCCAATGACGAGTATGTATAACTACTGCCAGACCGAGTTAGGTGAAGTAAATAATACTCGATGTCCATAGGGCCGAGTTATATTAAATCCTCCGTTTCAGAATCACTGAGTTCTACTGCTAATTGTACCAGGATTTAATGGTACTCGGTGTCTGTATAACCGAGTTATATATAACTCAATTTACCTAAAGTCGAGTACTGTGCAAGTATGTCATTCCCCCCCCCCCCCACCTTCTGGAACCACTGACCATTTGCCAATGACACTGTGTGGTTCTCTTCTGAACGTGGATCAGTTTGAGAGTTCTACCATTGTGTCACAACTTCTACTGCCAGTTTCAAGTTGAATTGACCAACTTCACCAAGTGCACTAATTTTTCAACATTGACGTCTTCTCCGTTCTGTCAACATCTCACCTGATAGGTAATAACTAATAACAATTTAGAACAACACAAATTCTTTGAATGTTTTAAGTCTTCAATGGAGGTATCTGACAATAATAATGTGGTACAATTTATGATAACACAAATTCTTTGAATGTTTGTGGGTCTTCAATGGGGGGTATCTAAGCATAATAATGTGGTACATGTTGCATGCTAGGAATTATCTCCCTTATTTGCAATGCTGCTGAATCCTCATTTGTTTAACAATATCCTACATGAAACCCAAACACATTGTGCGAACATTTTTGTTTTTGAAATGAAGTTTGATGGACTAGATGATACAATTATTCAATAGTATTTTTTTAGCATCCTTAGCACAATTTGCTTAAGTTTGTTTAGGTGCATGAACACCCAAACATAGGGCATGTATAGTTAGCCTATGGTTTCACAATATTACATAGCATGATACAATTATTACTATTTGTGGTTCAGGTCTGTTATGAGTTCACATTACTTCTACGTTTACTAAGATGGGAAGGCATATATTAATGATTTACACGGGCTATCATACCGAGGTCCGAACCAAAAGCAGATGCTTGTTGCTGTGAAATGTGGGATACACATGAGAAAACTTAAATGGAAGATAATGTCAACTCTAGGGTTAGACAAGGATTCCTATGTGGTATGTGTATTATGTCTAGGGTTAAGTTAATAATGTTAGTAGTGTTAGTGTTCAATATGCAATGCATGCATATTGATGACATCATGTAAGTTATTTTAAGTTTTCCGTGTTTTGTTGTAGGTGCTTATTGAAAAATATCATGTGTGGGAATATTTAACTTTCATGAGTTATGTGGGAATAATCTAGATTAAGAATAACGTGCATGCTCCTCACTATCAATAATAAGGTTTACATAGTACAAATGCAACAACAATGACGCACATACATTTAAAACATAGTTAAGCAAAATAGTTCTCCAACAATGTCTAATTACACCACGACACGATTACTTTTCATCTGACATCTCCACGTATGACTGATAAATGGGATCCGCAAGAAGTGATTGCATGAATTGTGCGTGTTCGTACCACCCTCCCTCCATTAACTCTCGAATCTCGACTTGGGTTCGATATCAATTAAGACGTATCTTCATTTTATTATTTTCTTCTCTTATGCGGTTCAATGCTTTGTGAAGTTCATCGATCGTGTCCTTGGGCATCTGCGATGCAAGTAGCCGAGGCACTAGCAACTTAAAACCAACCAACTCATCATAAAACATTTGCTGTTCACGAAATAACCAAGCCCACTCCTGTCTCATGGTATTGTGAATGTAAGCACTATTTCGTAGATTTGGATTGATTGGATAGCTAAACTCATCTTCCAATACCCAGCAACGACCCATAGTAGTGAATACATCATGAGACCTATAGAGTTGTGGGTTGCCAGAACCAGACATCGACGCTAAATACAATAACATCAAATGATCTAGTTAATAGTGTGCAACAACTGTTGGTAAATAATGTAATGCTGCATAAGATGGTACACGACAAAGACATTCATAAATTTGTGTACTATTACATGCTAAAAATGAAATACTAACACTCAAATTTGATCATAAACATTAGACATTGTTGTTAATGTCTACACGTTGTGTGCAATACAAAAAGTTGTTGTTAATGTCTGACCAATGATGAGTATGTACATTCAACTTTTGCAAATCTAAAGATTAATTGTTCATTAGTTTTAGCAAATCTAAAGATTTTCATTTTTTGTCAATGAAATTTATACCAGCAAAGACCCAATATAACCCAATGTACACACATAACACTCATCACCGTTTCTATAGATTATTGTATATTTCTTGTAACACCAAACAACACCAAACAACTAATATAACCCTAATCTACTCACATAACACTCATTCAAGAAAATACCAAAGCACAAGTAATACAACCTATTAAATGAAAATTCTTCTCTAAAAAAAACATACATTATGATTGATAAACTTTTATAATATCTACAACTACTTTTATCCACAATAAAATTCTCTATGTATTTCAAAGAAAAAAATGAGTTTCTCACTTGAGATAATAGAGAGATAACACCAACTTCTGACAGAAAATTCTGAAAATGAGGAGAAACTGATCTAAAAATGATGAGGAGAATTGCATGAGAAGTTGATCTGTGAAGGGGAGAAGTAAATAGCAGAACAACTCGATTATACCAGAGCTGAGTAACATTAATAACTCGATTTCCCATTCATCGGGTTTAGCTTCACATGCAAATATAAGTGATTTGAAATCGCGACAAAATATGGCAGAACAACTCGATTATACCAGAGCTGAGTAACATTAATAACTCGATTTTCCATTCATCGAGTTCAGCTTCACATGCTAATAACTGATTTGAAATCCCGTCAGTAACTCGGTTTCCCCATTGCCGAGTTACAAATAGTAACGCGAGAATATTTTATTGGCCAAAAGCCACGCTGGAGTGCTAGTGTGGCAGAACCTGCATAGAACTCAGCTTTGTAATAATCGAGTACCTTAAGTAACTCGATTTTAGGGTCATCGAGTATCGAAACAGGGGCACGCCCCTATATAGTTTGCAAACAAGGGCATAATGCCAAATATTTTGCCCAATAGGGGCAAAAGGCTAGAATCTCCCAACATTACCAATTTCAATTGTTGATAATTATGCAAAATTTTATGCGGTATAAAAGATTAATAATTATTGTGTGGAGAATCAAAATTGTGGCTGGAAACCCCTTAACTCCCCCAATCATTTCATTATCAATGAGGGGTAATTTGGTATTACGAATCAATCAAATGAATAATTATTAGGTGATGCCCACCATGAATGTGATAAGAGGAAGCACTAAACTGGAACCAAGGTCAAGGGTAAGAACTTTACCAATAAAAACCCTATCATCAACCAATAGCCAAAAGCAATGATTCTAGAAAATGAAATTCAATATTGCAAGTGTAAACTGTACAGGAAAATTAAAAAAAAGACATTACTCAATTTTATAGTTTATGGGAAATATTAAGATTGATGAAGAAGGTGTTGGGGGGGGGGGGGGGGCAATGATAATTAAACTAATTAAAAAATCTATAGTTTTGCAAAACCTAAAACTTATGAGATATAAGGTATTATATACCTCTCTCTCTCTCAAATTATAGGATTTAAATCCATAATATTCCTCGAATAAGAGTGGTATTTTATCATGTGAAGATATGCCATACATATATATGTATATATTTTGCTATAATTCCTTGAGAATGCAACAAAATTAAAATTTTCTTTTAAATAAATTTTTTTTTTGTCTCACCTTCAATTCTTTAACAAATAAACTATCAGAAATGATAACATAATAACCAAACAATTTTTCAGTTTTTATCCTTTTAATTTTTTTAATTTTTGGGTTCTTGAAAATTTATGAAAAAAGAAAAGTAGTGTACTACCATTCTTCTACTACTAAAATTTTGTGCCACAACTCAATGTAGCCGACTTTTAAGTGATAAAACTTTCACATAAAATTCATAATTTTTTTTTTTTTCCCCACCATTCACAACAGGCAGACGCCTAAGAAAATTGGTCAGCAAACTTTATCTTGTGCACTATTGCTCTTACAATTGGTTTGGACTAAAGAGATCGTTCTAGCCCAACATAGAAAAGCCCAACCCATTGTAACCGTATTTAAAATCTGTCAATTTCTGGCCCATTCCCAAACTTCCCAATGAAAAATTAAAAAGTTAGCTCAGAGAGAGAATTAAAAAAAAGTGACCCCTTCTTCAAGCTACAGCCCAAAAAGCAGATAAAGAAATCCCAAAGCCACTCTTCTTCTTTCCCAAGCTCTCTTTCATAACTCTTCTCTCTCTCTCTCTCTCTCATTTTACAATCGTGAAACCCTAATTATGTCTGTAAGTTTCTTTGTCTCTCTTTCTATGTTAATTTGTATCATGTATTCAATCAGAAACCCTAAATCACTCTGTAAGCCCAAATTGTAGATATATCACTGAGACTAACTTCACTTTGTGTTTTCTCTGTGATGCCTCAGATTTTCGAGTACAATGGATCGGCTCTCATTGCCATGGTGGGGAAGAACTGCTTCGCCATAGCCAGCGATCGAAGACTCGGAGTTCAGCTACAAACAATCGCCACCGATTTCCAAAGGATCTATAAAGTTCACGATCGACTTTTCCTCGGTCTCTCTGGCCTTGCCACCGACGCTCAGACTCTGTACGATTCCATCGCCGCCGCAGCTTCAATTTTTTATTTATTTTTTCAAAAATTAATTTCTCATTGTAATTTGTTTTCATGTGAAGGTATCAGAGGCTTGTGTTTCGGCACAAGCTTTATCAGCTTCGTGAAGAGAGAGATATGAAGCCTGAAACTTTTGCTAGCCTCGTCTCCGCTATTCTTTATGAGAAAAGGTGTGCTATTAAATCTTGTTTAGTGTATAAAGCTGAATCTAGGGTTTGTAATTATACTCTTATGTAATTTTTTTTTTTTTTTTTTTGGGGTGTGTTGAACATTACAATTTGATTAGATTTGAAAATGACTTAACCTATTTGAATAATAAGATTTATCAATGGTTCAATTGGAAATTTGAGTTCAACAACAAATTGCTTTGTTTTGGTGTGCCAAAAATTTTCACCTTTAGAAGAAGAAAAAAAAAATGGTGCTGGGTTTGTGTGTAGAGATCTAATGCATTGGACTGTAATGAAATCAGTAGCATTACGATATGTGGCAATGTGTCAGTTCAACTGCATTGTAGAATTATGGATACAGCTGTGAAATTTTATTGTGTTGAAGTAGATTCAAAGAATTGCGTCAAAGCAGTGTCATCGAGAGTCTCCATGCCCCTATAGAAGTCTCTATACCATGTAGCCTGTAGCCCACGTCAGAACAAGTACATAGATGAAACAAGTATGTTGTTAATTCCAAAGGTTCTTAGCTGCTACTGTTTCCCAGTCCACACTCAATCATGGTAGCCAGTTTGTCTGTACTAAGTCAGACTCAAACACTCAAACAATGGTTTGTTTAAGCTGACATGATCTTATGTGTTCGTCAAACAATTGGTAATACTTGGTATAGAGACTATTATAAAGACAATCTTCATATTTTCCTCACTGTCACTTGCATGATTGCTGTTAAAATGATTAGCACCTTTAACAGTGTCATCTTTGCTACACATGTTTCAACCCTATTAGGAAATATTTACAGTACCTTCTTTTTTTATGCTTGTTCGACAAACACTTGTTTAAAGATAAATGAACTATATCTATAATCATCCTCTTTCTGGTCCTCTTCATTCCCTTGCTAATAAAAAAGGAAATTCCTCGTGCTGTTATATGGCATACAAATTGCTAGTCCTTTTTTTTTCCCCTTTTAACAGTTTAAATTTGAAAAGACTTATAAATCTGTGTGTTTGCTATAATTTGTTTTATCTCTTTAATGGTTATGAAAATGCCTTACATTATTTAAACATTTTAGTCTTGTAGAATAAGAATGAAGAAGAGGTAGAGCTTCCATTAACAATGGTTTAAACAATCAGTGTACAGATTATGTGAAAGTTCTATCTTTGAAGAAACTTAAGACCTACCTATTTTAGAGAACCAACTCACCAAGTTCCTTTGTGTGGTTTCTACTTATTAAAAAAAAAAAAAGTTCCTTTTGTGGTTTCTTATATTAATTTTCTTTTCTCATTATTTTGTGTTATAATAAAAATAAATACATAATACACAAATGAAGCAAACTCCTTTACTTTATTATTTTTGTATTTTGTATGAAATTTGTTAGTTAAGTTTCATTTTAATCTATTTGGATGCTAATGGTTGTCAAACATGACACGTTCAACAGAAAGTTTAGCCTTTGTGTGGTTCAAAAACGTATGAACTACATATGGATGATATTTCTTTATGCGTTTTTCAGGTTTGGTCCATACTTCTGTCAGCCTGTAATTGCTGGATTGGGAGATGAAGACAAGCCATTCATTTGCACTATGGATTCAATTGGAGCCAAGTAATTTGAATTTCTTTTTCTTAACTTTTTCATTATTTAGATTGACAATATTCTAAGAATTCAAGATTGTTGCCATTAGTTAATTCTTTGTTGTGATGTAGCTAGAAATGATCATCATGAGACTAACATTTAACAATTTCGTCAAACTTATTCTCTTCCACCATTATACACAGAATATTTAAAGCTAGTTCCTTTACCATTTAATTCAATTCTTCGATAACTTATGATTAATATCCATGACCTTGACATTATTGAGCATAGACGTATACTTCAAAATGCAACAAAATACGTTGCTTGTACAGAGTCAGCAAACATGTTGACAATTATATGTTCCTTCTATCCCTTTTTATTTTAATTCTAAAGTTTTTCGGAATCAATCATTTTTCCTTGCTATATTGTTAATATTATAAAGCCTATGAGAGCAAGGTGGAGGATGAGTTTGGAGGTTCAAGACCCTTGCCTGTAATTTACCCCAATCAAAAAGTTATCGAAGCATATAGCTTGCATTTGTTGGAATGTTGCTATGGATATTGAGACTGAAGTTCATTATATCAAAACTTATCATTTGACATTCACAATTTTTATTCTTAGAATCACGTGAGCTATGTGAATTTTTGGTGTTGGCATCTTCTCCTGTAATTTCTGCTTATTTTCCTTCTGCTTTATGCAATGCAAGAGTTTAATTATATGGGAACAAAATAATATAGTTTCTTTTATTATTAAACTAGTTCTGACTGCTAACTATAATGTATAAATTAGTTCACTAATAGCCCTATCTATTATCTATGCATTTTTAATACTCCTTGAATATCAATTATCTGTTTTGATTCATCGTATTATATATGCACATTGGTGAACAATGATTGCTTTCTCTTTTTCCTTATTAGTCTCAAAGTTCTTTTCCTTACTAATGTGTCAAAGCTTCATTATAGCCTGTTGGTTTTGGACAGTGTAGTCAAAGGCGAGCCGGGTGCTCGCCTAGGCCCCCGGGCGAGGCGAGGCGCCACTAAGGCGCCTTTAGAGCCTAGGCGAGCAACGTGACCGCTTTAAGCCATGAAAAAGGCGCTAAGGCGAGAGCCTCAAGTTTTTTTTTTAATTAAAATTTTTTTTATAGAAGTTTGTTGTGAAACCTATTTTAGATTATTAATTTCAAAAGGCATGTTATAAAACCTATTGTTAGTTAAATTAATTTACAAATTTTTTTTGTAAAACTTATTGTTATTAGAAGCTTGTTGTAAAACGTAGTGTTAGAATTAACTAATAGAGCCTAAACCATGCTAATCCTATTTTGAAATAATTTTATAGACCTAATTTCTTCATGCTTCACATTGAAAACACTTCATTATAATATTATAATACACTAGGTACATATGATTTAAGTTCTATATGTATAATAAATATATTAAGAATTTGGCGCCTCGCTTTACTCGGGGTAGCGCCTTTTTGTTGCCTCACGCCTCAGGCGATACAAGGCCTTGTCGGCTTAAGGTCACCTTTCACCTTTGACTACCTTGGTTTTGGATTAATATAAGCTGTTTGAGTATAATACTGAATAATGTATTTTATTGTATATGTGCAGGGAGCTAGCAAAGGACTTTGTTGTTGCTGGCACTGCATCAGAGTCTCTCTATGGTGCTTGTGAATCAATGTTCAGGCCTGACATGGTTTGTCACGATATTGAACTCGACTTAATTATTTGTGACACTTGCTACTTTTTAGAAATTTTATTTATAGTGTGGGATAATGTTTTATATGTTCGACACAATAAAAGAAATAACTGGAATACTTCACCATGTAAGAGCTCCCTATATGAGCATAATTTAGTAGATCATAGATATGCATAATTAATATACAGAGATGCATTTGTTGGGTTCACTTTATTGCCAAAATTACCACATGCTCAGTTAGAATTTATTGGGCTAGTACTTGCTGCTCTGAATTTGATTGCTGCTTTAAGTCATCTTCTCTCTTATTTTATTTTTTTTTCAAACTAATTTGAGCTGCTTTAACAACCTTTGTTTTAATCTACCCAGGAACCTGAGGACTTGTTTGAGACCATCTCCCAAGCTTTGCTATCATCAGTTGATCGAGACTGTTTGAGTGGATGGGGAGGACATGTCTATGTTGTGTAAGCCCTTCTTAAATTTAATACACACACACACACACACACACACTCAGAACTGTTATACCACTAATAATCAAGTGAAAGCCATAATGATGATTAGGTTAGTCTTGATAGTGCATGTGATTTTATCTTTACTGGAGCCTTCTGATTATTAATTAGTATAGGATTGTTGGGTATGCAAGTATTTTGCACATTTGGTTGCTGAGAATGAGCATGATGGAAAGGGTTTCTTCTTTATCCAATTCTCTCTTAAAATTTCACATTATTTTGCTCTTTTTCTTAAAAAATGTTTTCTGGGTCATGAAGTTGCTACAATCTGTAAGCGCAGCCCTTAAGATCGCCTTCCCTCAGTCACAATGGAAGCGTTTCGAGTCATAGCTGCGCAAAATCAAAATCAAAATCACCTCTTTCGGTTTTGGGGGTTTCTCTTTAGGGTTTACCTTTTGAGTCCCTTTGTCCCACCTGGCTTGTTTTTTTCATGAGGCATGTCTTTGCCATTGGAACTGTAATTTTCTCATTTTTTGGAACTTCTAACAGTTTCAATTAATGGGTCCTATTTTCAGCTCCATCGGTACATTTTTAGTTTGTCTCATTCTAAGGTGGGGGAACATTTTTAATTTTTAATTGTTAGCTAGACTTACCAAAAAAAGAATGAGCATGGTGGAAGAGAGAAGAAAATGTTCAAGAATACAGCTCTTCAGCATTTGAATTTATTGATCTTTTCCTTCTTTTTCCCCTTTCTTTCTAAGTTTCCATGAAAAGAAACCTTAAAGTATAGGATAGCAGTCCAACTTCAACATGCTGTACAATTAAACCTTTTGGTTATTGCTACTGTTATTTTTTAATTTAAATAATAATAATATTTATTTCTTCCCAGACCCAGTTATAATTTTTTTTCTGGGTAACTTCTGTTTTTTGGCCAACTGATTTTTATTTTTATTTTTGAGTAAAAACTGATTTGTTCATTTACTTTGGTGTCTTTAAAATGGTCCTGCTCTTCCTCTCTGCAATGATATTCTACTTTTATGATTCTTACTACTCCCTCTGTTTTATATTCTTGGTACTTTGTTCCATTTTGGAGTGTCCCAAAATATGGTTTTGTTTTCCAAAGTCAATGGAAATAATATTATTAATATTCCAGACTTCTTCTTTATCCTATTTAAAAAGTCTATACTTATTTTTCATCAGTTGTATTTGAATTTAAATTAAGGAGGGTAATTTTGAAAAGAAAACTTAAATCTTTTTTATTTAAAAAGACAATGCAACAATTGATATTCCCTTGAAAAGATTTGTATTTCCCAGGGAGTATTTTTCTTGTGAGGAACCTTGGGGAATACACAATAATAATAATAATAATAAGATCCAGGGGGTTATTATTCTGTCATCTATCGAAGAGGTGCTTGATTTGACATTGACAATGTTTGTTCACCTTGTGGCAGAACACCAACTGAAGTAAAGGAGAGGATCTTGAAGGGAAGGATGGATTGACCTAGGGCTGCAATGTGTTTTTTTTCCCCTTTGTTTCATGTTTATGTAGCTTTGCAGTTAATTATGTCCTCCAAACTTCCCTTAATAACAGATTATTTCACTTATTAAAAAGAAGCGTGAAATTTGATGTACTTAAATATTTTTAATTGATGAGTCATGATGCAATCTTGGGAATTCAGATGTGCTTTCGATTCACAAAAGTAGTAAGATGTTGAATGGTTTCTCTCTCTCTGCCCCAAAAACGCATATATGCTTTTTTTGGATGGGGGTACCCGGCTTCTGTTTTACGAATTTTAATTAGCTGCTAGTTTTGTATTGTCTTGTCTTCTCTTCTGCTCCCCACAAATGGTATTAATTTATTTTGCTACCCTTTTCCTTCATCCACCATATCTAATGCCAAATGCACGTCTTCTGTCTCTATCAATTTCTTCTTTTGCGTTTTTATTTTTGCCTTTCAAGTTCTGAAAGTTTAACACATCTCATCTTAAATTTTTCTGGCAAAATGGGAAAAGAAATAAATCTTCTTTTTCACACGTGCCTTTGCATTTGAAGCTTTGTCGATGAAAGCTGATCCTGGCTTTAACATGCTCGCAAGTAGGACTCGCTCTTCCCACTGAATGGTCCAAGGCTAAATAGATGGAAATTTTGGAGTTGCAATATTTATCTCTCCTTGCTTATGTGTTTTAACTTTTAACTAAGCTCCAAATACTAGTCAATAAATGAAAATTTTTCAATTTTCATTCAGCAAAAAAAAAAAAAAAAATGAAAAGAATTTTCAGAAAATTATTTTTCCGCTCGTGTGTGGGTCTCTTTAGAACTCCCATTCTTATTTACAAAAAAATTGGTTAGAAAAAAACACATACTTGCATTTGAATTTAATTGATTTTAAAATACAAAATTTTAATATTGTTTGTACTTTATTCAATAATACAATTATGTATCTATTTATTTAATAAATACATATGTTTGAATTTAATTAGAAAACTTGATGTACTGTAGCTAAGGAATTGTACCTACTATTTTCTTTTCCATGTAAAACCTTTCTCTTTTTTTTCTTTTTCTTTTTTTCCTCTTTGGACTACATATCTTACTATTGTCTTGTTTAGGGAGGAATTAGATGGCCTCAAGTCCAAATAAGTTAATAGGGCCTTAAAATCGAATATTTATTACTATTGTGCAAATTTTTCCTACTTTAAAAAGGTGATGGGATAGGAATGGGTTTTGGTCATTTTGACCCATTTTGAATGTAAATATACATATTTTATTTAGTATATATTTAAATTATTTATACATATAATTTAATGGTTTATATATAAAATTACCATCACATTCTCTAAAGGCATTTGTCTTTTTCATTATAATTTTTCTTTAAAGTACTATCACAATTACTCTTTTTTATTTTATATGTTTCATCTTTATCTCATCAATGTTAAAACCATCTCATTATTTCGAATCTGACCTACCCTCTCCCATTTTGAAGGGTCAAGACAGGAACGGGGCACCCATCATCCAATCTCTCCCTATGACACCCCGTTGCCATAACTGTTTCACAAACCATAAAATTAGGCCAATCAAGAAAGTATTTTAGTTTGATAACTTTTTTATGTAAAAAACTGGTTCAAATTTCAAAGTGAGACTATATATTCTCAAATAAAAACTATATTTACTCACATATATGTGTGGGGGGGGGGGGGGGGGGGGGGGTATTCTCACGTACATTTTAAGAATATAAATTAATTAATTAAACAGTGCATTTGACACTGAGTCCCCAAGGATGGCGTGAGATTTTGAACGGCAGTTATATACTGTGAATGTCTAAACGGCATTATTTTCAAACTGTTTCGTGAATTTTTTCTCTCGGCTCTCCTACCTTCGTCTTTATCTGTTTATCATCATCACCATCATCTTCATATCGCTTTTCAGTCCAAATTGGCAGGGAATTTTGCCTTATGAGATGTTTGGTTCAGACTTCCGACTTCACATTTTACTCTACAACACCAGACATTTCAATTCTCTCATTTCACACCTCAAAGAGTAATCAGTTTTTGTAATAAACAAAAACCCACATTTTCATTTTTAAGGTACTAAAGAGATACTCATCCAAATTTGTTAATTTTATTTAATAAGAACGATTTAATTTGCATACTAACTACGTTTTGACATAGTAGCATTGTATTTATTCAGTTTAGCATATGCTTTATCCTTTTTAAAATTTAGCATAGACAAGGAATTCTTATCATTATTATTATTCTGATTATTTTATGCTGTGGCAGTGAAAGATAAGGCTGTATTTTTCTCTGTACATCTTTAGCAACAAATCTGTTGCCTGACTTGATGGGGAACATAATCAGTTCATTTTTTTCTGGGTTTGGCAAAGTCTTTAGCGACCTTTTTGGCTCCCCACTTGATTTTCTTGAAGGAAAATCTTGCAGGTAAACTCATTTGTCAATTTCATTATTTCATATATAACGCCATGCCCAATTTGAGTCTTAGCACAAGATTCTTTATCCAATTCTTGATTTAATATTAAGTTATGGAGGGTACATTACGTAGGCTTGTTATGAAATGTTTTGAGTATTTCTCACATAAGCCACTGTTATTGAATCATGGGGTTTGGATTTTTTTCAGTTCAGTGTGCCAATCAACATGGGATTTTATCTGTTTCATCGAAAATTTCTGCGTTGCCAATCTGCTGAAGATGGCCATGGTATTGGTTCTGGTCTACATTGGTGAGTTTGTTTACTGAGAAGGTTACTCTAGAATCACTGGTTAAACTGTGTATAATAAATATACTGTAATCTGTATCAGTCAACCAGTTCTGCTGCTTTACTAAGGTTTTGGCTCCTGTCATGTGCGGCACAAGACACATGACAAAAGCCATGAACATTTGAACAGGATCTCTTTATTTCACTTAAAATGGAGAGAGTCTCATTTCACAGTTAAGATTTTATGTAGTATATCTAATAATGTATAGACTATAGAGCACCACATCATTTAAAATTATAAATGATGTAGTATTGAATATACTTTTAGATTTATAATATTTAATCTGAACTATGAAATGAATCCGTTTCTCAAATGATGCTGATCATTTTCTGCTCAATTACTAAATCATTTTCCTCTCTAGTAGTAGAGTCCTAGGTTCAATTCTAATTATAAAGAAGAATTAATTAAATAACTTGATGAATGAAATAAAGGGATAGGCTTAATTTTTGAGATATATCTGAAATTGGATTTTTTGTTGTCCTTTGATGATTGCAGTTCTCTTATTCTTCTATCTGTTACAAAAACTGGGCATTTGTGAGTGTATCTGTCAAAGCCTTTTCAGAATAGTATGGGCATGTGTTGCTTCCTGGTTCCATGCATGGGAGTATTGTTGCATTTTCTTGTGTGTTAAGCTTCGTAAGCTCAAAAGGGTACGAAGAAAACACAGAAAAGACATTGAAGAAGAGTTCGATGCAGGTGATGATGAGTATGATACTAGTGAAGAAGAATATGACGATGAAAGCTTTTCAAATCATGTTCCTAGACACATGGGAAAGAGTAGATCAGTACCTCACAAATGGAAGGATTATAGAGGTGCTCACTTGAGGAAGTCTTTGCGGCCAAGAAATCATCATATACGAGTAGATATTAGTAGGGATTCAATTCACAGTGGCAGAAGAAATCATATTAAGCATAGGAATCATGGTAGCACAGTTCATGACATTAGGGTAACTCGGACATCAAAGTTTGCACATAAAGGGAGAAACTATAGGGGAGGGGTGGTTAAACATCGGCGAAGGTAGACAAAATTGAATGGAGGAAATTTGGAAATCAATTCAATAGAAGTGATACTTGTATCAAAAGATAACATGAAAGTAATTCTTCTTTACTTTTTCCTGGTGAACCCCTTTTAAGTCTATTCTTTGGTTGTAGCTCCCTTTTCTAAAGTTAATTGGTTAGTCCCCACAATGCACATTTTTTTTCTTGACTAAAGCAACACGCGATTAGGCAAAAAGATATTCCTGAGAATATGAAAAGATCAGTACGTAACAAAAGCAAAATAGAATTTCATGAATTTGTCAACATATTTTGTATCTCGAAAAGCAAAAAGGAAAAGAAGGATATCCTATTGAATTATTATTAGAAGAATCTAAATAGTGATTGTTATAAAAAAATATACGAGAAAATCATTTTTTTTGATACACGAGAAAATCTTAAATGGCTGAGTTCTTTGCATTCAATTCTATGACCTTTTTTAACACTCTTGATTTCACTCAAATTTGAAAATTTAATCTCTATTGCATGAAATGACTGAGTCACACTAATTTAAACTTGTACACAACAGTTCCCGGGCTGAAGTGAAAAGGACTATAGCCCCCTGTTTTCTATTGAAACTTCACTTCATGATGTACCATTTATTTTTATATTCTAGTAATTGTTCAGTCACAAAACTCCGGTTATCAATTGTTACTTCGGCTTTGAGCATTAGGCCTGAGAATTATTTGTAACACACAAAGAGATTTGTACATCTTGCTAATGCATAATATGTTGGTCTGTGTTCCAATGATTTTCTTCTTCGACTCCCACATTGGTTACAAGTATCTCTTTTTGTTTTTGATGCTTCTATTCTAGTAGGCCTCCGTTGGGATCTTCAAGTATAAGGCCTAATTAGTAATTGGATCTTTAAGGACCAAAATTTTACACTAGTCCATCTTATTTAATTTTGCCTCTTCCAGCAATTTAGTGGGCTGTATTCCATCTTATTACGGTTGCTTTGGACTTGGGCTTGGTCTTACCGAGTAAGCTTCCAAAACACATTTTCAGGGATTTACAAAAAAAACACGTTTCTCTTCTTTTCCCTGAACCTTGAGTTCCATACGTTTTGTGCTTCGGGTATTAGTATTTGAATAATTCTTGTTATAGAACCGTGTAGTATAGCACAAAAAAGTACTATCAGCAATATGTTATGCATGCCTCGATACATGGTTGAGCTGGTGGATTGCCCATATATGAGGCAAGAAGTGGCTACATATTTTGGTTAAGAACTTGAAAATTGGAATAAGGTAGGCAGTAACTTGTCGGAGACGTTCTTCTATTGCTTAACATGATTGTTTAATTGCCGTCTTCATAAAGAAAGCTCGAACCCCATTTCGGCTAGGAATTAAAATGTTACTACGATTTAGGAATCTGGAATATTGATATCCAAAAGAGATGTCTTTCCCCATTACTTGTCATGGAAGCTATTATCTCTCCAAAGAAACCTCTAATATTAAGCCACCTTTTTCTCTTCATATAACCCAATCAATGGTTCATTTTTTTTTGGTACTCTACTGAAAGAAATTGATCGATCAAGCCTTCAATGGATAACCAGGAAGGGACTCAGGAGAGCAAACAATCCTCTCAGAGAACCCCGTTCACCCAACTCGAACAAGTTGCCTCTGATTTGGCTCTAGCAATTACTTTGCAAGAACAAGAGAGGGCCTTCACAATGCTCGAAACCATTGAAAGTGAAAGCGAAGAAGAATTAGAAGATGAAGAAAGTGATTATGATGATTCTTATGATGGTGATCAAGAATTCATTGACAGGTACGAATTGGAAGCCGAACTTGATCAGGTTCCGGAAGGAGAAGGCACCAGCAGCGATGATGATATGTATGATTTAGAAGAATTCAATCCGGATGCACTGTCTTATGAGGAGTTGATTGCACTAGGAGAGTTCATAGGAGAAGAGAAGAAAGGACTAGCAATAAGCGAAATTCCTACATGCTTACACCCATGTAAATGTCAGTCTGTTGATAGCAAAACCAACATTGATCGATGTGTTATTTGTCAAGTTGAGTATGAAGAAGGTGAAGCCTTGTTTGCTCTTCCTTGTGAACATCCTTATCATTCAGAGTGTATAAGCAACTGGCTTCAAATTAGAAAGACATGTCCAATATGTGGCACTGAAGTTGTACCACCTAAGATAGCTAGGACTGCCTAGTTCTGTATATATTATGATTGTGCAGTGTAAATTACTTATTATGCTTGATTTATCTATAACATTTGAATGGAAAAACGATGCAGAAATAAAAAGAATCATAAAAAGGTTCAGTATTGCTTACAATGAATTTGACCTAAACAATAAGACACAATCACAATCTAAATGTCCATTCAGATCTAAAGAATATAAGAAAGTAAATGAAATCTTGAAATCCTAGGCCGAATTAGGATTGCTTTTCATCTGCTAAAATAGAAACAGAAAGAAGAAAAGAAAATGATGCATGGAGAGAGAGAGAGAGAGAGAGAGAGTAAAAAAATAGAAGGAAAAAAGAAAAGAAAAAAAAAGAAATAGGTGTTGCTATAGAAAATTGTAAATTTTTTTGCATTTTACATCCCAACTATAGGATGATTTTGTTTGTTTTTGTGTATTTAAAAATACATTTTGCATTTTAATGGGCTTTGCACTCCTGAATGAGAATGCTCTTAGATATGCATATGTTTTGTGTGTGCTCCTGTATTAGCCAGTAATATTGTATGCACCAAACAAAAATGAAACCATAATAACCAAATTTTATAAGTTAACTATTTCAATTAGGTAATTAGAGTGTTAGATTAGACAACAGGACAAAAGCGCCCTACTATTTCTTTGGAGGCAAGAAAGCTGAAAGAGCAATTAACAGCATTGGGGAATGCCGGTATTGAGTGCTTGCGTGGTCTCTAATCTTTAACAGTTTAATAATAATAAAAGGGTCTCTCAATTCTCAAGATAGGACATATATATGTATACAAAACTAGGAAGAAACATTGACCAACTCATGCTACTGTGCTAGTGCGAGTTGAAAATTAAGAATCTAAATAATAGGTGATTATTTTCGTCGGTTTAGGTTTTTGGTTTTTAGGGAAGTAGTTAGTAATTTATGATAAAAGTAAGGGTCATCAAATAGCCCATGACCCATGGGCTGGCCCAGTAGCCCATTAGCCCACCAGGCTAATGGGCAACCCAGTCCGGTAATATTGAAACCCGTGAGCAGCCCAGTAGCCCAATGGGACAGGCTATGGGTTGGTTTCTTTACCCATGGGCGCCCGGTGGGCCGGCCCGTTAGCCCAGCCCAGTAGCCCGACCTGTTAGCCTGACTCATTGCCCAAAATCTATAACAAAATAATTTGGAGGTTAGGTGGGTGAGGGATTGAACTTTAGACATTATAAAAACTTTAAAACCACACACCTGACCACTAAATACTTGGAATGATTGTGATACAATATGCATAATAAATATATATTTTGGTATTAGTCTAGTAGTTTTGATTTTTAAAACTAAGTTACTAAGATGACTGTTGCCCTACCTCTGTGCCTCTGGAAAGAAAGTCATTATTTCCTTTGATAAATTCCAATTCTTTCCTTACAAGTTACAATTATAGAAGAAATTCCTTAAAAAAAAAAAAAAAACAAAAAAAGCTTACCGTTGGTTGGAAAAAATTCTTTCCTTAATGAGTTGATATTTGATTCTTCATATATTTCCTTTAAGAATTGATATTTTATTCTTCAAATATTTCCTTTAAGAGTTGATATTTAATTCAATGTACTTATTTATTCTTATCAATAAAAGTTAATTAATCTTATTTTAGTACATTTTTAAGAGGTATGTCTTAGTATTTTTTTTTTAATAGAATCTTTTTAGTAGATTTAATTGTTCAATTTGATAGTTTGTAATAATATATAATTATAATTTTTTTGGTTAAATTTTTATAATCCCATTGAAGACCTGTTAAAAATGCTCATGGGTAGCCCATTAAACCCACCTCACTAGCCCAGCCCGCTAAAGCCCAAATGGGTATTGCCCATGGGTAGGGCCATGGGCTAGGGTTTTTCCATCCAACCCGGCCCGACCCAGCCCATTGACTAGTCAACAACCCATTAAGCCCAACCCATTAGACCCATGGGCCAAGTAAAAACGGGTCGGGCTGGCCCGGCCCAGCCCATTGACGAGGCCTAGATAAAAGTATTAAACATGTTTTTTCTCATTTTTCAACCCTATTTTAAACCTATTTAATGACGGTATTCATCACTATCAATGAGCCACAAAATGGCGGCATGGAGTATAGTAGTTGTGTGGGCGGCAAAGTGCGGTGTGATGTGTATCGATAAAGCAGGAGAGGGAAATGAGGAAAAGAGGAAAATATTTTTCTTAAAAAATAAAAGTAAGAAAATAATATTTTAATAGAAATGTTAAAAAAAAAAAAAATTAGCTCAATGTGGATGCATGTAAAAGTGAGTGGTTAAAAAAATATAAAAAAAAATATTAAAAAAAAAAAAAAATTTAACTTTCTTAACTTAAGAGGTTACCCTTTTTTTTTTTTTTTTCTTTTGATTTCAATTAAATATCTTTTAGCGTTTTTCAATAGCTTGTATCTTGGTTAATTTTTGTATCCTTTTGTTTTCTTTTCTTATAGAATATGTTTTTTTTTTTTTTTGAGAAGAAGTATATGTATTATGTAGTATATATAGCTAGGAGTAATGTTAGCTTTGGTTAGCAAATACACAAATATATTTGACCCCCAAAAATAAAAAATTGGAGACCCTGAGCTTAAAATTTTTTTTGTCTAACTGAAATAAGCTTGAATATAATCTCTTAATAATCTATACTTGCAAATAAAGTTACAATTAATTTATATATTGGACTAAATTTGTGAGTATAGTGGTTGAATTTGAATTTATTTTTAATTTCTTATTTGTTAAGTGGGGATTGCGGGCATAGGTCTGTCAATAGTTAACAAATGTTAACACTACAATTAAAAGAATTAAACAAAGGGTGATTCTTTTTTTAAAAAAAGAAAAAAGAAAAAAGAAAAGGAACATGGGATTTCAACCTATTGCATTTGCTCCTGATAATAGTTTTTTTATTATTAGACCAAGACACCAATCAGTTTTGGTGTAGGTAGGGATTGAATCTCATATCTCTTATACAACCATTAGAGATTTTACCTCATATCTCTTTATTATTATTATTTTTTTTTTTAATCTGAGATAGAAATCCTACTTTAGTTTAATCTTAGTGTATGAATATAAAACTCTCTCCTAAAGACTTGAACCTCAACTTTTGCCTCTCTACCCCACAAGAATTTATACTTGTAAAGTAATCATTATGCCAAAAATGCATGGTGGTATTGTATTTAAAAACAATTGATTATGATTTAATCTTAGCAACCACAATTAGTATATTCATTATATTAAGAAACAATATATCAAATGAACTTATAGTTTATCTTTTATTTTTTTCCTAATACAATGGACAAATTTTGTAATAAGAAAATCATGTTGACTGCAAGATTCATCTATTATTCAAGATTTATCTTTTTATTGATCCTCTAAAAAAAATTCTTGGAGCCGCAACCAAGGATCCGTTTGGATACAACTTATTTTGCTGAAAACCGAAAACACTGTAACACAATAATTTTTAAATGTGTAAATAGTACCGTGAGATCTATTTTTAATAAAAAATTGCTGAAAAAGTTGCTGAATAGTACACTAGTGTGCACTGTACACTGACCGAAAGTCAAAAAACACAGCTACCCCAGAGAAAGAAAAAAAAAAAAAGGAGGCAAAACGTGCAAACTGAAAACGCAGACGCGCAAACACTATATCCAAACCAGGCTTAAGTATAGCCAAAAGTTTTATAACTCAATGGAATAACCTCCCATTTTATGAGAACAATCAAAGTCCAAATCCCCTCTCCCTTATTGTTGTAACCAAAAAAAAAAAAAGAGGGTTTTTAGTAGACTCTCCATTTCTTGGATCTCACCTAATTTTCTATTTTCAATGATTTTCATTTTTTTCTTCAAAAAATAAAGATTTTCTAAAACTTTTCCTTGCTCGACCTGGTAATTACATAGGAATAGAAATATATATTACAATAAATACAAAATAATGTAAAATTTATTACTATTTATTTGTTTAGTTACAACACAATAATAGAACTCTAAAGATAATAGAATTAAAGCATTTTAAATCAAATTTAAGATATATTTTAGGAAATATCTTACTCATATAATTATATTTCTTAAAAAATAATATTTTTTTAAATTTGAAAGAAAGATTACTTATTTTTTATGATTCTTTATTTTCATAATTGTTATGTGCATGTAGAAAGTTTCTTTATTTGGAAATATACTAATTTTAGAAATTATTACACCTACTAAGGAAGAGTTATTACAACCCCTTTAGAGATGAATAATTGTTCCTTATTTTGAAGAATAGCTATTTATAAGAAATGACTATTACCTATAATAAAAACATAATCAAACTACTGAATAGTTAAACTATAGGAAAAATATTACATTACAATGTCTATTACGGTCTACCAAATGTACCCTAATATGACGTTTGGTACGAGAGAATCCATATTACTACTGACATCCAGAATCCTAGGAATGTAATTCCTTGTAATCTGAATGCCTAGCAATGTAGCTATTCCTATTTTTGGTTTCATTAAGAATCTTTTAAGATTCCTAGGAATGTGAAATGATAATATTTGGTTTATTCCCAGGAATCTTAAATAAATTATTTATTTTTCTCATTCTATCCGTAGATTTGAATGTAAACTACCAAGTCTTTTAAAAAAAAAATCTTCCTCTAAATAAATAATGAAAAAATATATAAACTATTAATAATTTGTTGAACAACACATACACTACAACAAAAGTGAATACTTGGCAATAATGGAGAGTCCCATTCAAAATTTTTTTCTACATGTGAAACCTAAATAGAACTTTGTTAAAAAATATATCAACAAAGTTGTTTATCTTGTTTATGTTATTTTGGCGGGAAAAGATAAAGATAACGGAAAATATATTGATGATTTGTTTTATATTTTATCTTAATTGCTTAAATGATAAAGAAAAATAGTTAAAATTGTCAATTTATAAAAAATACAATTTCTTTTAAGCTTGGAAATCTGGATACCCACCTATTTTAAAGGAAATCCACATTCATACTAAGGAGAAATTATAAGATCCACATGGTGGACAAGTGATGTGGTTCACCATTCCATTAAAAAACTTCCATCTGTTTAAAATTGTTAGTAAAAAAAAATTTTTAAACAGAAATTAATTACTGACTTAGCAATTTAAACAAGTGAAGTTTTTTAGTGGAATGGTAGACAAGTGACGTAGTCCACCAAAGGACTCTATAATTTCTCCATATTGAGAGAGGTTTTAAACGGGGAATCCAGATTCTCCTAACATCTAATTCCCTGGCATGATTTGCAACCAAACATAGAAATTTTTAAACATTCCTGAGAATCCTAAAACATTATCCCGTACCAAACGCCACATAAGTAAAATATGTGGGGCTAAAAAAAATTAGTGGAGCTATTTGGGAAGATTTCTAAGTTCCAATTTAATTTTGTTAGTTACACTTTTTGTCAAAGATTTCACGCACAATTTTAAAGGGAGTGTTGGAAAATATACTTAATTTTAGGAATTACAATAAGTCGAGTTTGGGATTGAAAAAGTCTTTCAAAATCCAAACCCTTTAAGCATCTTTTACAGACCAAACCCATTCCAAACCTATTGAATTTTAGGAATCTAATCCCATTTATATTTAAAAAACCAAACTCCTCCTAAATCCTTTGTTTATCTTACCATGGTTTGAGTCAAATGGGTCAGATTGGAATAATGATATAGAAAACCTAAGTTTGTGTAGTTTTTTTAAGAGACCATAAAAAAGCACCCTTATTTTTGTTGTAGAAACACTAGTTTTTGGTGTTCGTAAAATTAAACTATAGCTTATTTTAGTAATTTAAATGCACAATCAAGTTGGTTAATTTTGAACATCGAAGATGTAAAGTGTAAATCTATACCATTCTCAAACCATAAACCCCTTTAAATTCTCAAACCCTTACTATTAAGTTTGTGTTGGTCGTAAAGCTCACTAAATCCGATTTGTTGTCATCCCTACTTCGACTTTCCACATTACAAACTAAAGCAAGGAATCCATTGGGTTTAAGTAAGTCGCAAGGTTGAAAGTGAATTGATATTCATCTTGAAATTCAAACTCAAAGTATACATGTGATTAATTAATATTTAATTTTTTATTGTGAATCTTTTTAGGATAATTCCATCCTAAAATTCTTAGAATACAACCATTCTTTAGAAAATTAGTGATTAGAATTTGTCACATCATCAATGATTAAATATATGTTAAAATATAGAGTTAATCACTATCTATTTAAGTATATAATGATGCGATCAAATTTAAACTATTTTTTTAATTAAAAATTTAAACTATTCATTTAACAATAAAATAAGAAGTTTATAATAAAATTTATATATATATATATATATACATATATAAAAAGTTAACGGATACCTAAATGGGTGGCTTAAATAAATTTAGGAATTTTTTATGAAAATAAAAAAGTAACTGATTTTTTTAACACTTTTTATATTTCGAATAAAAGTTATTTATATCAATAATGTCCTAAAGTGGTCCACTAACAAATGCCTAACCAGACTCATAAAAGATATGTTCCTTTAGGTGTTGTATCCCTATACTTTTCATTTATCTAGTCTTCTCTTTTCTTTTCTTTTTTTGATCACCAGTCTTCTCTTTATTTGTCATAATATTTCAAATTTTAATTAACTTGTATTATTACTTATGAAAACACAAACAACAGAACATCTACTAACCAAGAAATTTCTTCCTCTAGGATAACAAAAAAATTCATCACGCCACCTTTAGGATACACCTGCTCTAGGTCTTAGAGTAGGTTTGGAAATGGCAAAGTTTGTGCCGTACACACGCTCAGCATTGATCTTGTAGGTTAGTATTATTTATATTTGTTAAAAATAATACAGAAAATTAAAATAAATAAATAAAAACACAAACCACGAGAATCATGTCTATTGTACTCCTTTCATAATTTAAAAAAAAAAAATATATTTTAGATACTGGGAAAGCACTATATTCTATTTTTTGAAGGCATGCTTTAACAGTTAACACGCTAATTGAGCTTTTAGGGTTGCTGTCCACAACAGCTTATGGAAAAGAAATCACAAAAAAAAGGAAAAAGGAGAAATTTCAATGTAAAACGAGAAAAGAAAGAGACAAAGTCATCCTAATGCTAGTCTTTTTTTTTTTTTTTTGTAAGAAGATAATTTTAATTCCCTAACAACAAACTTTTAGGCCATCCTTTATAGTATATACAGACAAACAAAACATCCATGGACACTTAAAAGCCTTTTCTCTTAAAAAAAAAAATATATATATATATATATATCATTTGTGTTTTGGTTTGATAATAAAAAATAATTATCACCATGAAATGAATGTCATAAATTTTAAATCTTATATATCGTATTTAAAAACCTTTTTTACTTAATCTCAACTTTTTTTAGAGAATATTTATATATGTGGATTTCGTTTACTAACTAGTAAAAGTAAGTTTTGGTTATTGTAGGGCCGGGGAGCTTATGATCCGGCCCACGCTCTATTCGGGCTCAGGGCCCGTGCCGAGGAGGTAGTGTGCCGAGGACGAGTGACCAAAGGCCGAGGGGTTAAGGGGAACAGCTGAGGACGACCCTATCCTCGGCACTCCAAGACTTCGATGAGAAGAGCAACGTCTTAGTGAAGGCCATCCCCAAATAATTCCCTGAAGGGGATGTGAGTGGAATAGGGTCCACGTGGAGGTACGGTGCAAAATAGGTTCAAGGAAAATACGTCCCCTCCGCATTAAATGCACCGGCCAACGTCCTGATCATGTTAATGAGAAAAGACGCTTAGACGGTGTAACTTCGATCCTCGCAACTAACAGAAAGTAAGAGGGGACAGCTGATGAGACAGGTACAAAAGTAAGCACCTGCCTAACCAACAAGTAGAGGGCTAGGATCAACTAAGAAGGACTATATAATGTAAAAGTTAGTGCGCCAAGAAGGGGCTGGGAAAAATTGCCAAAAACCAGAGTCTCCCAACCCGCCTTCAGGAAAAAGACTCCTAGGGCGAGAACGCCTTAGTCAGGTATGAACACCACGAAAAACCCACCGTTTGGCGACCAAGGCCTAACCTTTCAAACCCACGCTCTACAAATGATATTGTTTGGGCCTTTTACGTACGAACCCACCACTGTTACGGGTCGTTACAAATCGTGTCCTTACAGTTATCAAATAAGCAATGTGTTTGAATTCGAGTTTGGCTTATTTTTAGTATTTTTTTAATTGGGCATGTCTTTTTGTTTTAAATATAATGACAAGTGACGGTGAGTTTTAATCTCCACATTTTATTTAATTAGTAAATAATGTGATATTTTCTCATTAAAATAAAAAGGAAAAGGTAAAGCCAAACACTTTAAATCCTATCTAAAAAAAATCATTATATCTTACTATGATGGTAAAGAGCAGTTATCTAGAAGTGAGCGTGATAAACTTTAAATCTTATAATATCTATTTATTAAAAAAAATCATTATACTTATATATCAAAAAAATTATAATAAAAAAAAAAAAAAAAAGATTTCCTGTGTGCATTTTTGGATGTGCTTGGCCTGGGTCTTTCACTACAGACATTTTTTTTTTTTTTTTTGGGTTTTTTAGAGGAAAAAACTTCAAATTATAATTAAAAACACATATTGTTTTGTACTTCTCACTCACCCACTTAAAATATAACAAAAACATGCTAGTGGGTACTTGTCTTTGTGTGTTAGTGCATGCGGGACACAGATTTTGTCTTATAACGACAAAACAAAATAATTAGTATAATTGGTTTATGTCAAAAGTAGAGAAGGGCTATGATCGATACAGGGATGGCTAAAAATATATAGTTGAATTATTATTTACAAAATTCCTCGCATTGGAAAAGTGAAATGATTAAACAACTTTATCCCACTATTATTCATTATATATTCAGCAAGTTTGGACTGATTTGTTGAAACCTTGAACCATTAATTTAGAATGCGCAGAAAAGTATGAAAACAAAATTTGGACGAATTGGCGGCTATAATAAGAACTTCATTAGTGCCGCCCCTAGCGTTTTTTTTTTTTTGATAAACCCCTAGCGTTTTAATTATAGAGAAAAAAGAAAAGTAAAAGTTCAATTCATCTAGACAGATTTCTATGCTTAAGTTTTAGAAGAAAGTCATACCAAACCCACAAAGCCTTTTTCTGGGATAGGGTTATTGAGGACCTGTGATCGATCTTATTCAGCGCACATTCTTATGGTTTCACACACCACCCAAAAGAGTCCTGTTTTGCTCCTTTTTAAAAGTGTATCATGAGTCTCTTAATTATCTTTTAAAATATTATTACCAGATGCTTCACCTGATCGATGGTAAAGTTTGAATAATGTTACATAAAATAATAACAAGTTATTGAGTATTAAAATAGTTTAGGATCTTGATTGAGTAATTTGATTCTTTGGTTTAACTTTAATGTTGTGCATACTCGTGAAGAATAAAATAATGGGGGTAAGGTATTTGGTAATCTTTTCGAAATCATTTCTTTCTTTCTTTTTTTAATCATAAAAACTTTGTTTTGACTCACCTACCCTTTTTTTTTACCTAGGTGAAAACAAAGCATTGAATTTTACCAACAAATAGAGGGAGAGTACCACTTGGCCTAAAAGCCACTTGCCAAGTGCCTTAATAATAAAAAGATTGTATGATTAATTTGTAGGCAATTGACTTCTCTGATTTTCTAGATTCAATTTAATTACTATTATAGAGAAGCTAATAGGTGTGCCGACGGCTTACCAAGAATGAGAACTTATCAATCTGTGGACTTTATTGTGTATGATAATCCTCTTATGGACTAAGTGACCTTTGTTTGATTTTGATATTTCTGATTTGTATCTAAACAAATGAAATGCTTGTTAATTTTTATTAGTCTTTTAATGAAATTCCCTATTACCAAAAATAAAGATAATAATAATAAAAATATTCATATCAATGTTTTCCTACGTACCGCATATAAGTGTGAAAGGGGAAATTTCGGAGAATAACAGTTGAAAGTAGAAAAAAGAAGGGGAATAATTATTTCCCAGATAAGCATGCATTCAAAATGGCAGAAAGGTACTACTCAGTACTCACCCAAGTGAGGTGACGTGTTTTCCATTTTAATATATATATATATATATATATATATATATATGCGATGAAAATCATCTAACAAGGGATTAAAAGCTTCTAGGTCATTTAAACTCTTAACCTCCTTTAAATTACGATTTTTTTTGGGAGTCTAGATGTATACCACAGGGTTTGGGATATTTATTTTTATATTGATTTATTTTGCCTACAAAAAAAAAAATTAAGTAAAAATTATAACTTTAATTAAAAACAGCAAAACTTTAAAACGCTATACTTATGACTCATAAATTATATCAAATCAACCCTAAGCTAAATAGTCTTTTAACCATATATGTGAGGTCATCACAGGAAATTCACTCACATTCAATCATTTACATTTGTTGAGAATCAACTTTGATAAGAAAAGAGAAACAACATGTAGCATATATATATATATATATATATATACGTAAAGACTACGGAGGACTGGTGACTTACAACAAGTTTCAGGAACTGGTGCAGGTTGTTTTACATATTGATCTTCTCAACTTTCACCTGATATTTCATGTACACTTGTCATTAAATATTTGGTTAGTGTAGGTAGTTAAAGTTTGTTAGATTTATTTGTTACTGGCTGTTGAGACTGTTAGAACAGCTAGATTAGCTAACGTATACATATTAGTACCATAATTGTTTATTTATTGATCTTCTCAATTAAACTCTCCTGTCTCTCATGTAATATTTGTATACACTTGTTATTAAATAATTGGTTAGTGTCTCACCCAAAAAAAAAAAATGGTTCGTGCAATTATTATAGGTAATTAGAGTTTGTTTGGTTTGTTACAAACCATTAACTTATTTTCAGTGCTCCGTTTTATATATATTATAGCTCATTTGTACAAATTCGAATCAATGAATGTAAGTATTATTCATTTATTTTTTTTGATCGCAGAGAGTGGCAACAAACATGTCTTTTTTTATTTATATAATTTAATAATTATAATAGGAGTATTAGATATCTTTTTTAAAAAAACATTAAAAGATGCTAGTTAAACTATAAGACAAAAGTATTTCACAATTGAATAGCTCATAACATTAGTATCATACTCACAAATTTTGTACTCTGAACATTATTATGACCGACTTCAAACCTCTCCTTTTTTTTTTTTTCTTTTTTCTTTTTTATAACTCCCAAACGTCTCCCATGTAGAAACTAGAAAGTGATTTAGGCTTTAAAAAAATAAATAAATAAATAACCAATAACAATTTTGGCAAAATGGCACTAATTAGAGGCTAACATTAAATCTATTCTAACATGTAATGCATCATCTTTTGACCATCCCTCTCAAACACACCTCACGGCTGATCTCAATTGTCCACTCATTGACTTCTTGTTAAGACCACAAACCCTCTTATTTCCATTCTCTAAAGAAATTAATTCTCTACTTATTACTCAAACAAATAAATCATTGTATATTAAATTCAAACATTAATTTGGGTCCACTAATTTAGACCCATCATATTTACTATATTGATCAATCACATTGTCACAAGGTATGACCAAAAATAAACTATGTTTAATAATGGCAATTATTTATTAGGCATATTTTCGAAAGAAGCAAAGAGGGCATTATAGTCATTACATAGCAAGCAAAGAGTCCGGATTAGGTCATCCATTGCGACTCGTGTGGGCCACTTTTGTGTCTTCTTGTACACGTGTGACTCCATAGAAAGCCTAGGACCATTGACATGTCACGGGTGACGTAAATAGTATCAATCCAGAAACTTAGCTCTAACTCACTTGGGAATCCAATGACGTGTCACAACCTGATTGGCTTGTCGTGCTAATTAGAATATTTTGACCGTAGATTGCAGGCAATCATGCTCGTAACTTGTAACGGCCCTGAACTGATATATTTGAATAGACAATAAGTCCACGCACTTGTTTAATTAATTTTCAGTTTCAGTAGCGTGTATTCTTAATTAATTTCTTGACAACAGAAAATTCTTAAAAATTTAGCACAACAAAAATATATATAATTTTTGTTACAATTTTTTATGCCATTGATTGTAATTATTGCAAAAAAAATTTTTTTTTTTTTTTTTTTGAGAATCCAAAAAAAAAAATTTAAATACATGTGAAAATGATAGATTGTTAATTGTAAGAGACAATATTTTATACGCCAATACATATAATAATATTTCAATTCACAGACATACAGCCTGTCGTATAGAAAAGTTGTCGAATTTGTTTAGGATAGACGAACAATTATAGAAAATTTAGGAAAGATTAGAAAAGCTTGAGTTTGAGTGTTTGACAGAGTGTGAAGAGTTGGCGGTTTCAACGTTTTAAGCACTTGCCTAGTGGTTTCCTTTGTCCTTATCCACGCAAGCCATTGACAGCTTCTTCCTTTTTTTCCATGTATATCTAGTTATTATATTTACAGGTCAAAGGAGCACCAGAAAGCAGTACTGTCATTCGAATGGCCAGTAATATTGTGTAGTGTTCAGACTTCGTAACGGACGACATAAAACATGTGCGTACATAAAGAAAAGAGAAAAATATGTTTTGTGCTTTTGAAAGAATATTTCGTGTGATTGGCGGTCTCAACCAAACTTTACTATTCAAAAGTTTTTGTTGCTTAATTGACTCACATTTCTTTTTGTTTTCAATGAAAATATTTAAAGTCTATTTGGTACGTGTGTTTAAACAACAGTTTTTAATTTTTTTAAAAATACATGTGTGAAAAAAAGTATGTAGAAATATATGTAATGTTATTTAAAAACTAAAAACATATGTTCAAACACATATACCAAACCGAGCCTTAAATTTCAAATCTCTTATTTCTAAGTATCAATTTATAGAATAAAAATAAAATAACAATAATAAAAAACTAAGTTCAAATATTCCTTCAATTCTTGTATGGAAAGAGTATTCTGTTGTTAAGATTTTATTTTTGAGTCTAACAATGTAGAGACTAGAGAATGTTATTGAAATTTTTTCAATGATGTGTCATTGGATACAATTTTAGATTTATAATATTTAAATTACATCCCTCAAGTTAGATAGTTCATAGATTTTACATGTCAAAGTTTCAGAATTTAAATTTTATCCTCTAAAATTATATTTTGTTTGTATTAGCAATGCAAGCATTCATATTTTCAATTAAGTGTCGCATAAACTAATTACCACGCATATTTAATTCGTCCAATTGAAAGTTTATGTGGCACTTAATACAAAATATGGACAAATTGGTTGCTAATGCAAATGAAATATAACTTTAGGGTATAAAATCAAATGTTTAAAACTTTAGTGTGAAAAATCTAAAAAACTCTCTAACTTTAGGAGTATAATTTGCACTTTACCCTAATATTTAATCTGAACTATAAAATAAATCAATTTTTAAATAGAGAGGATTTTAATATTCCAAATTTTTTGTCCATTACCAAAAAAATAATGTAAAAATATTTATTTTACACTTTACCGAGTGCCTTTTCAATTGCATTTACTATAAAAATATTTTGACAATGACAATACAATTAATATAAACAGAACGGGTGATAAAGATTCTCAAAAAAAAAAGTTTGTGAACATTTTAAATAGAGTTTATTTTTAGGATTTTGCTAATGTGTGCCCTAAGGGCACACAATAATTAATCATTTTTAGAAAAAAAATTTCGGGAATTAAAAAAATATTAACAGTTTTTTCAATTCCTAAAAAAATGTTTCAAAAAATAGATGATTTGGGTACACATTAATCGGACCCTTATTTTTATTACTTTTTTCATAAAATGTGTACATTTTCAAATAAACCCATATTTTTTGAAGGGAGACGGTGTACATTTTCATATATGAATTGTGGACAAAAAGATTTTTCTTTTATATATTGTGACCAAAATTTGTATGAACGTTTTAATGATTTTTTTTTTTTTTTTTTTTTAAGAAAACGGTAAGAAATGTTAATGAACTTTTAATTTTTAAAAACTTCACTTCATTTAAATGAAGAATATTATGTTCGTTGACATGACATTGTAACTTAGCAAAAAAATAATAATAATAATAACACGTGATATTTTAAAAGAATTATTTTACACATTTCTATGTGCCTTGTTAATTGCATTTATTATTAAAAATATTGACGACACAAAGATTGGCTGGTCAATTTGCCAATAAAATTTGTTAAATTGAAGGGAGATAATGTTGTATTAACTATTTACAGGTGTTAAATCAAAGATACTCAAGCTAATTATACCGAAACTTTTTTATCGCCTTTGGTCAAAAAAAAAAAAAAAATTATACCGAAACTTTTATTATGTTGTCTTTCCTTATTAATGAAAGTAATTTATTCAGTACTCATGGGGCATTACCGCCACCTGATTTGTGGAGAAAGAAATTTTTTTAATTTACATGTAGAATATTATCTCCAGTGACATGAGCAAAAAAAAGACATGACTCCAACAAATTTCAATACATTTAATAGAAAGTAGTAACCCTTCTAAAAAAAGAAGTAAACCATGATTGGTCTTAATTAGACATTCGATACTACGAGTTGCTACAAAACTGGGTTTCCACGTGTGAAGAGTGGATATTTGAGAATAAATCGTTAAATGAAAAAAAGAAAAAAAGTAGATGATAGAGTAGTTATTTTATCCAAAATTAAATACTATTTTGTAAAAATAAAAAACAACAACACACATCCCATGATTCCCATCCCATCCCAGGGTTAGGTTTTCAAGAGAGACGACAGAGACACAGACTCTACTGTGGGGATAATCAATCAAAAGAGAGCAAGGAAGAAAGTAAAAGGTAAAGAACCATTAAAGAGTATCATTATTGGCTCAACTTTAATTGAGAGAGTACAATAAACTTTTTAAGGTTGGGTACAACCTAGTTACTATAATGGGCATTTACCAAAAACCATTGAAATGTACAGGTTTTTTGACGATTATAGGCATATATAGCATAGTGGTCATTTTCGCTTTTCATAAATAAAGCTGTAGTGCTTCATTTTCTTTCATCGAAAGCATGTGAGCTCGGCATAAGAGTTAGGTGAGGTTACTATTCATTCATCAAAACAAAAAAAAAGATGAGGTAACTATTCCATATCTCTGTGGGCACAATTATATTGTATATATGTTGTGGTAGATGATGCCAATTCATTCTACCATAATTCACCAGACATTGCCGAATATGATAGTTGGGATAGTGACCAATTCGAGAGTCATTCAGGGCAGCATAACTATTAACTAGAGCTACTGCTATCCTATGCCTATCCTATGTTCAGTTCGTCAATACACCTTTTAAAATTTAAGAAATTGAAATCTTTTATAATCATTGAGACTATTAATAAAAATAAGTACTTTACAACATATTCATAACAAATTTTATGTGACAGATTGTTATTAGCGGGTAAAAAAAAATTTCAATTGTGAATTCAAATTATAACTAATAATAACATATCATCTAAGATTTGTTGTAAAAATATTATAAACGTAATCGTTCTTATTAATAAATGGATGGATTAGCATCCATATAGATTCAAATATTTTACTTGATATTTATCCCAAAAAAAAATTATTATTTGATAAACTTTTAAAATTTATTACATACACTCTCACATGTAATTTCTTATCTATTTTTCCTCAATCTCTTATTCATTAAATATGCATGATCAAAGAAGTTAGTTATCAATCAAAAATTTCTCCTCTCACTAAGTTCAATCTTATGGTCCTAGATTTCTTTTCCTTTAATAGTCTGCAACTTTCTCTATTTGAGATCCCATGCAATCGATGACTAAGATCTTGAGTTAAAAAATTACTAAGATTGTGAGTTGAGAAATTAAAAAAGCTTTGCTCTTAAATTTTTTTTAAAAAAAGTTTTACTTTTTTAATTTAAAAAAAAAAAAAAAACCCTTTTTGTAGTATTGAAGGAATTTCGTTGAGGGGATTCGTTTTCAACAGTCGAGGGGATTCGTTTTCAGTTATATGATACATGGCGCAAAAAATTGATTCAAAGAGATATAACTTGACTACATTCAACTTTTCTACTTTCTGAAATGTTGGGAACAAAGAACTTACACACTGCAACATTCCCCGGAGTTTGAGAACAAAAATGAATCTATTAATAAAGATTGATACAAGAGAAAATCTTAATAATTATATCCAATTTCAAACCACACGAAAGCTGCCCCTCTTTAATTTAGATCATATAATTTTTTTTAACTATTTAACTTTTTATAGAAAAATTAATTAAAGAGCTTTAACTTTCAATCTCAATTATTGAAGTACTATTACATCCTGTGAAATACCTTAAATATTGTACAAGATCCCTAACAATAGAAGGGGCTTGTGTTCTATTATACGCGACGTAGTGAAAAAGTCTAATTCAACAACATATGCCTCGACTACATTAACATTTAACTTGTCGATTACTTTCTGGAATGTTGGGAACAAAGAACCTACTATATTAAGCTACAACATTTACCAGAGTTTGTGGAACAAGAAGAAATCCATTCATAGAAGGATTTTATCTGATATGAAATCTTATTAGCTACATCTAATCACAAAGTACATGAAATTTTTCCCTTTAGATAATAAAAGTTTTTAACTTTTTTATTATTATTATTATTAAAGGGCTTTAACTTTCAATATCAGTAGTTAAAGTACTATTATGTCTTGGGCGATACCCTAGATATTGTACGGGATTTGTAACGGAAGAAGGAATTCATTTCTTGATATAAGTGATGTGGCAAAAATAAATGATTCAACATGATATGTCTTGACTAATATTAAAACCTAAAACATGTCGTCTTCTTTTCGAAATGTTGGGAATAGAAAACTTACTATAATGTGCCGCAACATTCTCCACAGGGGCGACTTGATGCATTTAGGAGCCTAATGCAAAAACTGATTATCTTGTTTTAGATACAAAATTATTACTGATTAACATGAACTACGTATAATTCTTTCTTTTTTTAAAAAAATTTATAGACACAAAAAATTTGACAAAACTTTTCACACTTGTTGATGTGGTAGATTGATAGTGGTAAATAAAAGAGTTGTGTTAATAGTAGGCTTAGATGAAAACTAATAAAAGTTTGCTAACTCAACTCTTATTATTATTTTATTTTTTAAAAGTGCAACATTCACAATATTTTTTACAACAAATCCTAAGTTTTAAGTTGCTTCTTGTTTTCTATTTTAGAACACCACTATAATTATTTTTTTGTCATCAATAATAAGCTATAACAATTTGCTATTTAGCATTTGTTGTAAAAGTGTTGTAAAAAATAACGTGGACTTAGCATTTTTCTCACTTTTTTGTTTTTCATTTAATAAAAATATATTATTTTATTTATTGATTATATATAACCCTATTGGTTAAAATATGGAAGTCTTTTTTTACTTGGGGCCTTGGACGACCGCATCTATTGCTTTACCATTCAGCCGCCTTGATTCTCCAGAGTTTGAGGAATAATGAGAAATCTATTAATAAAAAGACTTTTTTGAGATAAAATATTAATAATTACATCCAAATCACAAGCTACATGAAATTGGCCCCTTTTTATATCTAAAGAAATTCATTTGTATACTTTTTTGTGGTCTTATTAAAAGACTTATATTTAAAGAAATTCATTTCCTCCAGACATCAGTACTTTTTTTTGGGCTGATAAGCCTTTTTCTTAAGTTATAAAGTCAATTGGACAGATTCTAAAAAAAAAAAAAAAAATTATTAAAGTACTATTGCACCTAAGTATTGCATAAAATCCATAATTGTTGAGGGGGTTCGTTTTATGTTATAACCGATGTGGCAGAAAAAACTAATTGAACGAGATATATCTTAACTATATTAAATTTTAAAACATGTCTTTTACTTTTCAAAATGTTGTGAACAAAGAATTTTATATAATACCTCATTGCCCCGTTCTTCAAAGCTTAAGGAACAAAAAGAAATTTATTAATAGAAATATTTATGTAAAAGAAAATCTCAATAGTTATATCCAATCACAAATTATACAAAAATTACCCTTTTTTATTTATTTTGGTAATTAGAGGATATTGCATTAGCTTAAAACTACCCCTTTTTCAATCTCGTTTTTAAAAATATCTTCAATATATATATATATATATATATATATAATATTTTTCTTAAAAAAGTGAAACTAAAAAATAAAATTTTGTGCAAATACATCAGCGAAAACACGCGGCAGGAAGCAGTGCTGACGTGTACCCACGATCCCCGTGAAACCGTCGGCTGGAACACCGCTGAAAAAAAAAGAAAAGGCAAAAAGCGAAAATCTCTAACAAAAACAACCCGCCGACTAAAATGCGAATCCCAAGAGTGACTGACTAAGAGTGGGTCCCAGACCGACTCCATCCCACACCAGTCCAAAACAGTTGACGTAAGCAGTGACAAAATTGTGGGCAATGTACACGCACGCACCGCACTTACTCAGTCGCCACCTGTGCCGGCTGCCTTTCCCTTAGTCCGCACATACGTTATCGCCCACGTGTCTTCTAGAAACTCCCCGCCCTCCTTTTTCGCCACGTGTCCCCCTCGCCTCCCTTTCCTTCCCTATAAATTCCCTTCTCTCCCTTGCGTTCTAAGTTTCAAGCGCCTTCGAAGCTTACTCCAAAGAAGTGAAAAAAAAATAATAAAATATTTATTTTTGTAGAGAAAGAGAGAGAGAGAGAGAGAGTTTTAGGAAGGTAAAAAAAAAACAAAAAAATGTCGACTGAGTTGGTTTTACCTCCTGGGTTCAGGTTTCACCCTACTGATGAAGAGCTTGTCATGCACTATCTCTGCCGTAAATGTGCTTCACAGTCTATTGCTGTGCCTATTATAGCTGAGATCGACCTTTACAAATACGATCCATGGGAACTTCCTGGTAATTTTTTTTTTTTTTTTTTTTCAAACCATGAACTGATAAGGCTATATAGAACATGATGGTTGAGTTATAACTGTTTTTATATTTGTTTATTGATGTGGTGGTATGATTTAAATTTTACAGGTAAGGCTTTGTATGGAGAGAAAGAGTGGTACTTCTTTTCGCCTAGAGACCGGAAGTACCCGAACGGTTCAAGGCCGAATCGTGCGGCCGGAACTGGGTACTGGAAGGCTACCGGAGCTGATAAGCCGATCGGGAATCCGAAGCCGGTTGGGATCAAGAAGGCTCTGGTTTTCTATGCCGGAAAAGCTCCAAGAGGAGAGAAAACCAATTGGATTATGCATGAGTATCGGCTCGCCGATGTGGATCGCTCTGCTCGCAAAAAGAACAGCTTAAGGGTATATTTTTATTCGTTTTTACATTTTTACCTAATGGAAATTACTGTAATTATGAGTAGGGGCAAAATGGACATTTCGATGCATGGTAGGCACACGTCAGGGATGATGATTTGACTGTTATTGTCTCAATACCAGTTGGACGGTTCTGACCTTTTTAAGATTCCATTCCACTGCCCAAAAAAAATTTACGCTCTTAATGAAATGAACGGACTAGATTTAACGTTGTTTTTAATTGAAAACGTGATCTTCACCGATCATGTGGTCCACCACATGAAGTATGTGGCGCCAATTAACTTTAGTGACTCAGACATAATCCGGACACGATAGCGAAATTAATCTAACACTTTCTCCTTAAGGAAAATATTCCTTCTTATCTATTAAAGAATCTTCTGGTTATATATCGATTTTTGATCGATCTATTCTGATCCAACGGTTGTGATTTTTTTGTTTTTTTTTTTCAGCTGGATGATTGGGTTTTGTGTCGTATATATAACAAGAAGGGCACTCTGGAAAAGCAAGAGCTATTGAATGCTAGTAACAAAATGCATAACAACTCGGAAATGGAGGATAAGAAGCCGGAGATTTTGAACACGTGTGCGCTGCCGCCACCGGCGGCTCTTCCGACGGTTGCGGCGAATGAATACGTGTACTTTGACACGTCGGATTCGGTGCCGCGGCTGCACACGGACTCGAGCTGCTCGGAGCACGTGGTATCGCCTGAGTTCACGTGCGAGGTGCAGAGCGAGCCGAAGTACTGGGAAAAGAACCTTGAATTTCCGTTTAATTACATGGATGCCATGGACAATGGGTTTGTTTCGCAATTACAGGGTGGGAGTAGCAGTCAGATGTCGCCGTTGCAGGATATGTTCATGTATCTGCCGAAGACATATTGAAGTGGGGCCCAGTATTATTTATTAATACGGTACTGTTTAGGGGGGCTGCTGATACATTTGTTGGGTGGGGTAGGTACACGAGACCAAAAAAAAAGTCTATGAGTGTACCTGTGGCTTTGGGAGCGTGGATATTGATTAGTGTTGCGAATGTTTAGAATGCTAGAAATTGAAAATGAAAATGAAAGATGAATTGTATTTGACCCCAAACAAAAAACAAAAAAAAATTGAAAAAATGAATTGTATTGTGGGGTTCCATAGTGGCCGCCACGTGTGTTTTGGAGGGTTGATCATGGTTTGGTCAGACGGTGTATGGTGATATTACATACATACAACATTAGCATGTGTACACGTCATGTATAGAGACAAGTTATTATGGGTGCTCACATGATAGTTTTAGGAGGCTCATTTTGGGCTTTCAAAATTCTCATATTTGTAGTAGATTTTCATTATAATCTAGTTGTCATTTGAAAGCAATGCCACCCATTTCTCTCTCTCTCTCTCTCTCTCTCTCTCGTATATTTTTTTCATGTTTCTTTTATTTTATGAATCACTTTTGTACTTTTTTTCGCCCGGAATATATTATATTTATAGCATCCATCTTATGCAAAAATTTGTGTCTATTATTTTAATATAAGAATCTATTTTTTAGTTATTTTATATACTAATTTCTTAAAACACCTAACATCATTCATCTATTTTCACTATATTACATTAAAATATCAATTTTTTTTAATTTTTTGTAATTTTCTTCTTTTTCACACACAATAACTATTATTCACTTTCTTTCTTTATTATCGAAATATGTAAATAAAGAATAGAAAACTAAATGGAAAAAGTGAATAGTATTAGTTATTGTAGTAATTTTATAAATTTAAGTATTTTTAACTTGACTGATGTAAGTGATTTTAGAGCTTAAAACGTGTAAAATTGATACTTTTTTCTCTTTTGATTCAAATGCTCTTGCCTTGTTGTTTTGGGATGATAGCAAAATTACTAGGTGAATTCCATCCATCTGCTGTTTGAATTAGAAAATGAAACGGATAAGAGCAAGTAGAAAATGAAAGAGCATATTGCTTATGATGCAAGTTTTGCTAACAAGTATCATTTACCTTGTAATAATTGTGGGGGTTATTAGTGGACCTCCCCCTAAAGATCGAGATCCCTTTATAAATTTTACCAAAAAAAGATCCAAAAAGGTCCGCGCTCGGCTATTCCATCCCTTTATAAATAAGACAACAAAAATAATGTATTTTTTTTTTTTTTGCTAAATACACCAAAAATAATTCATGTATAAAAGCATCCACAGCAGTAAAGCTAAAAATTTAGCTATTTGGCACTACAAAAAGTTACTTTATCTATTTTACCTACACACATGCTGTAGTAGTGAATCTATTTTATCTTTCAATACAATAAAATCATATAAACATCACAATAAAATAAGATATCTACTACAATAAAATAATATATCTACTACATACAATCATCACAACCACACACACAACCTGGCAGGAAATAAATTTTTTTTTTTTTAGCTATAAGCTACAGTGCACATCCATAGATAGATGTGCATTGTAGCAATGAAGCTAAAAAAAAATAAGTTTAGCTTCATTATTGTATGGGTTTTTTTTTTTTGTGTTTTGGTGGAGCAAAAAAGCTATTTTAGTTCCACTGCTTCAAGTGCTCTAAAATGCACCCACACAAATCGTGAATACAAATTTGTTTAAATATAGATCTTAGAGTCTATAGGTATTGTAAGGACATATTTTGGAGCCAAAACCCAAAATGTAAAGGGATATTAGCCCAATGAACCCAATATAATAAATTTGTAAATAGTGGATTAGAGAATTAGGCCCTAATGAGTTGGACAACGGATAGAATGGATTTGAAAGATAATCAAACAAAAGCAAGAGAGATTGATCCAGATAAATTCGCTCTCGACATAGTCTGAGGAGGTGAGTTCTACTATAAATCAATTGAACAGATTACAAATACAATTTTGATTGCTACAGTCCTTTCTTCCTCTCTTTCTTCCCCCCCTCCTTCATAAGGGATCTCTTACATTATATAGTTCCCTTTGGACGATCTTGATCCTACACTTGTTCATCATTTGAGCTACTACTCGAGTGTTTGTCCCATCAGACACCCTTTCAGGCCTTCTGTGAGTTATGGTAGCCAAAGCAATGCTGTTCAAGGGTCTTCTCCACATAAATACGGCCAGAAAGTTCGCTGTAGGGCATTCAATGCGGTGGCAACAGTTTTTCCTTAGATATTTCCTAACTCCCATTCTCTCAGTACGTTTATAATGCATGTCATTCTCAGTGAAATTTCTTGAAAGGTCACTTTAGTGATAGAATATGCATTTGATCTGTGCTTTGTTTATCTGAGGAGACAATCCTCCTCGGACCACCTCTTCACTTGCATGTTACTTATAGAACTCTGAACTCAACGTCCTCAGTCAAAACCCAAGACCCAATATACAATTTTGGGCCCTTATCCCTACAATAGCCCCTTAAAACTCCGGTTTTTCCCTCTTATCCTAGGAGAAAAAGTGGCGTTTTGATTTGTTACAAGTTAAGGTCACCCATTTCCCTAGTTTACACGTGTGGGAGTACCGCTTTGCACGCCCCATAATTGTTATTGACGCTTCAGAGCCCGCGACGTGTCATTAATTCCTCCAAGCGGTGCTTTGTTCCCCTCATCTAACGGTGAGGAGCAGATCCTACGATGGACATTTCTCTTCGAATTTTGAGCGGGATAACTCCCACTCAATTCCTCTTCCCATATAAGGCACTTGAAGGGCTTATTCTTTCTCACTTTACAAAGACTCTCAAACTTTCAAGAACTCTCAATCTTTCAAGAACTTCCTACAATGTCACTCATTCATTTTTCCGTAAGTTTTTATTTTTCTTCTAGGTTGTTTTCTCCTTAGCCAATCTCCTCGGCCCCTCATTCTTCGTCTCCTTTCTTTAAAAACTTCACCCACTTCTCTTTAGCTTAACCAAATGGGTAGGTTTAACTGATGCCGGTATGGAAGGGTTTAGGGCTAGGTACCACATTCCACAGGGAGTAGCCTTGTAATATTGTGCCCCAAACCAAATTCTTACAGATAGCAAAGTGGGTGAAGTCGTCATTCCTATGATCGCTTTCATAAAGGAAGGAATGACACTTCCTATGGGTAAGGTGACCAGAGATTACCTGATCAACCACAAACTGTGCCCCCACTAGTGCACTCCCAACCTGTTTAGAGTTTTAGGGAGTGTAGATGCTCTAAATGAGCAGATGAATTTAGGACTCACATGGCACGACGTCGTTCACATGTACGAGTGTCATTCCCTTGCCAGGGCAGGGTTTTATCTCAAGTCCCGGACTGACACTGTTAGGATGGTATCATATTTTCCTAAGTCCAGCAAAGGCTTGAAGATTGATTACCTGATCATCTTCGGGGATTAGCACGACGGTCTTCACTACCCAACTCGGGAGGGAGAACCAGGTGGGGTATCCTAGAATTAGGTCCCTCAGTAAGGGATTTAGCCTTCTTAGCTTTACTTCCTTTCAGCTTTAGCATTTCGTCTTTTTCTGACAATAATTTTCATTGATCAGACCCTAACTTTCCCCTCGGATGTTTTTTTTGCAGATAAAGGGCACGTTGCTCTGAGACTTAGCCTGGTCAATGTCCCGGGTCTCAACAAGTTGTTGAGGTCGAAGATATTTATAAGCGAGGATAGGCAGTTGCAAGCCATCCACCTGATACTCGACTACGAGCCTTTGTCAAGAGCATACCAGGACGTGAGCCAAGCAATAAGAGCCGGTGATCCTAGACTAGCCTACATAGACGTTTTTGTGCCTGGATTTTTGGCTCAGAGAGACCTCCCACCAGTTAAACTACCTCCTCAATGACCTCCATCGGAAGTAGTCGCACCAAGGGAGGAAACAGCTTCTTCGCGTCTATCCCTCGAGGTCGAGATTGACCAATTCCACTTCAAGGAAGACAAAGAAGAAATGGCAGATCTTATAATCCAACTTCGGGGTTCCGAGGACGAGCTAGACAGGCAATCTACTGCCTATTTCCCTAGGCTCATTATTGCCCGTGTAGATCCCAATTCCAAGGAGGATGAGGAGATGGATATTAATCCAAGAAAAGGACTGAAAGGTCTCCTCGCTGTGAGGAACAAAGCCGTCTAAGGATGCCCCAAAGATCCAACTTCCTCCCAATCCACAGCTTCCCCTTCTCCCCTCCCCCCTCCCCCTGCACCCCGACCCAAATTTGCAAAAGACGAAAAGGAAGGGGAAGGAGATCGAGGAAGGGGAGATTGCCCCACTGAAGGAGTCGAAACAGCAAAAAACAAATAAAGATAGAAAAAGGAGGGAGACTTCGGTGGAGAGCAAGGAGGACTCCCTAAAGGCCGAAGTGCGCCGACCACAGCGTACTTGGGCTCCCCGGCTGGAGCTGGACGGCACTCCCATACCTTAGGATGCTTCAATTCGGAGCTTCCAAGTAGGGCATTCAGGCAACATTGCTGAGGCCCTAGACCAGCCTCTTCTCCTTCCCAAAGATATAGAGGTTGTTAGGCGCTTCAAGCAGCCTGACCTCTTCTTATCCCTGAAGAGGGGCCTTGCCATGGTAAGTAGTCCAACAAATCTTTGAATTAAAAACTTAGCCGCTCTTTCATTTTTTTTTTTCTTTTTTTTTACATGGGATTCCTTCGTTGTATTTATGCAAGTTACTCAACATGTTTTTGTGGTTGAGGAGTGGATCCGAAACGCCTGTAACGAGGCCAAGGCCAAGGCCTACTCCTATGCTAAGGTTGAGAAATCCCTAAGCAGATCTACTTTTCCTAGTATATAAAGAAAACCCTTAAAACATTTTTATAAGGCTTTTCAAAGAGAGAAGAGTGTGCCTACTTTGTATCTAGGGTTTTGTACCAAAAAATCTCTCTAATGTCTTCTACGGTATTATTCCTTGAAGAATCTCCAAATCCGGTGTTGTAGAAGTTGCTGCCTTCTCCAGTCATCAAAAGTGTTGATGATCTAAACTTTCAAGGGTAGTCTTGGAGTTACAAACAGGAGAGTTTGTGTATTTTGTTATAAGTGTGGGTGCTTGTGTTACAAAGGACTAATAGAGAAGGAGTCTGTGAATTCGGAACTTGCACGTGATCGTGTCAGTAAGTTTTACATGTGGTAGCAATAGGATATTAGTGGTCTAAGTTTTATTGTAAACTTCGACTCTCTATAATGGATTTGCTTTTTACCTTGAGGATAGTTAAGTTAAATCCTTCCTAGGTTTTTTATCGGTTTAGTTTTCCTAGGTCATCATATTGTTGTATTATTTACTTCACCGCTGCTTTGCATGATATGATTATTTTGTTTTAACCTAAATCTAAATAATAAACGTAAGTATTCACTTGGTTAATTAATTAACAACCTAATTTACAGGGGTCTAAAAATTAACAAGTGGTATCAGAGCGGGTTAGCTCTTGATTTAGGTTATTATACCTAGAGTTAATCCTTGATCCCTGTTATCAAGGATAATTTTAAGTGTCTTATTATAGGATGTTAGTGGTCTTAGTTTTATTGTAAACTTCGATTCTTTATAATGGATTTTCTTTTTACCTTGAGAATAGTTAAGTTAAATCCTTCCTAGGTTTTTTACCGGTTTGGTTTTCCTAGGTCATCATATTGTTGTATTATTTACTTTACCGCTGCTTTGCATGATATGATTATTTTGTTTTAACCTAAATCTGAATAATAAACGTAAGTATTCAATTGGTTAATTAATTAACAACCTAATTTACAGGGGTCTAAAAATTAACAAGTGGTATCAGAGCGGGTTAGCTCTTGATTTAGGTTATTATACCTAGAGTTAATCCTTGATCCCTGTTATCAAGGATAATTTTAAGTGTCTTATTGTTTTTTATTGTGATGTTTTGAATAAAAATGACACTATTGTTTCAGTTGATCTTTTTGAGGCTTGTGAAAGGAATTTGTAGGATTTCAGTGTTTCTTAGAAGATTGGTGTAATCTCTCAAATACACTCTGCTTCTTATGAATTTTCACCTACAAACCGAAGACTCATGCTATATGGGTAAGAAAAGACTTGCTAAAGTGGGTGTTGTTCATGCATAGTTAAGCACTATCATGCATAGTTTTGCATTGTTCATTTAGCATAATGTGTGCTTTTTGTTTTTGGTCATAAATTTTTTTTTTTAAACCAAAAATATTTTTATTTGTTTTGTATTACACATCATAAATATGTAATTGAGGTTGGCCTATTATCTTTGCAAAACATGCCTGTGTACCTTGTTTAGCTTAGATGAACTTATTTTTCTGCACTTTGCTAATTTTAGCTATGTAGTGCATGTTTGAGTGAGTTGTTTATAGTTTTTTATCATATGCTCTTGATTTTAAAGTCACATACTTTTGATTGAAATGACTAAAAAATTCTAAGAGAAATGCATAAATAATCATCTCACCACTGTTTACTAGCTAATCATAAACACCTTAGTGCATATCATAAGACTTTGTGCTCGAGAAAGTGTAGCACATATACAAAAAGAAAATAAGGTGTAGCCTTGAAAAAAGGAATAAAAAATGGAAAAAGAAAAGAAAAATAATTCAATAAGGAAGAAAACAAAAATAAATAACATGATTGCAAGTTTATTTTCTAGGAGATGTGGGATTTATATGATATAACTCTTTAGGTGATAGTCACTTTCAAATTTGTGTGATGAATAATGTATAAATTGTGCTTGATTACTATCTACAAATCACCTCACATGTATCTCATGTTGTTACTAGTTGCATACACTTCACAAGTTATTCTTTGCTAAACTTAGTACATGAAATTGTGTGTGAATTTAGTTTGGCCATCTAAGATTATGTTTTCTATGGTGTTTGATGCAAAATATGTTTAAGGGTTGGCAAAAATTGTGTTTTTGATGATTAAAAACCTTGTTTTGAAGTTCTGGGTTGAAAACTCATGTTTTTGAAAAACATCTAAACTCATTTTCATGTATTTCATTCATGAAATTACTTGGGTTGAATTGTTTTCTGCATAATCTTCTGTAGTTTTTCAAAAAAATTCAAATTTCTAGAATTTCGATCAATCAAATGTGTTTTTCGACCGATCAAAAATCCCTTGATTTTTTATCATTACTCTCGGCCTGACTTAATTGGTATTCAATCAATGCTCAACTGATCGAAATTAAAAAAATTTCAGTTTCTAAGTTTTTGACCAAATTTTTTTCATGCATCATTTATGTTTAGGATTTAGATGCATTGCATTGTTTCCTGTATCCATCTTGCAGTTTTGCAATCATATCTCTCATTGTTTTCACACATAACATGCATACACTTTGCTATATTGGGTACTCAACTTGATTTAAAAATTGATTGATTAATTTTTGAGTCATTTGTACATTTTAGTATATGCTATTTTTTATGTGTGAACTACAGAAAATATTTTTCTTCAGAGATATAATGGATAATCAATGTGCAAATATTTTCTTTACTCATGCAACTGTTTATGGGTCACATAGTGTCAAGTTTGCATTTATTGAAAGAGATAATATTTTTCTTCATGTGTATCCTCAACTTAGTTTTTAAGTTTGGTTTGTGTGTTTTTATTTATCCCCACCTCTAAAATTTTCCCCAAAACATGTTTTGTTTGTCCTATTTTTATAGGAGGAAAAATTTTTTTTTTAACCTTTGTTGTTCTTAGAGAGAGTTGTTGCTCTTCATAGGGGGAGTTGCCTCTATTTTCTATAGACCTTGAATTTTGTGATTCCTTAGTTCTCTTTTTTCTCTCATGTTTACTGTCAATCTACTCTTTGTTTGAGTTGTCTTTGTCAATACGTGACAAAAAGGGGGAGAAATAGATGAAATGTGGGAATCCTGTTTGTTTTGTTTAGGGGGAGTTGAAATTGTTTTTGAAAAGGGGAGAAAATAAAAGTTTTTGATGTATCTAACTTAAGGGGAGAGTTAGTTTACTTTTGTTTCATATTGTTTATATGTCTTTCTTTTCACACATGCGGTGATGTATTTTTGGAGTGTTTTTAGGAAAGACAGGTACATTCTAATCAAGACCTTCTACCTCTTATTGCAACTTCTAGGTTAGGAGTCTTAGATTGAGATTTGTGATGTAATTGGGCATTTTATTGTATTGAGTTGTTCTTGTATTTGAACATTTCATTTTGTATATAAGTTTTGTCACGAATTGCCAAAGGAGGAGTTTGTTAGGTTCTAAAAGTTTAGAACAATTGGCAAATCGTGAACAAAAATTTGTCTAGATATATATCTTAGAGTCTATAGGTATTATTAGACAATACTCAAGGTGATTCAAGTCAAGATTCAAGAACATATAAGCTGCAGAAAGAAGATTTCAGAATCTGCCGGGTTTGACCGATCGAAAGACAGGCTCGATCGATCGAAACACGTATCTACAAAATTTTAAGTTCGGCCTAACAAAAGTTCAAGCCCATAAAAGATTAGAATTTCATATCTACTTCTCCTAGTATATAAAGGAAACTCTAAGCACGTTTTCATAAAACTTTTCAGAAAGAAAAGAGTGTGCTTCCTTTGTATCTAGGATTTTGTACCCAAAAAACTCTCTAATGTCTTCTACCGGTTTTATTCCTTGAAGAATCTCTAGATCCGGTGTTGTAGAAGTTGCTGCCTTCTCTAGTCATCAAAGGTGTAGATGATCTAAACCTTCAAGGGTGGTCTTAGAGTCACAAACAAGAGAGTTTGTGTATTTTGTCACAAGTGTGGGTGCTTGTGTTGCAAAGGCCTAATAGAGAAGGAGTCTGTGGATTCAGAGCTTGCACGTGGTCGTGTCAGTAAGTTCTACATATAGTAGCAATAGGATGTTAGTAGTCTAAATCTTATTGTAAACTTGGATTCTTTATAATGGATTTACTTTTTACCTTAAGAATAGTTAAGTTAAATCCTCCCCTGGTTTTTTACCGATTTGGTTTTCCTGGGCCATCATATCGTTGTGTTATTTACTTTTCTGCCACTTTGCATGATATGATTTTTTTTTTTTTTTTTTTATAACTTAGATCTGAATAATAAACCTAAGTATTCACTTGGTTAATTAATTAGGTTAAACAATCTAGTTTACAGGGGTCTAAAAACCAGTGTTTGTTAAGTTGTAAAGCTCTTAGAAGCTAAGTTGGGTGTAATTTGATGGATCGACTTTTAAAATTCATAACCAGGGTAGTCCAACAAACTTTAAGGTCTAAGGAAATATATTTAAATGGGACATTTTTGTTATTATTTAATTAATATTTAACTAGTTTTTAATATCATAATTTTTTTATAACAAAAATTCATTCTTTTTATCTTGGAATATGTTTTTTTTTTTTTGAAGAAATACTAAAACTATAACAAATTTTACTACAAAAAACTTACAAACTATATAACAATGAATGTGATTAGTAACACTTAAAGAAGATAATAAACAAGTATCTGAATGAATGATGTTAGAGATATTATAAATTTTACAACATAAGGGTTATAAAGATGTATCACCAATCACAACAAGTAATTTAAAAATGTATTTAATAGGTTATTGTCGTCCACAAATCATATTAATTATCACATCAATTTGTAAGTAAAACTTATAGTATTTCTAATATTTTCCTATATGAATTATTTATTGTGATTAGTGACACATATTTGTAAGCCCTATATATTTAAAGTTGTATCATCTATAACATTACTCAATTCTTTAGAACTTCTTAAAAGTAGAGGAAAAATGTAAAATTTTTTTTTTTTTTCCCTATATCTCAAAAAAAAAAATTAAATATATTTAAATTTTTACTCTAAAATTTGGGACCTTTCTCTAGTAGAGAGCCCTAAGCAATGGCCTAAATGGCATAGGCCTAGAGCCAACCCTATTCGTAACAATCAATTTAAGAGAGAGAGAGAGAGAGAGAGAGAGAGAGAGATCTTTTTTGACTTTTTTCTAACAATTTTTTTTTTGTCTTTTTTGCATCTTAACAAGCACCGGTCATTTACCATCTTTTTAACATGCAAAAGCAGCAAAACGTTGCAATTATTGAATGACAACAAACCAAGTCAATTAAAAGGCCAATGTTTGTCTTGCATATCAATCCTTACAATTATGAGTCACATATGAGGATTACCTATTTAAGGACCAAAAATCATTGAAAGTATGTTCCATGGGAAAAATGACTCATATGGTGACAGTAAGAAATGTATTGTCTAATTCTAAATTTTTTTTTTTTTTTTTTTTTTGGGTCCATCCCCATAGTGTAAGTCCATTTATTATGTAGTTTCTTAATGAGTATTTATTCTGAGAGGTTGTGTATATTTAAAAGCTCTTAGTAAAATTTTTGAATCTTACTATTGACAGAGTTTGTCTAAATTAGTGTAGGAGTGGGCTTGCACCTTATGAGAATTTGGCTTATTCTAAAAACCGGTCATGAAAACTGCGATCAATATCGATCAATATAAAGTTATAATGTGCTAACTAATAAAACTCATGTCAACACCTGGGTGATTATGTCTGAACAGTAAAAGTTTATTTTCCTTAAGCAATTATAGTTCATTCATGCCTAAAACCGTTACACCATCATCATCATCATCATCATCATTATTATTATTATTATTATAAGTGGCGTCGCAATCTTTAACTAGAATAATTCACTCCATACCCGTGAGATATCTTGGAAATTTCATTAATCGATAGTATGACGTATGAATTTAGAATCTCCAATTTTACATCACGTCTTTCAACTCCATCAAGCCCACCACTTGGTTTCCTTGAATGAGTTATTAAATTTAATATTAAAATGAATGGATGAATATTATAGTGCATTTTAATATTAAAATTATTTAAACTTAATTTAATATATATATATATATATATATAAAAGTTGGCTAATTAAATGAGAAGTGGGAGTTCTCAAGTTAATAAGCCTTATGTGATGAATCAGTATTCTAGCAAAAAAAATTAAATTCCACATTGATAAGAAAAGAGAACATTTAATTAATTTAAAAGTGTTTGATGATATTGGGATAATTGTTGAAAAATGGGTCCAACCCACATGCACGGGGAAGGTGACAAGGTCGAGGTTATACACATTTTTATTGAGAAATAATTAGCCATTGATTCACCAAATGGACCAGCTGTTGGGCTCTAAATAAAGATTAGTTATGATTTTTTTTTTTTTTTTTTTTTTTTAACTTAGACTATTTTAATAGGAAAGAAATATAAATGTGTGACAGAGTGCTGTTAGTGGAATATAAAGTATAACAATAAGGATAGGACATAAAACTTTAAAAAAGTGGGACAAAAACATTTTACACAAACACTTCAGAGAAATTTATGGCAAAAAGAGGTATTCATCTTTTGGTGGAGTTTTTGGACTCGCCTACTTGTGCATGGTTGTTACAAGCTCAAGAACAACTAATAGGCTGCTGTATCTTGTTACTTGTAGGAGACAAATCAAAAGAAAGTGTAATATACTAATTAATTCTTAGGTTTTACCAATTGCAAAAGACTCAAATCTTCTTGAAGAGAATTAGATTTCCATAGATTGTATTCAAGATAATTTCAGTTTTTCTTTGTAAATTCAGGCATATATCTTCTACATTCACCAATACTGGGAAAGTTACATCAGTCCAATTGTACCTCAAATCTTTAAAATAAATTGGCAAAATTTGAATCCCTTATTACAGGTTCTTCGTTGTTCGTTCTACAGTATGCCACTCCAGATCCATTTTTGTTTTGTGGCTTTGAGTGGACAGGTGGGTGCTGCTACAACATGCTTTGATTGAACTAGGATGAAGTTTTCCATCTAATTTTTTTTTAAATGGTCATACTATGTTGAAACTAGATTCAATGAGTCTTGTTAGTCAGATTTAAAGAGATAATGAAGTGAAGCAAGATAAACTAGTGGAGTCATTATTTTTATGCTAAAATATTATTTTGGTTTTTAAACTTTACCAACAATTTATTTTTTATCCCTAAACTTTAAAAAGTTCGTTTTTTATTCCTAAATTATTGAAAATGTTTATCTTTTTATCCATAAAATAATTATATAAAAAATATCATTTTTCATCCTTAAACTATTAAAAAAAAGTTCATTTTTGGTCTCTATTTTTGCCTCAAAACTTTTTTTTTTTTTTTTTTAAAAAAAACTCATTACAAAGTTTATGAATAAAAGATAAACCTTTTAAAGCTACTTTTAATAAAGTTTAGAAACCTAAATAATATTTTACCATTCCTTTTTTTTTATATAGATACAATAGTATTTCATACATATGTATTCTCTATGATGATAATTTTTTTTATCATTATGTCAAGACACCAAATAATTTTTAGTGTAGGTCAAGACTCAAGATTGAGTCTTTATCAGTAACCCATTGTGACATGACTTGCCCAACCAAAGGAGAGCATATATTTTAGGCCCGGAAAGAGAGCATATTTTTGGCAATGTTGGGGGCATGTTGAGCCTGATCAAGGCCCTGCAGTCGTATTGGGCCGAACCCCAAAACGCTTAAGGGGAAAAAGAATTTGAAGCCCAATTTTCATTATTCATACCATGGGATTTGGAAATGGGAGGGTCACATCTCCGATTTGTCATTTTCATCACACGGCTCATGTGCAAGGTTGGACCATGGCGCCAGAATCAGTTAGACCATCCCATCAAACAACTTTCCTCTTGTCTCTACTCAAAAGTAACATGGCCGCGGTTGTTTTATTTTATTTAGTAAAACATCTAGGATCAATAATTTTTTTTTTTTATAGTGCATTTATATTTATATATAAGTGAGTTTTAGTTAATTTAACTCGTGAAATTGAGGTTCGAATCATGTTTATATTAAAAATTAATTAGTGTTTTTGTCTAATAATAAAGAGTAATTATTATGAAACGAATACCATAAATAAAAATTTCTATCACATCTAAAATTTAAATAAACTAAAAAAAAAAAAAGTTCTCTATAAATAATGCTTGAAAATAATGCACAATTCAATAATTTGATCCCTTTGATGACCCAGAATATGTACAACCAGTAATATTGTTATTTTACAACTCAAGTTAGTTTTAAATTATTAGTTAAATCATTAAATTTACAGTTTTCTATTTCAAATAAAATTTTTTATGATAAATAGTAATTTATCATAGTATTTTTTTATAATTGATTTATTATTACTATAGTATTGAAGTTACGTGATCATTAGATCAAACTTGTGTGTTCATCTTGTACCATATTTATAAGTTAAAAGTTTTATATACTCAATCTAAAAGTTTAAGATGAAAAACAAATGAATTATTACAACACGTGAATCACAAGCTAAGTAGTGTATACAGTATGCATTGAGCCACGCTCTTTAATAGGTAACACGTAACGGCACTGTTTACTTGAAAAAGATAATAAACAAATATTTGAATGAATAATGTTAGAAATATTATAAATTTTATAACATAAGGGTCATAAAGATGTATCGCCAATCACAAAAAGTAATTTAAAAATATATTTAATAGGTTGTTGTCTTGTTAACGTCCACAAATCATATTAATTGTCACATCAATTTGTAAATAAAATTTATAATATTTCTAGTATTTTCCTATCTGGATTAGTTATTGTGATTAGTGACACATATTTGTAAGCCCTATTTATTTAAAGTTGTATTATCTCTAGCATTACTCAATTCTTTAGAACTTCTTAAAAGTAGAAGGAAAATGTAAAATTAAATTATTTTTTTTCCTTATATATCTCAAAAAAAAAAATTAAATATATTTAAATTTTTACTCCAAAATTTGGGACCTTTCTCTAGTAGGGAGCCCTAGGCAATGGCCTAGGGCCAGGCCTATTCGTAACAATCAACTTGAGAGAGAGAGAGAGAGAGAGAGAGAGAGGATTGTGTTAACAACCATCACAAGGTGCCCGTTAACAACAACTTTTTTGAAATTTTTCTGACAATTTTTTTTGTTTTATTTACAGCTTTATATCATTTTTTTAGGTTTATAAGTACGTTTGGTGTCTTTTTTTACTTTTTTCTAACATTTTTTTTTTTTTACTTTTTTGCACTTTCGGTGCTTGTTAACATTTACCATCTTTTTAACATGCAAAAGCAGCAAAACGTTGCAATTATTGAATGACAACAAACCAAGTCAATTAAACGGCCAATGTTTGTCTTGCATATCAATCCTTACAATTATGAGTCACGCATGAGGATTACCTTTTTAAGGACCAAAAATCATGGAAAGTATGTTCCATGGGAAAAATGACTCATATGTTGACAGTAAGAAATGTATTGTCTAATTCTATTTATTTTTATTTTTTTTGGTCCATCCCCGTAGTGTAAGTCCATTTATTATGTATTTTCTCAATGAGTATTTATTCTGAGAAGTTGAGTATATTTAAAAGCTCTTAGTAAAATTTTTAACTCTTACAATTGACAGAGTTTGTCTAAATTAGTGTAGGAGTGGGCTTGCACCTTATGAGAATTTGGTTTATTCTAAAAACCGGTCATGAAAACTGCGATCAATATAAAGTTATAATGTACTAACTAATAAAACTCATGTCAACTCCTGAGTTATTATGTCTGAACAGTAAAAGTTTATTTTCCTTGAGCAATTATAGTTCATTCAAGCCTAAAACCATTACATTATTATTATTATTATTATTATTATTATTATAAGTGGCGACTTAGTCTTTAACTAGAATAATTTATTCCATACTTGTGAGATATCTTGAAAATCTCATTGACCAATAGTGTGACGTATGAATTTATGATCTCCAAATTTACATCACATCTTTCAACTCCATCAAGCCCACCACTTGGTTTCCTTGAATGGGTTATTAAATTTAATATTAAAATGAATGGATGAATATTATAGTGCATTTTAATATTAAAATTATTTAAACTTAATTTAATATATATATATATATATATAAAAGTTGGCTAATTAAATGAGAAGTGGGAGTTCTCAAGTTAATAAGCCTTATGTGATGAATCAGTATTCTAGCAAAAAAAATTAAATTCCACATTGATAAGAAAAGAGAACATTTAATTAATTTAAAAGTGTTTGATGATATTGGGATAATTGTTGAAAAATGGGTCCAACCCACATGCACGGGGAAGGTGACAAGGTCGAGGTTATACACATTTTTATTGAGAAATAATTAGCCATTGATTCACCAAATGGACCAGCTGTTGGGCTCTAAATAAAGATTAGTTATGATTTTTTTTTTTTTTTTTTTTTTTTAACTTAGACTATTTTAATAGGAAAGAAATATAAATGTGTGACAGAGTGCTGTTAGTGGAATATAAAGTATAACAATAAGGATAGGACATAAAACTTTAAAAAAGTGGGACAAAAACATTTTACACAAACACTTCAGAGAAATTTATGGCAAAAAGAGGTATTCATCTTTTGGTGGAGTTTTTGGACTCGCCTACTTGTGCATGGTTGTTACAAGCTCAAGAACAACTAATAGGCTGCTGTATCTTGTTACTTGTAGGAGACAAATCAAAAGAAAGTGTAATATACTAATTAATTCTTAGGTTTTACCAATTGCAAAAGACTCAAATCTTCTTGAAGAGAATTAGATTTCCATAGATTGTATTCAAGATAATTTCAGTTTTTCTTTGTAAATTCAGGCATATATCTTCTACATTCACCAATACCGGGAAAGTTACATCAGTCCAATTATACCTCAAATCTTTAAAATAAATTGGCAAAATTTGAATCCCTTATTACAGATTCTAATTCGTTGTTCGTTCTACATGCACTATGCCACTCCAGATGCATTTTTGTTTTGTGGCTTTGAGTGGACAGGTGGGTGCTGCTACAACATGCTTTAATTGAACTAGGATGAAGTTTTCCATCTAATTTTTTTTTTAAATGGTCGAACTATGTTGAAACTAGATTCAATGATTCTTGTTAGTCAGATTTAAAGAGATAATGAAGTGAAGCAAGAGAAACTAGTGGAGTCATTATTTTTATGCTAAAATATTATTTTGGTCTTTAAACTTTACCAACAATTTATTTTTTTTCCTAAACTTTAAAAAAAAATTGTTTTTTATCTCTAAATTATTGAAAATGTTTGTCTTTTTATCCATAAAATAATTATATAAAAATAATAATAATTTTTCATCCTTAAACTATTAAAAAATGTTTATTTTTGGTCTCTATTTTTGTCTCAAAACTATTTTTTTTAAAAAAAAAAACTCATTACAAAGTTTATGGATAAAAAATAAACTTTTTAAAGCTACTTTTAATTAAATTTAGAAACTTAAATAATATTTTTCCTTTCCTTGTCTTTATATAGATACAATAGTATTTCATACATATGTCTGCTCTATGATGATAATTTTTTATCATTATGTCAAGACACCAAAATAATTTTTGGTGTAGGTCAAGACTCAAGATCGAGTCTTTATTCAGTAACCCATTGTGACATGACTTGCCCAACCAAAGGAGAGCATATATTTTAGGCCCGGAAAGAGAGCATATTTTTGGCAATGTTGGGGACATGTTGGGCCTGATCGAGGCCCTGCAGTCGTATTGGGCCGAACCCCAAACGCTTAAGGGGAAAAAGAGTTTGAAGCCCAATTTTCATTATTCATACCATGGCATGGGATTTGGAAATGGGAGGGTCACATCTCCGATTTGTCATTTTCCTCACACGGCTCATGTGCAAGGTTGGACCATGGTTAGACCATCCCATCAAACAACTTCCCTCTTGTCTCTACTCAAAAGTAACATGGCCGCGGTTGTTTTTTATATTTAGTAAAACATCTAGGATCAATTTTTATTTATTTATTTATTTATAGTGCATTTATATTTATATATAAGTGATTTTTTTAAATTCCTGAAATTGAGGTTTGAACCATGTTTATATTAAAAATTAATTAGTATTTTTGCCTAATAATAAAGAATAATTATCATGAAATGAGCATCATAAATTAAAAATTCTATTTCATCTCAAATTTAAATAAATTAAAAAAGAAAAGAAAAAAGAACATGCTCTATAAATAATGCTTGAAAATAATGCACAATACAGTAATTTGATCCCTTTGAAGACCTAGAATATGTACAACCAGTAAGTTAGTGTTAAATTATTAGTTAAATCATTAAATTTACATTTTTCTATTTCAAATTAATTTTTTTTTATGATAAATAGTAATTTATCATAGCATTTTTTTATAATTTATTTATTATTACTAAAGTATTGAAGTTACGTGATCATTAGATCAAACTTGTGTGTTCATCTTGTACCATATTTATAAGTTAAAAGTTTTATATACTCAATCTAAAAGACTAAGATGAAAAGCAAATGAATTATTGCAACACGTGAATCACAAGCTTAAGTAGTGTATACAGTAAGCATTGAACCGCGCTCTTTAATAGGTAACACGTAACGGCACTGTTTGCTTGAGAAGATTTGAAGGTAATCCCAGTTCCCACTCTTCCTTTCTTTTTATATTATCTTAAAATGACAAATCATAGTAATTTATAATTTTTTTAAAAAATTTCAACCTATGGTGTCCGCTCCTATTGATAACTCTTTTTATCAGTTGAGTTAACTAGAACCCACCATAGTAATTTATAATGATACTTGCTCATTCCTAGCTAATAATACAATTATCTTTGTCTGTGACTCAACAATTTATATAGCTCCATGTAATTGCATGCGAAGACTGGGACAAACCTTTCAAGTCGTTGAGTCTGTATTTGGTTGTTGCACATGCAATATCTTGTTCACTAGTCAGTTTGTTACCATTTGATTTGAACATTCATTCAATTTTCACATAAACGGAAAGAAAATAGAAGTATTAATTGGATTTGCAGTTTAGTTTTATTCAAAAGCAGAGATTAAAAAAAAAAATTGCATATCAAAGGTGAGTCAATGCTGAATCACATAATTGTTTAAACGAAGGACTGTTCCATCACAAGTTTACAACTCAACATGGCATGAAATTGGATGTGTCGATAGTATTGTTAATTTTAAAATGCACTTTGACCGTTTAGGAGCCTTTTGTTGCTCCATCTCCGTGCCTTGTGTAAGCCTCCTATGCACTACCGTGAACCTAGCTTCTTCAATAATGTGAATATGTCGGGCTGCCAACATGCTTTGTCAAATGTATAAGGCGTTTTTTTAATAGTTTTGCTTCAAAGAAGAAGCAATGTCGAAAACAATTTGCATTAAATTCTCGGGCCATTATTGTCTTGGCATGGTTCAGAGAGTAATTATTCAGTTCAGTGTACCCATAGATCTAAAATGCAACAAAAAGGGTCATTATAAGAGGAACACGAAAACACAATTTGATATAATCTATCATTTAAATGATGTCCTTGTTATATGATGCATGTAATCATGTGTGAAGTATGATGTGAATGCATGATAAAAACATATTTACTAACATTTTAAAAGAAAAATACAACAAATAAAACATCATATACTCAAATTATCAAATCTACTTTAGAAGGCAACTTTGAACTAAACCTAATAATCATATTTTTGTATTCTTCTAATTTAGTGAAACTAAGCATATTAAATCAATATGTTGTATATTATGTAAATTTAGAAGGAAGAATTCTAATAGATCAAAGGAAAATGTTTTTTTTTTTTTTTTAAATATTAGTATATATATATGGGTATTAATTTCAGCAATTTTTTTTTAATATAAAATTACACTTTGCTCTCCTAATAATATCATTGATTCTTTTAAGAGCTAGTAATACTATAGTCACAATTTTTTCTACTATATTTTTACAAAGTGTTGAGATAGCAAATTCCTATTAGTTTGTATCTGGGCTCACTACTTATATTGTTTTTTTCTTTTTTTTTACTTACCAATACCACTCTTTACATCATTAATTTATTAAAAAAAAGTTTATATCTTTAACATCTTTCTCCTTTTAAAAGCTATAAAAAAATTTATAGATCTAAAATCTTTTTTTATGGGAAAATATAGATCTAAAATTTAAAACAAAATATACAATCCCAAAAAAATTAGTGCAACAACAAAAAATACTAATAGAAAAACTAAAAAAAAATTAAGCCCAACTAACAAATTTTATCCAAAACAAACAATCAGGCCCTTTAAAAAATTTTAGCAACATAATTTTGTCCTTACCTAGCAGCACATAAACACATCAACGTCCAAAAAAAATAATAGTATAATAAATAACCCTTAGTGTCTAAATAGCAAAGCTGGAGGCCAGAGTTATCGCATGTAGCCAACAGTAGAGCTAGCCCTCTTAACTCTAAGTCCTAATTTCATCCCTAAAAAAGATGTTACCTGCATGCAACCTCTTTTACATTAACTTTTGGGATCTTGTGAGCATGAACTTTGTCACCACATTTAATTATCCTATTCTTGGATTTACCAGCCAAAAAGCCATTAAAAATTGTTATTATTATTATTATTATTATTATTTGTTTAACATTTTGAACTTTTAATACTCAGCTAAACTTTTTTTTTTTTTTTTTTAAATATTTACTGTCTTATCATGAGTTTGAATGTAGGGGTGGCATCTAGTCTTGACGCCGAGCTTTGGGTTCTTAGCGATGGTCTGATGTTGTGTGTTAGTTTAAATCTTTTGGCAGTTGAGATTGAGCTTGATGCAAAAAATTGTGCTTGGTTGGGTTTCTAAAGATTTTAATAGTAACTTACACTATGCTTCTCTTATTATGGATTGTAGACTTTCATCAACCAAATTCTTTAAGTGAGAATAAAATATTGCTTCCGTGAAGCAAACAAATGTGCAGACGCCTTGATAAGAAAGGGTTTGAATTCAAACAAAGATTTTATACTTTTTGATAGTCCACCTATGAACTTATGTATATTATTATTATTATTTTATGATAACTCTAGGCTGTTTTACGAGAGGTTGTGGCCTTTACACTCGCCTTCTTCGGTTTTTACCCCAAAAATATATATATATATATATATGACACACTTTATACCTCTCATATTTGATTATTACCCTGTGAACCTCGCTATATATATGAAGGCCTTGATGAGTGGTAAACTTTGAACAAACCCTCTTTGATAAGTAATAAACTTCGAGTAGATTTGAGTGCCACTCTTTCTTTTTACAGTCTGAGCAATCACAGCTCTTATTGATTGAAATTGATACTACTGTCGGATATCTATATATGGTCAGACTTTCGTCCCTACACGATGAGCAGGTGTCAGAGTCAAGCTCCCTCATGCACAGAAAACGCAGGAAACATCACTGGTACGTAAAGAAGATCAAGAATAGAGACCGATTCAATCAATAGTTAAGTTCCATCCTATTGATAGCTAGTGACAAACCTGTCAAGTGATCGAGGCTTTGTTTGGTTGTTACACTTACAATACGCGCCTTGTTCTCAAGTCACTTCATTCTTAAGCATTAATTTGATTTGAAGAGTCATCCAATTGTCACATGGAAATCACGTATGAGAGAAAAGAAAATAACAATTGTTTTCTGGGTAAACAGTTCTTAAAAAAAGGCGAGTCAAGGTTATTGAATCACATAAACATTTAATAAATAAAGGGCAATCCCATTCGAGATGTCATAAGTAGAGGAACGGTTTGATGCATTTGGGGTCAAGGTGAAAATTGGTTATCTTATTTCATATATAAAATTACTATTAATCAACATGAATCACGTATAATTTTATTTATTTATTTTTTTTAAGTTTATAAATACAAAAAAATTTGACAAAACTTTTTACATTTGTTGATATGGCAGATTGATAGTAGTGAGTGAAAAAGTAATGTCAGTGGTGAATCTAGTTGAAAACTAGTAAAAGTTTGCTAACTTGACTATTGTGAAAAATGTTGTGAATTTTTTTTGTGAATTGCTTTCTTTCTTTTCCTTTTTCTTTTAGAAGTGCTACATTCAGAATGTTTTTATGACAAATCTTAGATGTTAAGTTGCTTCTTGTTTTTCTAGTTGAACCTACCGCTAAAATTATTTTTTTGCTGTCAATAACAACCTTTAACAATCTGCTATTAAGATTTTTTGTGAAAATGTTGTGAATATAGCATTTCTTTCTCTTTTTTATTTGTTTTTCATTTGATAAGAAAATTTTATTTTATTTATTGGTTAATATTTTGGCTTAATTAATACTATTGATTAAAATTTAGGGGCCTTTTTTTCACTTGGGGTCTTACCGTCTTAGGCAGCTGCATCGATGGCTTATACCATTGAGCCGGCACTGCTGATACGTATAACATAATTTAGATATACAACTTCCAAATTTCTTAGTATCAAACTGCTAGAATATACATAAAGCTAGAACATTTATCAAGTCTCCCATACACAACAAAGACACTTCAAGTTCTGTGGACAGTAATTAGGTCATGCACAAGCACAGATCTCAGCGAGAGATCATCAGCAATCTGCAAAGAAAGAAAAAGCAAAGAAAAGGTATTCATAAAAAGGAAAAACGACTATAGTATATATGGAATATGGATTCAGCGAAAAATATAAAAGACTACCATGGTTCTGTCCTCTAGGAATCACATACCACCAGAGAAACTGTAGCAGCTGATTCAAGCTCCTATTGAAAAAAGAAATGCAGCATTAAAAAAAATGCTTTTAATTATTAAAATTTCGATGTCGTAACTCATAATTCTTCCATAGAGTTTCTATATCATAATCATTCATTATTAATGAGTGATTTAAATTTTGCTTCATCATTTCATAACTAAAAATAGATATCAAATAATGTGACAAAATCTAAAACACTTATTTAATAATTAATACTTAGAGAATTTTGAAAACTTTGTACTGTAAATTTTAAAGAATCTAACCAGTCCCTTGTGTGGTGAAGAGTTAAACTTAAGATATAACTAATGTCATGGGTTAATCACAATGGCAGAGCCAAGAATTTATCTTTGGGGGGGCCATCTATAAAAGTTTGTGTGCATGTATGAAATATAAAATAGTAATGTACAATACTTCATAACTCAATGTGTTATAAACAAAATTAAATGCATGTTAATTTTTTTTTTTGAAGTGATAAATACATGTAAATATAGTATTATATACGGTATATTTTAATCAAACTAATCAAGTACATTTATAAATTATAATGCCATACGGTATATAATGTATTAATTATTATAATAACAAATAATATATTATAAAGAAAATAAAAAAGAAAGCAAATGAAAAGTAAAGTAAAGAAAGCAAATGAAAAGTAATGTAACACAGGAATACTGTACATGGATGAGAGGCCTACGGAAGTTTTAAGCTTGTCTTTCACTCTTTCTTGTCTAGTTTAATCACATAGAACTTTTACTTTTATATTGTAAATACAAAACTATAGCAGCAGTGGGAAAATGAAAGAAATGAAAAGAAGAAAAAAAAAAGATTTTGGATTGTATTCTGTAAGGACACAATTTTTAACGACCCAAAATGGTACTGGGTTCGCATATAAAGAGGCCCAAACAATATCATTTGTAAAGCGTAGGTTTGAAAGGCTAGGCCTTGGTCACTGGACGGTAGTTCGGGTTGGCTCCGGTCAGCGAATCCTGTCCGAGGAGTCTGGGGAGCTCTATGCTCTTATTATTCTCCTCTTTTCTAGGACACCATGGCTGGGAGGACGGGTTGTCCCTCCCCCCCCCCCCTTTCACACTGCCTTTCTTATCCTTTTATACGGGCATTTATCCTCTCACCAGCGTCCACGTATAAGCTCACTTTCCTAGGACTTAAGACCTGTCCTGTCAACCCATACCTAGAGTGGTTGGGGGTGGTTGTAAAAGCTGAAGAGCATGACTCTGTCAGGTGCAGATTATTGAATGGCTGTAATGGCAGCTTTCCCTTTGTCCTTGGTCGTTATACTATCCAGCGTCTCCTTTTCTATTGACATAGATATTTTAGATTTTTTCCCAAACTATTCCTATACTGTTTTTGCCCTTTCTTCCAGGGGGACCTCGGATATGCCGAGGACAGAATCATCCTCGGCTGTGTCTCAAGACTGTTTGGACTTTTATTACCCATCCTCGGCTATACCCTTCCTCGACTTGGGCCTTGGACCCCAATGTAAAAATGGGCCAGTGCCACAAATTATTGGGCCCCACATATTCTATTGTATAATATTTTTACAAAATGTTGATGTGGTCAATCTTTTATTGGTTTTCATTTAGGCCCACTATTAATATCACTTTTTCATTTACCAATAACCACTCACTATATCAGCAGTTAAAAATATTTTTTGTAAAATAGTTTGTATCTATAGCATTATTCTTCTATTTAAATGAAAGTTACGTTTATTTTTAGACTTTCTTAAATATATATATATATATATATATATGTATATTATCGAGTATGGGGGCCAAAATGATAAAGTTCTTTTAAAAAAATTTAAATTATTTAAGATAATTCAAAAAAAAATTCATTAATTTTTTTCAAAATTTTGGGGGGGGGGGGGGGGGGGGGCCAAGGCCCCCCTTGGTCCTTGTGATGGTCTGCCTCTGGTTAATTAAAAAAATCAATGACCTTTAGGTCAATTGCATTGGCTGGTGTTTCTAACGAAGATGCTCAAAATTCAAATCTTCTATTCCCACTTAAGATGTATCAAAAGAATATTTTCAAAATTGAAATGAATATAAAAAGAATATTAGTTTAAGTTATGTAGAAGAACATCAGTGGCAGTAGCACATTGACTTGAGGGGGTTCAATTGAGTCCCTGGGACAATTTTTTTTTTTTTTTTTTTATTTATATATATATAATACTTTTATCATTTTTTTTATATGACCACCCTAAAATAAAAATTTGAATCCCCTAAAAGAATCTCCATGGAGAGGATAAAAATGAAGTAGACGGATTCGTTCTCTGAGATTAACCATAAGCGACGGTATTAAGTAAGTGGACTATTGGGAAGTACAGACAAAACGACAGATGTGACAGGTTACGCCCCGAACAGAGAAAAAGGAAGATGGACGGATCCTCCATAATGGATGGGTTCAAATTAAATGAATGCAGGGGAGACGGGTAGTGGAGCCACGTGGCGTCTATGTGGCCTAAGTGGTCTCCAAGAAACCTCAAATGAAAACATCTTGCGCCTTACGATTAACCCTAATCAATGAAATCTCTATATGGTAAGAATCCCATGAAATACATGTATTTATGAAGATCTTCCCCATAAGGAAACACCTTCTCCGCCAAGAAAACCAAGGTCGGTTCTACACTACTATAAAAACCCAAAGGCCCAGAAACCAATGTACGCATAATTTACCACAGTTCTAGCACTCTAAAGTGGTGAAAGTTCTCTAACTTAACCTTCGGAGGGTCTTTGGCTGATACCATACCGGTACTCTCTGTAGGGTTTTTCTCCTTCTTTGTTGTGCAAGTTTTGTCTAGGGCATGTGAGGACAGTGTGACTTTCTGAGGATTTTTGGCATCATTAGTTGGTGCCATCTGTGGGGAAGAAAGTAAACCAGAGGCCATACTACCGCTTCCCAGATAAAGAGTTGCATGAGACTTACTCACTCGATGGCAACCAACAATATCGAAGAACCATGCACTACTACCCTTGAAAGATAGGTACAAACTCTAGCTGCTGTGGTGGAACACCTTACTAAGTAAAACCACGACTTGGAGGAACAACTACAACAAAGAGATGCTGGGCCCAACAGTCACAGAGAAAAGCAAGAGGGCACTAGCGCCGAAAAAAGGGACAGAGAAGGACTGGAAGGCAGCAATGCTCCAAGCAGACAAGAGCGACAACATACCAGCCGTTTATCCATCACGAAAACAGCACCACCACACATGGTCGCGAAAATACAGATGATGAAGGAGATAATGGACTTCATGATGAACACCTTCAAAGGATGGGTGTCAAGCGACCTTGCCAAGTTAGTCCACCGAACAAACTCACCTTTTATCGCACCCCGTCACTTCATTCTCCTTTCCACCGAATTTCTGTATGCCATAAGTAAAAGCCTATGACAGGTCAAATGATCCCTTAGATCACCTAGAGTCATTCAAAACCCTCATGCGCTTGCAAGGCGTGGCAGACGAAATCATGTGCCGAGCCTTCCCGACTACGCTGAAGGGTCCTGTAAGGGTATGGTTCAACAAGCTGATGCCCAACTCCATCAATATCTTTAAGGAGTTTAGCGCATAATTTGCCTCGCACTTTATAGGGGAGCACATGTATAAAAAGCCCATTACGTGCCTGATGAGCATTAAGCAACGGGACGAGGAAGCGCTGAGATCTTATATAACCCGTTTTAATAAGAAGGCCCTCTCAATTGATGACGCTGACAACAAGATACTAGTAGCTGCATTAACCAATGGGTTACAAAATGGGAAGTTTCTATTTTCCTTATACAAAATGACCCAAAAACCATGTCGAGTGTGCTTTACAAGACTACTAAGTACATGAATGCAGAAGACGCACTGCTGGCCCAAAGAGAGAAGTCCAAGAAGAGGGAAAGACAAAAGGATGCACGGCAAGACAAAGGATGGAAGATGGCTAGGACTGAAGACTGACGGGAGGATAGGCGATCCAAACCCCCCACTAGAAGTTTCACAAGCTTCACCCTGCCGACTGCCCCGATCAACCAAATCCTGATGCAGATCAAGGATGAAGGAGCTTTGACATTTCCTGGCAAGCTAAAAGGAGATCCCAATAAGAGGTCCAGAGACAAGTACTGCCGTTTTCACTGCGATCACGGACATGATACTTTTGACTACTATGACTTAAAGCAGCAGATAGAAGCTTTTATCAGATAAGGAAAGTTACAAAGGTTCATCAGCAAGGATAGGACGGATCCACCACAGGAACAGGCTGCCTGAAGGGAAAATGAGCGTCCTAGACCCCTCTAAGAGACATAAGGATGATCGTAGGGGGAACCACAACTTCTAGTTCATCCAGAAAGGCCCACAAAACTTATCTGCGGATGATTCAGAGTGTCCAGTTGATAGGCTTCATCCCAAAGATAGCACAGATTGACAACCCTGTAATTGGGTTCACAGAGAAAGATGCTCGGCGTCTCCACCACCTACACGACGACGTGCTCATGGTTAGCATATGGGTAGAGGAATACAACACTTATCGAGTCCTTGTAGACAATGGAAGCTCCGCCAATATCCTCTACAATCTGGCGTTCCAGTAGATGAGGATTGAGAGAGAACAGTTAGTTCCAACTAACGCGCCACTCGTTGGATTCGAAGGAACAAGGGTATACCCCCTCAGTGTAGTCACTTTGCCTGTAACAGTCGGTGATTACCCTCAACAGATTACCAAGGATGTCACATTCTTGGTTGTTAACTGTTCGTCTGCTTACAATGCCATCTTGGGCCGTCCTACCCTTAACTCATTGAAGGTCGTCCTACCCTTAACTCATGGAAGGCCATAACTTCAACTTACTACCTGATGATCAAGTTCTCCACTGAATACGGAGTGGGGGAGGTACGATGAGATTAAGTAGTGGCGCATAAGTGTTACATTGCCATGCTGGAGATGGACGGTCGTTTATAGACCATGTGTATAGAAGAACAACGGATGGTGGCAGAACCCATGGAGGGGTTAGAAGAGATCCTCCTTCATGATTCAAGGCCTAAACGAATGACCAGGATCGGCACCCTCGCTTGCCCACCAGTCTGCCAGGTGCTTACGGCATTTCTAAAGGAGAACCAGGACGTCTTCGCTTGGAGCCACGAAGACATGCCTGGAATTGATCCTTCGATCATAGTCCATAAGTTGAATGTATCGCCATCTTTCCCTCCCATCCGTCAGAAGAAATGGGTGTTTATGCAGGAACGAGACAAGGCCATAATAGAAGAAGTTCACAAATTACAAAAAGCAGAGTTCATACGGGAAGTATACTATCTTGACTGGCTAGCCAAAGTAGTGATGGTCAAAAAAGCCAATGGGAAGTGAAGGATGTGCATGGACTTCACGGACTTAAACAAGGTGTGCCCCCAAGACAGCTATCCTATTCCGCAGATTGACATCTTAGTGGACTCAACATCAAGACACCAGTTGCTAAGTTTCATGGACACATTCTCTGGTTACAACCAGATTAAGCTAGACGAGACTGATCAAGAGAAAACTTCATTTGTCACCAGCCAAAGTCTCTTCTACTACAAAGTAATGTCATTTGGACTCAAGAATGCGGGCACCACATACCAAAGGTTAATGAACAAGATGTTCACACATCAGATTAGGAAGAACCTTCAAGTCTACGTGGACGACATGTTAGTAAAAAGCATCCAGGAGGATGACCATTTGGACAACCTCAAGGAGACCTTCAATACCCTTCGTTCTTATAAATGAAGCTGAATTCAAATAAGTGTGCATTCAGGGTGACAGCAGGAAAATTCCTGGGGTTCATGGTGTCCCAGAGAGGTATTAAGGTTAACCCAGATAAAATACAGGCCATAATGGAGTTGACTCCGCCAAAAAAGTCAAGGAGGTATAGAGTTTAGACGATAAGGTAGCTGCACTAAATAGGTTCGTCTCAAGAGCAACAGATAAGTGTTTTCCTTTCTTCCACACACTAAAGAAGTCCTTTGAATGGACGATCAAATGTCAGCAAGCTTTCGAAGACATGAAGACATACCTTTCTTCCCCACCATTACTAAGCTCATCCAAACTAGGAGAATAATTGTTTCTCTACCTAGCCGTCTCCTCAGCCGTTGTCAACACAGCCTTAGTCAGAGAGGAGGACAGGGTGCAAAGACCCATATACTTCATGAGCTGAGCACTTCGAGGTGCAGAAGATAAGTACTCTCAGATGGAAAAGCTAGCCTTCGCTTTGGTAACCACAGCCTATAAACTCAAATCTTACTTTCAGGCGCACACAGTGATCGTTCTAACGGAAAAGCCTCTACGGAGAGCGATGAGCAGCCCTAAAGCCGCCAGACAAATGGCACTATAGGCGATCGAGTTGAGCAAGTTCGACGTATAGTATCATCCACGTACAACCATAAAGGGACAAGTTATTGCTGACTTCATCACAGAATTCACCCACATGGAAGGCCAGGGGGCAAGACAGAGTCCTCAATGGAGTATCCATACGGATGGATCGTCCAACAGACAAGCAGGCAAAGCTGGTGTGGTACTCCATAGCCCAAAAGGGGACGAGGTCGAATGCATAATCTGACTCAATTTCCCTACGACTAATAACGAAGCAGAGTACAAAGCCTTGATAGCAGGACTGGATCTCGCCAAATTAGCAAGAGTGCGAATGTGGTCGTGTATTACGACTCTCAAGTAGTCACCAGTCAAGCTAACGACAACTATGAATGCAAGGGTGAACAGATGAAGAAGTACCTTGAACAAGTGAAGACTCAAGTGAACAACCTCCAAGCAAAGTTTATTCAAATCCCAAGGGAGGAGAACGAGCACGCCGACTGTCTTGCCAAGGCTGCATCAGCAGAGCATATGCTCATCCCTAGTCAGGTACTATTCTTCTTTGAGATCTTACCATTGATAGACAGTATCAGTGTGCAGGGGATAGGTTCCGAGAACAATTGGACAACCCCAATAACCTCCTACCTGAAGGACAACGTACTACTTGACGACAAGGAGGCTGCTAGGAAGTTGAAGGTTCAAGCAGCACAGTTCGTGCTAATTAAAGACATCTTATACAAAAGAGACTTCTCTCGCTTGTACTTGAGGTGTCTTATCCCTGAGGAGGTGGACTATTTCATGCGAGAAATCCACAAAGAAGTCTGCGAAAACCATTCTAGGTCACGGTCTTTAGTGCATAAACTAATCCAAGCAGGATACTATTGGCCTACTATGCAGAATAATGCAATTACATACGTCAAAGCTTACAACAAGTGTCAGAGGTTTGGCAACCTCATTCAATGACCAACAGAGGAACTCACTTCATTGACGGCCCTATGGCCTTTCACTCAATGGAGACTGGACATCATGGGTTCGTTCCCGACAGCAATTCGACGGCTTAAATTTCTAGTAGTTGGTATAAATTACTTCACTAAGTAAGTAGAAGTCGAAGCCTTGGCCACCATCATGGAGAAGAAGGTGCGAAGCTTTGTATGGAGGAACATCATTTGCAAATACGGTATACCTAGAGTGCTGATCTTAGACAACGGGAAGCAGTTTGACAACGACGCGTTCAAGGACTTTTGCTCAAAGTTAGGGATTAAGAAACATTACTCGTCACCCGCCCACCCTCAGGCCAATGGACAAGTTGAGATCACAAACCGATCCCTGCTCAAAATCATCAAGACTCAACTCGAAGGGGCAAATGGTATATTGTCGAAAGAATCGCCAAGCGTTTTATAGACATACAAGACGATAGCAAGGATGCCTATAAGTGAGACACCGTTTTGACTAGCATATGGAAGAAAGGCGGTCATCCCGGCTGAAGTGGGACTCACAAGTTACAGTGTAGGAACTATGACGAGGGTAGGAATGATGAAGCAATGTGCTTGCAACTTGGTCTGGTGAATGAGGTCAATGCAACGGCTGAGCAAAGGCTAGCGTGGTACCGGGACCTCATGACCAAGCACTACAACTCCAGAGTCAAACACAGGGACTTCCAAGTTAGAGATCTCATCTTGAGAAAGGTGACGGGCGCCACGAAAGACCCCTTCCAGGGGAAGCTAGAACCTAATTGGGAAGGACCCTACAGGATCGTGTCTTGGAATAGGAAAGGCACCTATCACTTGGAGACGCTAGACGGGCAAAAATTGCACCGCCCCTAGAACACGGAACACTTGAAGAAGTACTACCAGTAGACAACAGCATGGACAATGACACTCCTCATTACTAGCTTATTTCCTTTTAAGTTAATTTTTATTTACAGTACTTTTTAAGCCCGAAGAACAATTTTTCATTTTCCAAGAACAGTTACTGTACGCGTATTTATCACAATAAGAGGAGTTATTCAAAAATATCATGTGCATGCTATCTACATTTCTACATTATCTTTTTTAAGTTCATAAGTGGATGGGTTCATCCCAAGGGGTGAGTTGAAAACTATAGTCCATAAGTGGACGGATTCATCCCAAGGGGTGAATTGAGAATTATTAAGTCCATAAGTGGACGGGTTCATCCCAAGGGGTGAGCAGAAAATAATAATCCATAAATGGACGGGTTCATCCCAAGGGGTGAACTGAGAATTATTAAGTCCATAAGTGGACGGGTTCATCCCAAGGGGTGAGTTGAGAATTATTAAGTCTATAAGTGGGCGGATTCATCTCAAAGGATGAACTGAGAATTATTAAGTCCATAAGTGGACGGGTTCATTATTAATCTATAGGTGGATGGGTTCACCCCAAGGGGTGATTCAAGATTAATAAGTCTAATTCAAGAAGTGCGTCAAGCCCAAAAAATGGATGGTATGAGCTTATCAAATCCCTGAGTGGAAGAATCTAGTATCAGGTTCACAAGTAAACCGGTGCATTAATAAAGGACAGAAACATCAAGATAAATAAATGGATATGCAATATATATATATATATATATATATTCAAACAATGGACAAAATAAGAAACAATAGATAAAAAGCCTATAAAAGGCGAATGTTTACATTTAAAGAAACCCAAAAACAATGGGTGACGGAAGGAATAGATACTGTTCTCTCAAGTGATCAAAAGTTGATAATATACAAGTAAAAAGAAAAAGTAAAAAACTATTCTTGGATGACGGGGATCTCTTCTTTCTTCCCTTCAACCGTCTGATCCACTTCAAGTTGACGGATACCGTCCTCGACAGATTTTTCTTGATCAGCGTGAGTGGCCTCCCCATCACCTTGAGGGTCAAGGTTGATATCACCAGCAAATAGCTCATCGGTTCCTTCAGATTTAACAGGACGTGTTGGAGTTTGGCCTTCAGTATTGATGGTAATATGGGACAGGTCTAGATCCGGGAAGGAAGCCTTGACCTAACGAAGGCAGTTGTCGAAGCCGTCAGCAAAAGAATCGCCTAGCTCGGCTAAGAAAGCGTCAGAGTCACAGTCTTCCTTTATTTTGTCCTCCTTAGCCCGATGGAGCTGCTTTTTGGACTTGAAGATTTCATCCTCCTTGTCCTTAAGCACTTTCTTCAGTGTCTCCATCTGCTCCTCTGCCTCTTCCAGGAGCCTTTTGTCAGATCAAACTTTTTCTCCTAGACAACCTTCCAAGCCTTCAGCTCCCCCAGCTCAACCTCTTACGCCTCTGCCTTCACCCTAACACGATCTACCACCGTCGTTTGGAACATGCAACAGTCCATCAGGCCCTTCATCATGAGCACCCTTACAAATATCAAAAACCAAGGTTAGAAAGAATAAACAAACAACATGACGGAAAGGAAAGACAGATGGACACATACTTGAGCCAAACTAAAGAGGCCCGTCTCCCCTATGGCCTCAACAAAGTGGTTGCCCAAGTCCTCATAATCATCACTCGTGATGATAGACGAAAACTGCTTAAGGGCATATTGAGGGTCTTCACGAAGGAGGACGGGGCATTTTTCGTCGATGGGGCCCTAACCCATCATTGAGCCCTTACCCTTCTTATGAGCGGATGGAGGAGGCATCTTTGCCTCTGTAGGAGTAACCCCAACAAACCCCACCGTCACCTTAGGTTTCTTAGGTGGACGGTCGGTCTTTTCCAATGGTTTCCTCTTTATGGATGGGTTGGACGGACCCATTCCCTCTTTCTTCCTTGCCGCCGCCTGCTGCTTGATGTAAACCCTTCTCCTTCCGTCTTCCATTTCTGCATAAGACAGACGAAAAAAAAAAAGTTAGATAAAACTACTATAAATCAAAAAGGAAAAGTAATAAGTGATGGACTTACGCTGGCGCGCTAAACTGTCGTCACGACGGGCAACTTCTGTGGGTTCAGGACCCTCACAATACCAATGGATAGTGTCTAAGGTAACTAGCTTTGCCCAGGTTCTATTCGACAACTTGGTCTTGAAGATCCGCTCCAAGAAACTCCACTACTCAAGAGTAACCTTTAGACGGTTTCGAGTTGCAATAAGAGATGATCAAGACGTCATATGAAACAGGTAATAACAAATAAAACTTAAGACTGACGGACACCTACCAGACGGGGGCATTATACCCCAAGTCTTGTCCACCGACATAAACTCTTGATCGTCGGGGTGACACATCCAATCATCCCCCTAAAGGAAGAAGTACCGACTCTTCTAGTTCCTGTTTGAGTCAAGGGTCTCACACACTAACCTAAGTGACCGCTTCCTTAGTAGGAAACTGTACATCCCCCTAGACTAGACAATCTCGAATGGACGATAGCAGTGAAAGAACTCCTCCACCGTCATCCTGCGTGCCCCATTAGTAAGGACTACATACAAGACTTCCACACCAAGAAAGACTCTCTAGACATTCGGAGAGATCTGGGTGACGGCCAATCCAAGGTATTGAAGAAGACAATGGTGAAAAGTTCTTAAAGGGAACCTAAGTCCCGCTTTAAACATCTGCTTATACACTCTAACGTCTTCGTCACCCTAGTAGTAACATTTTTCAAGTTTAAATGGCAGACGGATTGGTATGCTGACGGGAATCTGGTATTTTTCCCTAAGGGTATTGAAGTGCTTTTTCTTGATGGTAGATCTAAAGTCATTCACTGTCTATAATGGAAGAAGAATGAACTGCCTAAAGCCATCAGGACCTAAGACGGATTGGGAGGTGGGTTCAGCACTGACTATATCCTCATCATTTAAGTCACCTTTTGACCCGTCCATATCCACGTCCTCATCCCCCTCCGCTGAAGGTGAGTTAGAGGACGGAACTCATTCATCATAGGAGGTGCTGGAGTCATCCTGACCTAAAAGATACACCTCACTCGACGTCTCACTAGACATCTGTCACCTACACGTGACGAATAAAACCCTAAGACTCTACAAGTCTACATAGTGGACAAACATGCAATATTTAAGAGAAGCAAAAATAAAGTCCAGCTTAAGGCAAAGGTTACTTACGAGTGAACGATGCAAAAAGGCGAAGGAGAAGGCATGGAGGACGGTCACATCAAGCAGATGGTATGTTGGTTTTTGGTAGGAGACGGTAGTGCTCTGACTGGAAATTTGTGATGGAAAGTGAAAAATGAAGGGGAAAGGCAACATATATATAGAAGAAACGGCATGGAAGATAAAGGGACGCTTCGGCCTAAGTAATCAGTCACTAGAAGTGTGACATGTGTCCATACTGCATTAATGGCCCTAGGCTAGGCTGTCAATCAAGATGCATTCCCCAAGAGTTGAGTTAGACTGTTACTCTACAAGCCCCTCTGCAAAACTAGGCAACGGACTCATAAAGTAAGGGGGCAGTTGGAGAGGATAAAAATGAAGTAGACGGATCCGTTCTCTGAGATTAACCATAAGCGATTGTATTAAGTAAGTGGACTATTGAGAAGTACAGACAAAACAACGGGTGTGACAAGTTACGCCCCAGACAGAGATAAAGGAAGACAGATGGACCCTCCATAGTGGACGGGTTCAAATAAAACGGATGCAGGGGAGACGGGTAGTAGAGCCACGTGGCATCTATGTGGCCTAAGTGGTCTCCAAGAAACCTTAATGGAAACATCTTGTGCCTTACGATTAACCCTAACCAATGAAATCTCTATATGGTAAGAATCACATGAAATACGTGTATTTATGAAGATCTTCCCCATAAGGAAACACCTTCTCTGCCAAGAAAACCAAGGTCGGTTCTACACTACTAAAAAAACTCAAAACCCCCAGAAACCAAGGTACGCATAATTTACCCCAACTCTGGCACTCTAAAGTGGTGAAAGTTCTCTAACTTAACCTTCGAAGGTCTTTGGCCGGTACCACACCGGTACACTCTGTAGGGTTTTTTTTCTTCTTTGTTGTGTAGGTTTTGTTTAGGGCGTGCAGCTTACTGAGGATTTTCGGCATCATCACTCCATAACAAACCAATTCAACACTAACATTTATCTTGACATTTTTAATCGAAAAGAAAAAACTCAACAACAAACTAATTTGATCCAAAAAAAATAAAAAAGAAGAAGAAGAAGAAGAAGCAAGTCCAACAACAAAAAATAATAATAATTTGTTGATCTTAAATCTCAGAAAAAAAATACAATTAAGTGAGGAGTAAAGTGTAAATACTAAAAAATAATTAAGTGTCAGGTAGTGGAAATGAGGTGTGGGATTGTGGGGAGTGAAGATTGTAGGGTCGCAATTCAGGGTCTAGGCCCAACAAGTATGGGGTTCTGGCCTAAGGAGCCCGAAACAATGAATTTATAGAGAGTGGATTACAAAACTAGGCCTTAACGAAGTGTATACTAGTTAACGTTAAGCCATACAACAATTGAAAATAAGAAAATCTCATTCATGTCCATTAGATATATGGTCCGAGAAGACGTGGAGGATGTATCTCTGTCCCTGCTCAAAGGCTATGGTTCTCACCCTGTTCTTCTGTTCTCAGTTCCTGTTTTTTCGTCCCCTCCTTCATGGGGACTCCCCTCTCTTATATAGCACCCTTGAAGTCATCAAGGCCTTACATTTGTTGATCATCTGGACTTTCACTTGAGTACCCGTCCCATCGAACATCTTTCCCATCTTTCTGTGAGTTGTGGTAGCCAAGGCAACACTGTTCGCAAGTCCTCTCCATATTAATGCGGCCAGAAAAGTAGCTATCATGCATTTAATGTGACAGCTGTAGCCTCTCCTTTGGCATCCTACACTTTCTTCCCTCTTACGGGCTTGTGGGACTCATCCTTGTTACTAATGCTCGTAGGAGTGGATCCTTATAGCAGGCAAAGTGCATGTTTGAGCCATATTTGGTACATCCGAGGAGACATTTCTCCTCGGACCACCTTTTAAATATTTTTGGGCCCATAAGAATTGGGCTGGGAGCCCTTTTGGCACCTACACCTTCTTCTCGGACGTGGTCAAACTTTTATATGGGACCCAAGGCCCATTGTATGATCTGGGGCCTTTGCCCCTACAAAGACAATTTTTTTTAATGATTGTATTGTTGTGTTGAATTTTTAATAAGATAATGTGAAAGACACATCAAAAATTCTTCCTAATGAATTAGAAATGTCAATAAATTTTCAAAGTTTATTTGAATTGTTAAATAAAAGAATTGAAAAGAGTAAAGACAAAAACGCATAAATAATAAATTAAAGTATTCTAAGCAATAATAATTAAATTTCACTTAACAAAAGTAATTAATAACTTTATTATAGTAAGAAAGATTTAATCTTAGATATAATAATTAATATTTTCATTATACTACGGAACAATACGCCAATCAACTTATAATTTATCCTTTATTCTCTTGCTAGTACTATGGATAAATTTTTTAATAAGGAAATCACATGTTTTCACAAGATTCATCTCCTACATAAGATTTATTTTTTAAGAGAACTCATGTTGACTTAATTAAATTTCCTTCGGATCATGGTTGCAACTTATGAGAAAAGATCTATTTTATTATTCTAATGATCAAAATGAAATAAGAAAATATTATCTATAAAGAAGTCACTGTCAACATTTTGATCATAAATTTAAATGAACTTCCTAAAAAATATTCCTAGAGCCGCGATTGAAGAACATCATGTATGGAGTTAGTTTTTTTATCAAAAAACCAAAAATTATGGTAGGTGATTATGATAATTTAAAATTAATAAAGAAACTAATTTCAAATTTCTTGCAAGGACTTTCGATAATAAAGTGTTACTTAAAAGTTAAAATAGCGTTCTAGACTTTTTAAAACTTTGAGAATAGTTTCGCTTAGAGCAAATTAATTTGATAATTTTAAGAAACTAAAACAAGTCATATAGAATAAGCATGTTGTTTGTTCCAAAAAAAAAAATTATAAGCATGTTGTGCAACGTGTAACATTTACAAGGAACTACTTAACATGTGTAGGATTATATTACACTAATTGAAGGCTCATGAGTTTTAGCAAAAAAAAAAAAGACTCATGAGTTGCAGTGCTTTGTACGTGAGTTGACCGGTTTTACAACATAGCCAAATTAAAGAACAAAACAACAAAAGCCGATTCATTTTCAATCTGCCAAATAATATACTTTAGAATCAAATTCAACTACAAGGCCGCAGGAAACCCAATAAAGAAACAGACACATACACATATAATAAAGGAAACCAAGATGGCTGATAATCTGCATATATATATATATATATATATAGACAAAGCTGAGTCAAAATTTAATTAAATTTTAAATTGGAATTAATTAGAATATAATTTTGCGTCATATATCTTATCTAATTTAATTTTTTAAATTTTTATGCCAAGTGAATTAATTCAATGTATAAATTGGATTTCAATTAAGATTTAATTTTATGTTACGTGTCCTATCTAAATTAAACATTTAAATTTTTGTGCCAAGTGAGTTAATTTAGTATAAAAATTGAATCTCAATTAGGGTTTAATTTTGCACCACGTGTCCTACCTACTAAATTTTTTTTTTTTTTTTTTATAATTTTTGTGCTAAATGAACTAATTCAGTGTAGAAAACAAGGAATTCAATATAAACAAACCATAAAAAACCTAATTATATATCTAACTCTTGCTCTATATATAAAACTAGTATGTAACCCATACTCGCGCACGGGAATGATGAATTGTAGTTGTGATGTTGATGTTAGTTTGAGTTTTTAAACATATAGGACATAGTTTGACCAAGACATTTGGGGGTACTAAAATCGTTTTTCCTTATAATTTTCATGATATTGGTTATATCAACTTTCTCGTTACATTGCTATTACATATATGATTTTGAAAATCACTATTGGATATTACATATATAATATCAATTCATAATTATTGTTTGAAAAATTCTACTAAATACAACGCAAAATAAAACAATAAACTAGTCAAGTAGTATCTCCTAAATTGAAAAGAGAAGTGTGTATGAGATAGTTCAGCACAATTACAATTTGTTACGTTCAATATCTTCACATACAAAATATCTGAATAGAAACAATATAAAAAAAAAAATGCTCATTAGTTCAAAAAAAAAAAAAGCAAAAATCTAAACAATTTAATTTGTATAGAAAACTAACAAAATCAAAATTCGATTTTGATTCTAATTGAATTTTCTCTAAACTTTGATTTATATATATATATATATATATATATTATATAGTCATGGTATATTACATAAATGACTTATAAATTTGAATTGTTTTTACTTATATGATTAGGTTTTTTATGGTTTATTTATATTGGACTCTTCGTTTTCTACACTAAACTAACTCATTTAGCACCAAAAAAAAAAAAAAAAAAAAAAAAAAAAAAAACTTAGATTAGATAGAACACATGACACAAAATTAAACTCTAATTGAAATCCAATTTTTGTACTGAATTAACTCACTTGGCGTAAAAATTTAAAATTTAGATTAGATGAGACATGTAGCGCAAAATTAAACTCTAATTGAATTCCAATTTGAAATCTAGTTGGATTTTCTCTCAATTTTACCTATTATTACATATATAAATTAGAGGAAGAGAGAGTTTGAATGATTTTATATATATGATTTTTTTGCGTAACTAATAATTCAAATTTATAAGTCATTTATGTAATATACCATGACTAAAATTAAATTGTTTAGATTTTTGCTATTGAGATAGAGATGTTTGAATTTTCATTGTTTAAAAAAAAAAAAATTAATGCAATAAGACCTCATCATGTTCATCCTTGCTAACATCCTGTGCAAAAAATGAATTATTTTTTATGGTTTGGATTTTTTTCAATCACCTTAATGAAGAAGGTGGACTTCAACCAAATCAGCCCTTCTTATGAAGTGGCTATGGAGTTCTCCAAAGGAAAAGAAAAGGCCATGGTGCTCATATTTGGCTGCTAAGTACCTCTCTTATGCCAAAAATAAATTGACCAACTCATATCTAAAATATCCTACATCTAGAAAGGTATTATTTGGTACAGAGGGACTTTCAGGCAAAACTTGGGTTAGACTTTGGTTTGGTAATGGTAAGCAGATTCACTTATGGGATGATGTTTCTATTATTTTTTCTCTAAACTAATGCATATACTTTTTAAACTGTTTCTATTCAATATTTTGTATGCGAAAATCTTAAATGTAACTGATAGCGATCAAGGAATCAGTTAGTTGAACAGCACGGATCACGATGATGTTGAGGGCCTGAAAGATAAGAAATAGAAGATCAGAGGAGACCGGAGTTGGCCGGTCAAAATTCCTCCGATGATGAAATTAGCAATTCTCCTCTTAAAGAAAAATATTGTCTGTAAAGAATCTGTAAAGAAGAAAATACTCTCCCCTTTCTTGTCGGAGATTCATCTCCTTTTATAGGTTTAGGGAGCGGTTATCCATTGGATAACCTCCCCCTATTTCACGGAGTCCGGAGCGTACAATTTGATAACCGCTATAGCGGTTATCTGTGTCAAAACTGCTTTGCCCTCGTCCTAAATGCTGCCTGGACGAGAGATAGTACACTAGTTAGTACACGTCGTCCAGAGGTTTCTCTGGACGACAGTAGTGTAGTCTGCCTTGTAAACTTAGGACGACGTACCTTTTGTATGGACGACATCCATGGACGAGTAAGGAGTTGGCTTTTTTAGACACCATCAGTTGCCCCCTCGTCCATAGGTGTCGTCTTAAGGATAATTTAGGGGATTTTCAAAATGTGTACTGTATGCCACATGTCAAAATCTAACTGATGAACTGATGCGTTTGGTTCAATTTTCGATATCTATGCCACATGGCGCACTTTGGTTGGCTGCGTCGTTTCGCATCCCAAAGTTTTCAGCTTATAAATAGTTGAATTCCTCCAGTGCCCTTCACATTTCTGAGATTTCCCTCCCTGAGCATCCTTGTCTTAGCACCTCGTCTAGAAGTATCATCTTGTCCTTAGTTTCCTCGTCTAGATTTCAGGTATTTCTTTACTCCTCGTTCTCAGATTTTAAGTTTTCTACAATGTCTGAGACCGTTCTTTCCTCGTCTAGCAATAGTTTGGGCAAAGCCATAGACGAGTATCATGACCCAAGTAGTTTTAGTGGCTCTAGTGATAGTAGTAATAGTAATAGTAGTGGAGGAAACACCACGAACGAGTATGTGTCCGGTGTCCCTGGGGTACCTTTAGAAGTTCTCCAGGGACTCAAGACGAGGAGTGAGTCTAGATCCCAGGCAGGTACAAGTGCCCCCTCGTCCACAGTTCAGGACGAGGTTGAGGTAGTGTATAGCTGTGTCATAGGAGTAGAATCCAAGACGGATGATAGGAGATTAGTTTTGCTTAAGAAATGGTACCAAATCCCAGACGACCTTAATCCTAGGTTAGCAGTTCGTGGGGAGTGGTGTTGTCAACCACGTTTTGGGGTAGGTATTTACGAAGCCTATATTTTAGGTAGACTTAGGTTACCTTTAAATGCTTTTGCCAGAGAGTTACTCACTAGGTTAGGTATAGGTGTTTGTCAGCTTAACCCCAATGCGTGGAGGTTAGTAGTCTCCATGCAAGTTTTGTGGAGGGAGGTCTTTGAGGGGAACCGTCCTCTGACTGTGGACGAGTTCCTCTACTGTTACAAGTCTTCTGAGATCAATCAGTCCCTTGGCTTTTATCAATTTACAGCCAGAGGGAAGGATTATAGATTGATCAAGTCCATAGTTTCCTCGGATAGGAACTGGAAGACGGAGTTCTTCTTCGTCTCAGGTTTCTGGGCTGGACGCCCACTCAAGGTTTCTCAAGACCCGTTTCCTCCCTACACAAAAGAGTTAGGGAACCTTCGTCCTGAAGGTATGCTTGTGTTTATCATTTTACTATGTTGTAATTATCTTTGTAGACGGCTAAATAATAATTTTTTTTTTTTTTAAGGTGCTGGACGACCTCACCTAGACAAGTTTCATATTGAAAGAATTCAAAAGGTTCGTCTATACACTGATAGGGCTTTCCATTCTTTGGTAACCCTCCAACGTCTTGCCACCTGGGGTTTGGGTCCCAACCCGTCCAGTGAAGCCCTTGCACACGAGCTCACCATTCGTAGACGTAAGTCAGTATAATTGTTTCCCTTTCTCCCCCACCCTTTTTTATTTATTATTTTTAACACCCCTTCTTTTTTCAGGAATAGCTACAATGAAGGAAAACAAGGGTAAAGAAGTTGTGAACGAGGCTGCTATCACTAGGCAGGACGCACCTCAGTCTCACCCGTCCGTAGGTGAGAAAAGAAAAAACCTATCACTGGGAGTTAACCTGGGCAATCTTCCCAGCAGGCACAGGGAGAAAAAGGTCAAACATCAGTCGTCCAAGTCCAAAGACGTTCAACCTGCGCCTATTCCTGTTCATGAGCCTGAAGACGTCCAGATCCTTGATTCTGAGCCCAAAGATTCACCCATGCAAGTCCCGTCCACAGTCAAGGAGCCGTCCACGTCTCAGCCTTCTCCCCAAGCACCTCAATACCTCATTGGGAACGAGGATCTGGCTTGGGAAAAATTTAGGATGGCTGTGACTGATGCGGACGTGTCTGCTTGTTACAACATGTCTTTGAAGGACTTCGAGCATTCTGGGGTTCATGATCTTTTAAAGGTATGTATTTTTACTTGTGTTTTATTTTGTCTCGTCCTCTTTGATAAGCTTCCTAACTAAACCATTATTTAGGCCATGTCCAAGTTCATTGCTGCGTTCAGGCAAGCAACTGATCTGGACAAGACGAGGGTCTTGTTAGAGAAGAGAATCAAGGAAGTGAAGGACGAAAGCAAACGCTGGGCTGAGGCAGCTGCCAAAGCCAATGAAGGGGCAAAGAAGCTGCAAAATCATATTGAAGAGATGAAGACTAATGTTGTGGAGAAGGAAACTCGTCTTGATCACTTGCAAAAGAAGAATGACGAGCTGAATGATCTTCTCAAGAAGGCCAAGGAAGACGCGGTTGCAGAGTTCAAGGCGTCCAAGTAGTTCACTGATCTGCTGGATACTAACTATGCGGCTGGGTTTGAGGACTTCAGGATGGACGCCGTCGAGAACTTCCCCAACATTGACTTCAACTCTATTAAGCTCAATCTTAGTGGTGCTCCTACCAGTTCCCTCCTCCAGACGAGCTCAGAAGACGTTAATGTGGAGGATGATGCTACAACCCAGCCACTTCAAGACGAGCAAAACAAAGACGCCCCACCAGCCTAATGCCCTTTTCTTTTCTTTTCTTTTTTTCTTTTTTTGTAATTTTAAGACTTGATGTAACTCTATTTATCTCGTCCTTTATTTCAGGATGAGTTATCATGTAACTTGAGGGTGTTTGAATGTTGGTCGTCCACCCTTTAAACACTTGTGTTTTCTTTTTTGTTATATCAAGTACGAAAGTTATGCTTTTGCTTTAAAATTTCTTCTCATCCATGAGGGTGATATCTTATAAAGTGCTTGTAACTTTCTACTCGTCTTGGAGAAATCCTAAGTATCAGCATCACCCGTCTTGATACTTCGCCTCTTTTTTGATTATTTCTCTAATGCAAGACTTTTCATTCGTCTATAAGCTTAATTGCTCTGGAACGTTCTTGGTTAATAAACCAGAACATCGTCTTTGCATGCATTCGTCCATGTGTGGACGTGTAAATCTCACGTTATTTCAGGTGAGCTTTGTGGACGTATCATTGTTCGTCCGTGTTGTGGACGTACTATTTTCCATCTCGTCTATTTCAAGGACGGATGTTCTGTGGACGTGCCATTTCAAAGGAAAAATTTCTCATCTACACTTAGGCGTGCATACATTTCCCTTGTTTGTCGAAGTTATATCCCCGCGTCCGGAGATTTCCCTCGTCTTGGGCTTTTCAGCCTTGTGGTGGGCTAGTTGGAATGAAAATAGCTTGGAGACTAGGAATTTACACAATACTTTGTACATAACATAAATATTGTTTTCAGGTAAGTCATATACATATATTCATGCCTTTTTTATTAAGTACAAGCTCCATAAGTTCGTCCATAAACACCACAACATAAATAGTAAAGCCTTAACTTCGTCCACAACACACAACATAAATATAAATAGTAAAATAGTAGTTCCTAACACAAGCAACATTAAATATAAGTAGAATAAGTCTTCAGACAAGGTCCAGCCTCATCCGTGGCCATACTTCCGTCTAGGCTGACTTTTACTAATAGTACCTCCTCAAGTGCTCCACGTTCCAAGGGTGCTCCAGTTTCCTCCCGTCCAGGGCCTCCAAGTAGTAGGATCCTTGCCTTTTACAGTTGATAACTCTGTAGGGTCCTTCCTAATTCGGGCCCAATTTCCCATGTGCTGAGTTCTTGGTTGCCAAAGAGACCTTTCTTAGGACGAGATCTCCTATGTTGAAATGCCTAGGCTTCACCATTGCATCATATTGCCTAGCCATGAGGTTCTTGTACTTTGCTATCCTGTATTCTGCGTCTGCCCTTACCTCGTCTACCAGATCAAGGTTCAAACGAAGCTGCTCCTCATTGTCCTTATCTTGATACATCATCATCCTATGATTGGCCATATGTACTTCTACAGGTATGACTGCTTCGCTTCCATAAGTTAGCTTGAAAGGAGTTTCCCCCGTAGGGGTTCTCACCGTCATCCTGTAGGCCCATAGAGCACCAGGTAACTCCTCTGGCCATACCCCCTTTGCCCCCTCAAGCCGGGTCTTGATGATTTTCAACAAGGATCGGTTTGCCACTTCAGCTTGGCCATTTGCTTGAGGATGAGCAGGTGAGGAATAGTGATTCTGTATTCCAAAGTGTGCACAGAAGTCCCTAAAGAGTGCTTTGTCAAATTGTTGTTCGTTATCAGATACCAATACCTTGGGCACTCCGAATCTACATACAATGTTCTTCCACACGAAATGCTTAACATTTTGTTGCGTGATCGTTGCCAGCGGTTCAGCTTCCACCCATTTTGTGAAGTAATCGATGCCCACAACTAGAAATTTCATCTGCCGTATGCCCTGAGGAAAGGGACCCAAAATGTCTAGTCCCCATTGTGCAAAGGGCCACGGTGCCATCATCGGGGTGAGGTACTCTGATAGTTTTCTGGGGACATTGCTAAATCGTTGACATTGGTCGCAGACCTTGACGTACGCTTTAGCATCAGCTTGCATATTTGGCCAGTAATACCCTGCACGGACGACCTTGGAGACAAGGGACTTGGCTCCGGAGTGATTGCCACATGCTCCTTCATGAACTTTCCTCAGTACATAGTTTGCTTCGTCCGGAGCCAAGCACCTAAGATAAGGTTGAGAAAAGCCCCTCTTGTATAACACTTCGTTCAAAAGTAGATATCTAGCCGATCTCACCCTCAGCTTCCTTGCTTCATCTTTTTCTTCTGGTAGCTGTCTGTCTTTCAGGTATGATATAATCGGGGTCATCCAGTTTCCTCTATTTTCCACCTGTTGTACTTCTGGAATATCTATGCTTGGCATGTACTGAATTTCGTCAGATTCGTCCATAAATTCATTTGCTGAGGCTTCCTTCGCTATAGTATCAGCTTCCACGTTTTCCTCCCTTGGGATTTGAACGAATTCAGCTTTTTCAAATCTCTTCATTAGGCACATCACCCTACTAAGGTATTTCCTCATCCGTTCCTCCTTTGCTTCGTACATTCCATTTACTTGCCCCATGACCAACTGAGAATCTCCCAAGACGAGTATAGACTTGGCTTCCATAGACTTAGCCAATTCTAGCCCTTTGAGAAGGGTTTCATACTCAACTTCATTGTTAGTTGCTTGGTACTGTAGACGAACCTTGTGCCTCAATTTGTCTCCTTCTGGGGATTGTAAAACCACACCAATTCCACCTGCATACTTTGTGGATGATCCATCCATATGGACGACCCATCTGTCATTGCCTTCTGTTTCATCATGACTTGGGGTAAATTCCGCAATGAAATCTGCTAATGCTTGTGCTTTTATGGCATGCCTTGGTTGATATCTGATGTCAAATTCGCTGAGCTCGACGGCCCACTGAATCAATCGTCCAGCCGCTTCCAGTCTGTTCATCACCTTCTTGAGTGGATGATCCGTCATGACATTAATAACATGGGCCTGGAAATAGTGCCTTAGCTTCCTGGAAGCGGTGATCAATGCGAAGGCTAACTTCTCCATCTGTGGATATCGTCATTCCGCTCCCCTCAATGCCTTACTCGTATAATACACGGGTCTTTGCACTTTACCTTCTTCTCTTATCAGTGCTGAACTTACGGCATACGGGGTTACCGCCAAATATAAATATAATTCATCTCCCACTACTGACGGACTTAACAATGGAGACTTGGTAAGGTATGCCTTCAAATCCTCAAAAGCTCTCTGACACTCGTCGGTCCATTCAAATGCTTTTCTAAGAACTTTAAAAAATGGCAAACATTTGTCAGTGGCTTTAGAGACAAACCTGTTAAGTGCAGCGACTCGTCCAGTAAGAGATTGAATCTCCTTTGTATTTTGCGGAGGCTTCATGTCCAGTATTGGTTGAATTTTATCAGGATTCGCTTCAATTCCCCTGTGGGAGACCATAAAGCCAAGGAATTTCCCTGATGATACTCCAAAAGCACATTTACTAGGATTCAGCTTCATGTGATACTGTCTCAGCGTGTCAAATGTCTCCTGCAGGTCGTCTAGATGCTTTCCTTCGTCTTGGCTCTTTACCAGCATGTCGTCTACATAGACTTCCACATTCCGCCCAATCTGCTGTCGAAACATGTGATTGACCAATCTCTGATATGTGGCCCCTGCATTCTTTAAGCCGAACGGCATCACCTTATAACAGAATAAGCCTTGACTAGTGACAAAGGATGTTTTCTCCTGATCCGCCTCGTCCATCCTTATTTGATTGTATCCTGAAAAAGCGTCCATGAAACTAAGCAACTTGTGGCCCACAGTCGAATCCACCAATTGATCAATGCGTGGCAGCGGATAACTATCTTTCGGACAAGCCTTGTTCAAGTCAGTAAAATCCACGCACATTCTCCACTCACCATTTGCCTTCTTGACCATTACAACATTTGCCAACCAATCTGGGTAGTACACTTCCCGGATAAACCTCGCCCCCATCAGTTTTTGAACTTCGTCTTTGATAGCATCATTTCTCTCAGGGGCAAACACCCTCTTCTTTTGCCGTACTGGCTTGAAGGAAGGGCATACATTCAGACGGTGGGTAATGACACTAGGGTCTATACCCGGCATGTCCTCATGACTCCATGCGAACACATCAATATTTTTCTTCAAAAATTGGACGAGGTCCTCCTTAATCTTCTCTTCTAGATCTGCTCCAACCCTGGTACACTTCTCAGGGTTCTCTTCGTCCAGGGAAATGTCTTCTAATGCTTCAGTAGGCTCTGCTACCATTCTCCTTTCTTCAATATTCATGGCTTGAATTTGCTCGTCCATGGCCAACATGGCCAAGTAACATTCTCTTGCTGCCAGTTGATCCCCTTGTACCTGCCCTACTCCATGTTCTGTTGGAAACTTAACTGATAGGTGGTAGGTAGAGGTAACGGCCTTCCAACTATTCAAAGTTGGTCGTCCAATTATGGCGTTATAGGAGGACGGACAATCTACCACAAGGAAGTTCACATCCTTGGTGACTTGTCGTGGGTATGCCCCCACTACCACTGATAAGGAAATAGTACCCACGGGTTGTACCTTCATGCCACCAAAACCTACTAGGGGGAGTTCACTGGACGGAGCCGGTCTCGTCCTAGCCTCATTTGTTGAAAAGCTGGATAATACAAAATGTCCGTCGAGCTTCCGTTGTCTACTAGCACCCTTCTAGTTGTGTAGTCAGCAATCATTAAGGTGATGACGAGAGCATCATCATGGGGGTGATGAATTCTCTCAGCGTCTTCGTCCGTGAAGGTGATCGCAGCTTCGTCCGTGGTCCTTGCTCTCGGTGATCGTCCAGAAAGCTGGACACTCTGCACTACCTTCAAGTATGCTTTCTTGGACTTGGATGACTAGCCTGTCGAACTTCCCCCTATAATGACTCTTATTTCTCCGAGTGGTGGCCGTGATGATTCTTCCATTTTTCCTTTCATTTTCTCGTCCCTGTTATCTCGTCCAAGGAAATTCTTTAGCTTCCCTTGCCTTATGAGATTTTCGATTTGCTGCTTTAAATCGAAACACTCGTCCGTATCGTGACCATGATCCCTGTGGAAGCGACAATACTTGTTCCGATTGCGTTTGTTAGGATCTCCCCTCATTTTCTTCGGCCACTTCAAGGAAGGATCATCCTTGATCTGCATTAGGACCTACTCAAGTGGGACGTTCAAAGAGGTATACTGCTGGTTCCGTGCTAAAGAGCCCGGCTTCTTAATGTCTCGGTCTTTCCTGTCTTCCGTTTGTCCCTTCTTTGGACGAGGGCCCTGCTCTAAGTGGCGACCGGGATTTGCGTCTACTCTCTCAAACCTCTTCCTCTTCTTAGCAATGATTGCGTCTTCTGCATTCATAAAATTTTGTGCCAAATGGACAAGTTTTGCAATAGACTGGGGCTCTTTTTCATAGATTTTGTGAATGAACAGATCCGAATTCACCCCATTATGGAAAGCCGCCAACAAGAGCTTGTCATCTGCTTCGTCCACACTCAGGGCTTCTCTGTTGAAACGGGTGATAAACGACCGTAAACTCTTGTTCTCTCCCTGCTCTATGGTCAATAGGCTGGACGAGGAACGCTTATGTCTTTGTCCTCCTATGAAGTTGTTAACAAAAAGCTTGCTCAACTCTTCAAAAGAACTCACCGAATTCGGGGGTATTTTGCTGAACCAAACTCATGCTGGGCCCTTGAGGGTAGTAGGGAATGCTCTGCACATTATTTCGTCGGGGACCCCTTGGAGATGCATGGTGGTCTTGAAGGTAGCAATGTGATCGAACGGGTCTCGTGTTTCGTCGTACGAATCCAGAGAAGGCATCTTAAACTTCGATGGTAGAGGATGACCATTGATGGAAGCCGTAAAGGGGGAATCAGTTCGGTGGACCAGGTCTTCTATAGGATTTGTCCTTCTCATATTCTCTTTTATTTCCTCCATGACTCTTCTCATCTGGTCCATCTCTTCCTTCAAATGTGGTACCTCTTAACTGACTTCCAATCTCAGTGTTCTCTCTGTCATCACGACTCTGCGTTTGTCCTCCACCCTCACGTTCTTCACGCGTCTGCCTCCTTAGATTAATCTCCATTCTTAATTCTTGGTTTTGGCAAGTCAACTCCGCCATTGCGGCCGCCATAGATTGTACGTTTTGAACAGATGAAGTCTGCATGGCCGGTACAGATTGGCGGTCATGGTGAGGGTTGCTGGAAGCATCTCTACTTCCCTAACGACCTGGGCTGGTAGCCCTCGATCTAGTCTGTACCATAAACTTTTTGTCAAAAAGAAGAATAATCTTCCCACAGACGACGCCAACTGATAGCGATCAAGGAATCAGTTAGTTGAACAGCACGGATCACGATGATGTTGAGGGCCTGAAAGATAAGAAATAGAAGATCAGAGGAGACCGGGGTTGGCCGGTCAAAATTCCTCCGATGATGAAGTTAGCAATTCTCCTCTTAAAGAAAAATATTGTCTGTAAAGAATCTATAAAGAAGAAAATACTCTCCCCTTTCTTGTCGGAGATTCATCTCCTTTTATAGGTTTAGGGAGCGATTATCCGTTGGATAACCTCCCCCTATTTCATGGAGTCCGGAGCGTACAATTTGATAACCGCTATAGCGGTTATCTGTGTCAAAATTGCTTTGCCCTCGTCCTAAGTGTTGCCTAGACGAGAGATAGTACACTAGTTAGTACACGTCGTCCAGAGGTTTCTCTGGACGACAGTAGTGTAGTCTGCCTTGTAAACTTAGGACGACGTACCTTTTGTATGGACGACATCCATGGACGAGTAAGGAGTTGGCTTTTTTAGACACCATCAGTAACAAACTGTAATTGAGCTAAAAGATCCCATGCACCTATCCCCAACAGGAGATACTATTGGACCAAACTGTAATGTGTAATGTGTAACAAACTGTAATGTGTTTTATTTAGTAGAATTTCACTAATAGTGGTGTGAATTGATATTGTATATGTAGTATCCAATAGTGATTTTTAAAATTATATATGTAATAGTAGTAAAATGAGAAATATGGCGTAACCATTATCATGAAAATTGCAAGAAAAAACCATTTTAGTACCTCTAAATGTCATGGTCAAACTAATGTCCTATATATTTAATAACCGAAGTTAACATCAATAGCACCATTACAATTTATTATTCCCGTGCATTAGTATGAGTTACATACTAGTAAAGGGTAAAGGGTAACGCCGCTCACTTCTCCATTTTTTTAACTCAATTTTCTCTACAACCAAACAATAAAACTAATGAAGTTTCTAATTATACAGCAAATTTCAATGAACTAACCAAAAGCTAAATCACCAAAAAGTTTTCGACCTTATTCAAATACAAAAGCATAAATAAATTTGAACTTGCAAACAAATTCACTTTTTTAAATAGGTAGAACTCAAGTACTAAAAAAAGTTTATTACAAATGGTGTTAAATTACCAATTGTCCCAAAAGCTTAAACTGTTAGAAAATTGTGAATTTAATTACTTAACCATAATTCTAACACTCCCCCTCACTTGTGGGCCTAAACTTCCTCTTAATAAGTGGGGACCCAACAAGTGAGAATTTAACATTTTAATGAGAGATAGAGTGAAGACAGAGATTGAACTTAGAATCTTCTACTCTGATACCATGTTAAAGCACTGATTGTCCCAAAAGCTTAAGTTTTTGGAAAATTATAAATTTAATCACTTAACAATAATTTTAACAAATGGCAATATCAAAATAGGGTTCCAAGGCGCAGCCTGATTTAGCTATAGCCTAACTGCCTAAGCAACATGAAAATATATCTCCCATAAACTTATTCTAACACAGACACAATGCCATATTTGATTAGATAATACCCAAACATGCAACAATCTAAGTACTGTACAAAATTTGTGCGAAGTCTCTAATCTTTTAGCACTTCCTCTAATCTATGAATATTTTCACCTTAAAAAGAAATTGTTTAAAAGTAACAAATAATTAACACAAAGAATTAATGCAAGAAAAAGAAAAAAGGAATTTGCATAAAGTGTATTATTAACTAAAAGTAACTAAGATAATTACACGCACCCACGCACATGTGTGTAATTATAATGACCAACAAGTATCTTATCACTCTCAAAAAAAAAAAAAAAAACAAGTATCTTATCACTTTCTCCCCAAAAAAAAAAAGAAGAAAGTATCTTATCAATTAAGAATCGAAGACCACAAAAAGCAAAACTTGAAAACCGATAAGCTTAAAAGCATAAAAGATAACTTTTATAAGCGAAAGGTAGTGTCGGTACCAAAATAAATAGTGGTGGTAACCGTGGCATAGGTATCACAGGTGATAATATATTTCAAGTGTCTTCTTAACACTCCCCTGGTTGAAATTAGGCCCAATACATAAGATTTTAAATAAGAAATAGGGTGGAAGAGGCAATGATCAAACTTAAGACCTCTTGTTTTAATACATGTCATGTTAAATTAACGATTATCCCAAAAGTTTAAATTATTGAAATATGATAAAGTTAATCATTTAATCACATATTTTTAATAATAAATAGGAAGTCCCCAAGCCACCAAAGTTTAAGAGAATGTCAGTATGTATCGATTCCATATTAGTAGAAATTAGTTACCACCTCATTTTTCACATTTACAAGAAAATTAGTGCTACATAAAAGAACAATAAAAAATTTAATAACTAAAATCAATTATTCTAAATCTTGTGGACTAAAAGTCTAAAACCGCTCAAATGGCAAACTTAGAGCACAATAATATGTTTTGGCCTAAATTTTATATTAAATCTGTTGAAACTTGTACTTGGAGAATTTCAGTTATAGTATCATTTTAAATTTATTTGAAATTAGGCAATAGAATTTTACTTAAAAAAAAGGGTAATAGTAGAGTAACTTAGAGAAACTGTTTTCAGGTACCCAATTTTATAATCTAGGATATATTATATGATATCATCACAGAGAGAGAGAGAGAGAAATTATGCATTGTTTACAGAGAAGATGCCTACCGCTTAATGCTTATCATCCACAAGCGGTGGAATGGGTCCAATGAACGATTCAGATCAAAGCAGACTTACTTTAGAATTAGTCGCTAAATGCTGACACTCATCCAAATTATATACCCAATCAAATCATATGTAGTTATTATATGTAATATCACTTTCATCCAAACTGTTATATATTTACCTGTTCACGTTAGAGTCGGGGATTGAAATTTGTTTGGCATGACAAATATCCTAGCTGGGTTCCACTTGATATTTATGCTTGACCAAATGTTTGACTAAGATCCACATTTCCTTTTCAAATGGTCGACTTATAAAATTTAATTGATAAGGATTTAAATATACCCTATTATTATCTCAGAAATAAACATCTCCTAATATCAAGATTTTGATCATGACAATCTTGGATAATTCAGATTAGGTTCGATATACGCTAAATTAATAAACAATAATTCCATAGCATTAATAGATGTGAAACAGACATCCAAACCAATTATTTTTTTTCGATGATCTCTAGAATAATAAAACACTACAGCATTAAGCTTGTGTCACTGTTCCATCCCATCTGAGTGTACCTAAATGGAGCAACGTTTGTCTATGTGGTCGAACCTGAACCCTATTAATTGGCGAATAATAATAGTCACACACTTCTTATTATACGAGATAGAAATTATGTTTTAAAAACGCTATTTCAAAAGATAATGTAGACGAAGTGTACGTGCAATAGCTAGAGGTGTGTCTGAGCAGATTTTCTGTTAATTGGCTACTGCATGATGCTACATATATGTCAGCATCAATTTTTTCAAGAGCCATAATTCACGGAGGTAGAAATGGGGTTGGGTAGAAATGGGGTTGGGTGGTGGTATGATGCTAAAGTAGACTAAAACTGAAACGCAAAGTCTGGTTGAAAATTAGTGAAAGTAGACTAACTGAAACGTAAAAAGCAATTTATCCAACCCTCTTTTTCCATAGCCAATGGATTTCAAGTTACAACCCACTTGGTTCAGGGCCTATGCCACCAAACTAAGCAAAATGGAGGAACTTAAGAATTCAGTCATCAATCAAAAATATTAGCAATAGAATTTTAATACTTTTAGTGCCATTTTCTTTTATATATATATATATATATATATATTTTATATATGTTAGATCTCAATTAGAGTTTATAATTCTTTGTCTAGAGTGAGGTAGAGGTATAGCGACCAGTGGCGGAGCCACATTATAGGTTGGGGGGGCCATGCCCCCCTCCCCCCCTCCAAAAAAATTTGAAATATTTTAATATCTTATATATATGTCATAAATCAGTTAAGGTGGGCCAAAGAAAAATGAGATTCCCCCCCCCCCCCCCCAAAATTTGAGTTGCTCTCCAATAACATTAGAAAAAAAAAATTGGTTTACCCCAAGAAATAAATAGCTTAATCTTTCCCAAACAAATTTATTAAAAAAAAAAAAAGTTACACAAGGATCATCCATTATTATTTTTTTTTCTTTTTTTGTCTTTTCATTTATACATTCAATCAATTGAGTTACAAGGCTTTTGGCTCTATTATATTTAAAAATTTAATTATTTTTCTCTTTGATTATTTTCTGTACATGTTTAGAGTAAAGTAGACAATTTGTGTGCACTCATTAAAGTTTAGAAAAATTATGTTCATTGGAAAAAAAATTAGGAAAATAACAAGTTCTTACTAATCTAATTGTATATGAATATGTTTTGAATTTATTTAAACCAATTTATGAATACCATAGTTCCCCCCCCCCCCCAAGCCAAAATTCCTAGCTCCGCCACTGTATAGCATGTAGGATTCCGATTAAGCATGGTTGCGGCTTTGAGAAGCCAAGTAGGCCATAAAATAATCAGTTCTAAAAATAATTGTTCGAGTGATGATGTTGTCATTGTTGTGCCTCTTAGATCAAAAGTTTTACATTAGAGTCACCACTTGTTTTATTAATGTAAAATAAGAAAACCAAAAAAAAAAAAATGAAAACAAATTCATTAATTGAAAATATTTGAATTTACATTGACGTAGAAAATATAAATTATAAGGTATAATCTAAGAAAAATGTAGGGTTTTGATTCCAATTAAATTCTAAAGAAAATATAAAAATTACATGAATAAAAGCATGGTCAAGAATCAGGAATCTAAGTTTTGAGGCTACATTATGGAAGTGAAAAGAAATTAGACACCCATTCCCTCTACCTAAATTGGTCTTCTACGAATTGATAGCCATAGTTTCATATCATCCAAAGACACGAGCATAGTAGTGCATTTCAACATGTCACATACAATAAAATACACGTGAGTATAAAAACAAATTCAACATGTTAGGTTTTACAAAATAAAAATTTCGTAAGTATACTTGAATAACATGTTTAAACCCTAATTTGTGGTTGCACAGTCATCATGTTAGTCATCTACTACCATCAAAGAGCATCATATTAAAATTTTAAAAATATGACGTGCAAAAAATTTAACTAGAGTTAAAGTTTATACTTGAATGCACAAGTATTGCAAATACATACCTATAGAGGTTCTCTGAAATTGAGCATCCATTCCTAACCCTATGTTTGGTTTGAAGGAAGAGTATAGAAGAGAAGAGAAAATGAATCGGGGGTAAAGGGAAAATGTGGGCCAAAGTGATAGATTTTTTAATAAATTTAGTTCATTTTCTTTTCTATCATGCTATCCAAAGAGCGGAAAGAATTAATTTCTCTTCCTTTCCCTCTTCTTCCTTTCAAACCAAACAAAGTGTAAGTATCATAACCACTCCCTTTAGATTCACAACAAATTCCCTCCTTGAAGTCAAGAGAATTTGAGTTTGGTGCCTCACTATTTGTTGATGATCATTGAAATTGCAGGAAGAGCAAAAGACTAACTAGTAGAATACATTATCTTAATAAATGTTCAATTATATGCGGTAATGCTCCTTTTATTTTAAATAAAAAATAAACATATTAATAATTCATTGGCTCATGCACAAATTCATTATGGTTGCACCAAATTCATTATGGTTATATGTGCTTTTTTTTTTTTTAAGTATTAAAGTATTATTTAATAAAACATTTAATGAAATTTAACCATTGCTCTTAGAGTATTTATTAACAAAAGTCTTGATTTAAAGGTAATTGGAAAAGAAAATTCTATTATTAATGATTTATAAAATAAAATTAATCAGCTAGCTAATTAATTTTATTTTAAATTCAACTATAAATAGTTAGAGCGCTCTAACTATTTTATAGTTGAATTTAAAATATTTAAAAATGAAAAACAAGTGTATTTATCACATATCTATCTACCACACTTAATACATTACTTTATTTCTATTATCAAATAAAAAATAAATTACTGCATGAGTAAATTATAAATGCGGTTGAAATTGACAGTTGAAATTGGCGGTGGAGGGGAATCCATATCCAAACAAAACCACAAATGGCAGAGGATAAAACAAACATAAGGAGAAAAGAGGACTTTCCGTTTTTTTTTGGGTGAGTAAAAACGTTAAAAACTTCTTCTTCTTTTTTAAATAATTCGATTGTTGGATAAAAAGTTAATCATAAATGTTTCAGTTGGAACCGTGAACATGTTTGATAGTAGGATTTTTGTTTTTATTTTTATTTTTAAAACTTTATGAAAAAAGTTTTAAAAAAATTAAAATTGAAACTAGTTTTCAAATAATAATTTTTACATTATATATGTTTGGTTCCCATTTTTAAGAATAATTTTTAAAATATTGAAAACAAAAAATGATGTTTGGGAGACTATTTTTATTTTTGAATTTTTTTAAAAATTATAAAAAGGAACATATAGAATTTGTAGATTTTTTTTTTTTTTTTCTAATGATAAGTTTCAAATTTGGAGCATGAGATTTTTTTTGTGATAAAGATAAGTTCTTTAATTTAAGAGGTAGAAGAGTTTGAAAATTTTTGTGAGGTCTATTGTTTTTATTTTATTTACAACTATGTTATTAAAAAATATTTGTATCCTGAAAATATCCTCTCAACCATTTTCAAAATCATTTTTTAAATGAGAAAATAATGATACTTTTTTTTTAAAAATCTATATTTAAAGAACATCAATCAAACAATAAATTCAAGTGTAAGACCCATTATTTTATAATTTGCAAACAGGCCCAAAAAATACCAACAAATTGAGTTCTAATGCTTTTTATTTTTATTTTTTTATATATATAAAAGAGAGTAGTCTTCTAGCTTCTGTAAATTATTCGATTTTATATCTATATAAGATACTCTTATAATATATAGTGGTGGACGAAATTTGAGACCTTAATAGGTCATATCCCTAAATAAAAAAAAGTAAAAAATAAAAAACTTAATAGATCACAATATTAAAATATTAGAAAAAAAATGCACGAATCCCCAAAAAACAGGAATTAACTAGCGTGCAGCAGTCAGTGGCCCAATTGGGTTTCTTTTCTTCACAGCGGCCGTACTGAATCGCTTGCCCCCTTTTACATACTAATTAGCAATAAGATAAATTAAAAGATTCTCAACCCAAAAAAAAAAAAAAAAAAACTATTAAGATAAATTAAAAAAAGGTACTCCATGTAAAAAAATAAAAGAAATTAAAAACAAAAACATGCACATATGGAAAAGGAAACGAAAAGTCTCAAGACTTCACTGTCTGTCTTTCTCTCACAAAAACACAGACAATCACACACTACAGTACATACCGGTTTTACCTCCATAGACGTAACTCTCATTCGTGTCTTTCTCCGACAGTGAATTCACTGGTACTAGGATTTTTTTTTCCTTTTTTATTTTTTATTATTTGGTTTTATATCTAATTTCACAGTATATAATATGAATGGTATTTTAGAAAATGACGTTTCCCTTTGCCCTAGATTCTGTGATGCTCTCTCTGATCTGATCTCCGTACTTTTCATAAAATTTTCTTTTTTCTACTCACTATTTAATCACATTTTTATTATTTATTTATTTAATTTTTGTAATTGTTTTTTTAAAAAATTTTAAAATTTTAATTGTATTATTATTATTATATATATATATATATATATATAATGTGCGTGAAGATCTGAATTTGACTCAAAACCGTGATCCCTGTTTGTCAATGTCGGTTGTCTGCAGAGTGTGTGCTGGGTTTGATTTGGAAACTGTTTTAAGTGAAAGCTTACACTCTGTGAGCTTGTGCTTTTTACACTCTTTTTTTAGCTCAAGCTGAGAGCTTGTATGAACTCTCTGAGAAATTTGGATTGGATGGTGAGCAATTGAAGAAAGATTGGTTTTTCTGTAGTATAAAGGAGGGAGTTCTTGGGCATTTGCAGTGTTCGGCGAGGTACTTTTCTTTTTGCGCGATTTGATCTTGATGAAAGTTGTCATTTTTTTGGATATGTGCTGCTTATTGCTTATGTTTTTTTTTTTTGAAGGATTTGTTGCAAATTTAGCTACTTTTGTATCTGTTTGTTTGTTTTGAATTCTGGGTCTTGTTTAGAATTGGGTTTTGTTGTAATTTTTTAGTAGTTGCTGGGGATCAGGGATGAGCAGGGTTATAGAAAATGGATATTCTGAAGGTTGGTTAGTCTGGTTTTATGAGTGCTAAGCAAAGCTTTGGATTTGGGATGGTGCATACATTGGCTACTGTAATCATGTTGTGATACTGGGGAAAAATTAGTTGTTGCTGTTATTTTACGGAATTGGGTCTTGAAAAGCACATAGGAAATACATAGCTTGTAAGTTGGTTGGTTAGTCCTGACTTCTCTTCTCTTTTAAATGTCAGACAAAGATCAGTATGCTCAGTGGTGGTCAGGATTGGGATTTGTAGCTCTATGATAGCTCTGGGATATTTAGTTTTGAAGAATTGAGTCCATGAGCAATTGAAAATTAAAATTGTGAAAGCTGGTTTTAAGTGACATAGACTTGTCTGATACCTCTCGGTAAGTATGGTTATATCTTGAGTGCTAAGATTTCATCTTTTTAGGCATAGCATGTGAAAGTAATCTAAAGCTAAATATTGGAATTTTTTTTATTGATATATTTTGGTTTATGTATAAATCATAGATGCTTGCGCGGTTAAATTTTTATTAACTATAAAATATGCAACTATTAACCAAAGACTTTTATTTACGTACCAACACAGAGCACCTACTCTTAAAACTTTATCTTACTTTTAAAGATTTTTCTTATCAGGAGATTTATGTTGTAACCATATCCACGATTCACTAGATTAGTAGAATTGATTGGATAGTTTGATTTGCAGGTGGCTCAAGAGAGAGCTAAACTGGTGTTTTAGTGCAAATGTCAAAGTCTCCCTCCCCTGAACCACGAGATTTCCTATCTTCTTCTACTTCCCAGCCAAGGTTATCATTTTTCTCTGTATTTGATCCCTTTAATATGGTGCCCAATTTGCTGGTTTTAATGCTTTAGAAAGTAAATTTGTTATACTCCTATATTAATGATAGATTGAAAGTGAATTAAAAAAAGAAAAAAAAAAAGCTTATGAGCTTCTAACATTGAACTCATGGTAATACTTGCCATCATAATATGTATAGGATCCACTATAAAAGTTCAAATCAATGTTAGATTTATTGCTTTGCAGTGCTAAATGCTTTAATCTTTGGTATTACATTCTGGCTTTCAATACTGAACTTGATCATTACTTCCAGGGAATTAAATGGAACACCAGCAATGGATGATCCAGAAAGCACAATGGCTACTGTTGCTAATCTTGTTGAGCAACTACATGCCAACATGTCTTCACAACATGAGAAAGAACTTATTACAGCACGTTTACTAGGTATTGCTAAAGCAAGAAAGGATGCTCGGATGCTAATTGGTTCCCATGGCCAAGCAATGCCATTATTCATAAGCATTCTCAGGAGTGGCACCCCCGTGGCAAAAGTCAATGTTGCAGCAACTCTTAGTTTACTGTGCAAAGATGAAGACCTTCGATTAAAGGTGCTTCTAGGTGGGTGCATCCCACCATTACTCTCAATCTTGAAGTCTGAATCAACTAAGGCTAGGAAGGCAGCAGCAGAGGCAATATATGAAGTTTCCTCTGGTGGGCTTTCAGACGATCATGTTGGTATAAAAATATTTGTTACAGAAGGAGTTGTACCAACATTGTGGGATCAGCTCAATCCAAAGAACAAGCAGGATAAAGTGGTGGAGGGATTCATTACTGGGGCTTTGAGAAATCTTTGTGGTGATAAGGATGGTTACTGGAGAGCTACACTTGAGGCTGGAGGAGTAGATATTATTGTGGGTATTCTGTCTTCTGATAATGCTGCTTCTCAGTCCAATGCAGCTTCTCTATTGGCCCGTCTGATGTTGGCTTTCAGTGATAGCATCCCAAAAGTAATTGATTCTGGTGCTGTCAAAGCCTTGCTTCAGCTTGTAGGCCAAGAAAATGATACTTCTGTCCGTGCTAGTGCTGCTGATGCTTTAGAGGCTCTTTCTTCGAAGTCAACCAGAGCGAAGAAAGCAATTGTGGATGCTGATGGTGTTCCTGTTCTCATTGGGGCAGTAGTTGCTCCTTCTAAAGAGTGCATGCAAGGTGAGTGTGGCCAGGCTTTACAGGGTCATGCAACACAAGCTTTAGCAAATATTTGTGGCGGGATGTCTGCTTTAATACTGTATCTTGGAGATCTTTCACGGTCCCCTCGCCTAGCTGCACCAGTTGCTGATATAGTTGGAGCACTTGCCTACACTCTGATGGTCTTTGAGCACAGCTCTGATGTGGATGAGGAACCTTTTGATGTGAAGCAGATAGAAGATATTCTGGTAATTCTACTAAAGCCCCGTGATAAGAAGCTGATTCAAGAGCGTGTCCTTGAGGCTATGGCCAGCCTATATGGCAATATCTATCTCTCAAGATGGCTCAGCCATGCAGAAGCAAAGAAGGTGCTTACCGGACTTATAACAATGGCAGCTGCTGATGTGCAAGATTATTTGATATTATCTTTAACAAGCTTATGCTGTGATGGGGTAGGCATCTGGGATGCAATTGGGAAGAGAGAAGGAATTCAGTTACTGATATCGTTGCTGGGCTTATCCAGTGAGCAGCATCAAGAGTATGCTGTTCAGTTGCTTGCAATCTTGACTGAACTATTTGATGACAGCAAGTGGGCTATCACTGCTGCTGGTGGGATTCCTCCACTGGTGCAGTTGTTAGAGACAGGATCTCAGAAGGCAAAGGAGGATGCAGCACACGTTCTGTGGAACCTGTGCTGTCATAGTGAAGACATCCGTGCCTGTGTTGAAAGTGCTGGAGCCATCCCAGCATTCTTATGGCTCCTTAAAAGTGGCAGATCAAGAGGGCAAGAAGCCTCAGCTTTGGCACTGACAAAGCTTATCCGAACAGCCGATTCTGCCACAATAAATCAGTTATTGGCTTTGCTTCTAGGAGATTATCCAAGCTCAAAGGCCCATGTTATTAAAGTTTTGGGCCATGTACTCATAATGGCATCACACAAGGATCTTGTGCAGAAGGGTTCTGCAGCTAATAAAGGGCTGAGGTCTCTTGTCGAGGTTCTTAACTCAACAAATGAAGAATCTCAAGAGTATGCAGCTTCTGTCCTTGCTGATCTGTTCAGCACAAGGCAAGATATTTGTGATAGTCTTGCAACCGATGAGATTGTGCATCCTTGCATGAAGCTTTTAACTAGCAAAACTCAAGTTGTTGCAACACAGTCAGCTCGAGCATTGGGTGCTCTGTCCCGCCCAACCAAGACCAAAACTACGAACAAGATGTCTTATCTTGCTGAAGGGGATGTCATGCCTCTAATCAAGTTGGCTAAAACTTCTTCTATTGATGCTGCTGAAACTGCTGTTGCTGCACTGGCCAATCTTCTATCTGACCCCCAGATTGCTGCAGAAGCCCTGTCAGAAGATGTTGTTTCAGCTTTGACAAGAGTACTGGGAGAAGGAACCTCAGAAGGTAAGCAGAATGCTTCACGTGCACTCCATCAATTGCTGAAGCATTTCCCAGTAGGTGATGTACTGACAGGAAATGCTCAGTGCCGCTTTGCTGTTCTGGCACTTGTTGATTCCTTAAATGCAATGGATATGGATGGGGCTGATGCTGTTGATGCTTTAGATGTAATTGTACTCTTGGCTAGGACAAAACAAGGTGTGCACTTAACTTACCCTCCATGGTCTGCCCTTTCTGATGTTCCATCTCGCTTGGAGCCTCTTGTCCACTGTCTGGCTGAGGGGCCACCTCCTGTGCAAGATAAGGCAATAGAAATTTTATCTAGGCTTTGTGGGGATCAACCAGTTGTGCTGGGTGATTTGTTGGTTGCAAGATCAAGATCCATTGGTTCACTAGCTGATAGGATAATGAACTCAACCAGTTTAGAAGTGAGAGTTGGAGGGTCTGCACTGCTCATCTGTGCTGCAAAAGAACACAAACAGCAGTCAATGGATGCACTTGATGTGTCTGGGTATTTAAACCCCCTTATATGTGCTTTAGTGGAGCTGATGAAGCAAAATTCTAGCTGTTCCTCTTTAGAAATTGAAGTCAGAACTCCTAGAGGTTTTATGGAAAGAACTGCATTCCAAGAAGGAGATGAGTTTGATGTTCCTGATCCAGCCTCTATCTTGGGGGGTACTGTTGCCTTGTGGTTGCTAGCAATAATTGCTTCCTTCCATGCAAAGAATAAAGTCCTTGTTATGGAAGCTGGTGGACTTGAGGCTCTCTCTGACAAGCTTGCAAGCTACACTTCCAATCCACAGGTACATCCAAATAGATATTCTAATGGTTAAGTGTTTTTCCCTCTCTCTCTCTCTCTCTCTCTCTCGTGGGTACTGGGCCATCATTTGTTTCTCTCTTGTAGTGCTTTACCATTCTATAAATTGAGTCCTATTAGACCCATAACTAGCTAATGGTGTGGAATTAAATTTGGTATCATAAGTTGATAGGCTATGTGAAAATGTGAGGTTCAATAATACTGAATCTTACCTATACATAAAGATGGTGCTGACATTTATCTGTCCACTACCTTTATAAAGGGTCATCACTAAAGTGCTGGTCCCACCTAAGTGGGAAGGTTGGCTTGGATAAAGTCCTACTCTTAAGCATTTTTTTTGCATGAAGTAGCCACTCTCGACACTCAAACATACACACTTGCACAAGGTAGCCTGAGACCTTACCATTGCTCCAGAGAAGTGCCCTGCATGTATAATTTGAGGCCAATAGTAGAAATCTTATCACAAAACGTTACACATTCTCTCTTTTTTTCAAAGTCTACCTTATCCAAATTAGTGGCTCATCTCATGTGTTGTATGCTGAAAAGTTATTTATATGCTATATTAATTTGTTGCAACATTATTTTCAATTAAGGATTGTGTCTTAGGTGTGAATGTCAGTTTGGCATTTGATATTTTGATAGGGTAAGGAAACTGTAAAAAAGAGAATGGAGAGAGAAAAAGGGGGGGGGGGGGGGGGAAGGGGGCGCTGTTTTCAGTGTGCTTACCGAGTTTGTGTAGTTATGGAACGGAATCTTGTATTCCAATAAAAATAAAAAAAGAGATGAGTCTTGTAGTTCAAAAAAAATCGTGAAATACTGGTGTTCTCGCCAGAATAATGCATGGAAATACTCATTCACAGATTAAAAAGTATCTCTGATTTTTTGTAATAGTTCTTGTAGTTAGATTTCATAGTTGATAAACTGTTATATGTGCTTATGTTTAAGAATTGTTTGACAAGGATTTAGTGGCTGAACCAAATTACTCTATTCAATGACAGGCAGAATATGAGGATACAGAAGGTATATGGATTAGTTCCTTGCTCCTGGCTATTTTGTTCCAAGATCCAAATGTTGTTCTCTCTCCTGCAACTATGCGCATCATACCTTCACTTGCTCTTCTGCTGAGATCTGATGAAGTGATTGATAGATTCTTTGCTGCCCAGGCAATGGCCAGTCTTGTTTATAATGGTAGTAAGGGAATAATTCTCGCCATTGCAAATTCAGGTGCTGTTGCTGGGTTAATAACCCTAATTGGTTACATAGAGTCAGATATGCCGAACCTTGTTGCTTTATCAGAAGAATTTTTTCTGGCACACAACCCTGATCAAGTTGTACTGGAGCACCTTTTTGAAATTGAAGATGTAAGAGTTGGGTCCACTGCACGTAAATCTATACCCCTTTTGGTGGATCTCTTGAGACCAATACCAGATAGGCCAGGTGCCCCTCCAATAGCTGTTCAGCTCTTGACCCGTATTGCAGATGGAAGTGATACAAATAAACTAATCATGGCTGAAGCTGGAGCTCTGGATGCTCTGACAAAGTACCTGTCTTTGAGCCCTCAAGATTCAACTGAGGCCTCCATATCTGAACTACTGAGAATATTGTTTAGCAATCCTGATCTTATTCGATATGAAGCATCGGCTAGTTCCTTAAATCAACTCATAGCTGTTCTGCGTCTGGGGTCAAGAAGTGCTAGATTCAGTGCTGCAAGGGCTCTCCATGAGCTTTTTGATGCTGAGAACATCAGAGAATCTGAATTAGCCTGGCAGGCTGTTCAACCACTGGTTGACATGCTTAATGCTGCATCAGCAAGTGAGCAAGAGGCTGCTCTTGTTGCCTTGATCAAGCTGACTTCAGGAAGTTCTTCTAAAGCTGTCTGGTTGACTGATGTGGAAGGAAACCCACTGGAGAGTTTATACAAAATACTATCTTCCGCTTCATCCTTGGAATTGAAGAGAAATGCTGCACAACTATGTTGTGTTCTTTTTGGTAATACTAAATTCAGAGAAAACCCAGTTGCCTCTGAATGCATACAACCCCTTATATTGCTCATGCAATCTGATTTAAGTACATCAGTAGAATCTGGTGTTTGTGCTTTTGAAAGGTTGCTGGATGATGAACAGCAGGTGGAGCTTGCAGCAGCCTACGATGTTGTGGATCTCCTTGTTGGCTTAGTTTCTGGGACAAACCATCGGCTCATTGAGGCTAGCATCTCTGCACTCATAAAGTTGGGGAAGGACCGGACTCCACGCAAATTGGATATGGTCAAATCTGGCATTATCGATAATTGTCTTGAGCTACTACCACTTGCACCCAGTTCATTGTGCTCCTCAATTGCAGAACTTTTCCGCATTTTAACAAACAGTAATGCAATTGCTAGAAGCACCGATGCTGCAAACATAGTAGAACCCCTTTTCCTGCTTTTGCTTCGTCCAGATTTTGATTTGTGGGGACAGCACAGTTCCTTGCAAGCGCTTGTAAATATTCTGGAGAAGCCACAGAGCCTTGCTACTTTAAAACTCACTCCTAGTCAAGTCATTGAACCTCTGATTTCGTTTCTGGAATCCCCATCTCAGGCCATTCAGCAACTTGGCACAGAATTGCTCTCTCATCTTCTTGCTCAAGAACATTTTCAGCAAGATATTACAACAAAAAATGCAGTTGTGCCCCTTGTGCAGCTTGCGGGAATTGGAATATTGAACTTACAACAAACGGCAATAAGAGCACTGGAAAAAATCTCCACAAGCTGGCCAAAGGCAGTTGCTGATGCTGGAGGAGTTTTTGTGCTTGCAAAGGTTATAATTCAAGATGACCCTCAGCCACCTCATACATTGTGGGAATCTGCTGCATTGGTTCTCTCTAATGTTCTGCGTTTCAGTGCTGAGTATTACTTTAAAGTTCCTTTAATAGTTCTTGTGAAAATGTTGCACTCAACAGTGGAGAGCACTATCACAGTGGCTCTTAGTGCGTTACTTGTTCATGAAGGGAGTGAAGCTTCAAGTGCTGAACAGATTACTGAAGCTGGTGCTATAGATGCCTTAATGGTCCTTTTAAGATCTCATCAGTGTGAAGAAGAATCTGGACAGTTACTTGAAGCCCTATTTAACAATGTGAGGGTACGAGAGATGAAGGTTTCCAAATATGCAATAGCACCTTTATCGCAGTATCTGCTTGACCCACAAACCAGGTCACAGTCTGGCAAGCTTCTTGCAGCTCTCGCTCTAGGAGACCTCTCTCAGCATGAAGGACTTGCTAGAGCTAGTGATTCTGTCTCTGCATGTCGTGCATTAATAAGCTTGCTTGAAGATCAGTCGACAGAAGAAATGAAGATGGTGGCTATTTGTGCATTGCAAAACTTTGTCATGCACAGCAGAACTAATAGGCGAGCTGTTGCAGAAGCAGGTGGCATATTGGTGATTCAGGAACTATTACTCTCTCCTAATCCAGAAGTTTCCGGACAGGCAGCATTGCTGATTAAGTTTTTATTTTCTAATCACACACTTCAAGAATATGTGTCAAATGAGCTCATCAGATCTTTGACAGGTAAGTTACAATTGAAAAAGTTTAATCCTCTATTTTTCTTTCTTTTTTTTCTTAATACATGTTGATATATTGCATTAAAAAATCCAGAGAATAAACCCATTTTTTTCTTTAATCCCATATGCCCATCAAGTTATATGTGTTTATTAATCATTTCTATATTAATTAAATTCCATGATGTACATATATTTAAGTGCAGTTACAAACTCATACATGTCATCACTTTATTCAATATCATATATCCACCAAGTAAAATTTCATGCATATATTTTTTTTTTTTTGGATAAGTAATAAGATTATATTGATATAAAAAAGGAAGACCCTAGTACACAGGGAGTGAACAAGGGAAAAGAAATCAAATACAAAAATAGCAAGAGTCTAGGAAATCAATAAACGAAGGGAATGATTGTTTTTGCAAAGCAAACAACCAATCCCTTAAAGTTCTAAAAAAGATTAGCTTGAGGTCCGGAATAGATCTCTCAATATCTTCAAAACATCTACTATTTCTCTCCCTCCAAAGACACCACATTAAGCAATAAGGAATGACGAACCAAATATAACCATTTTGATGATGACCAAAGCTGCCTTGCCAACACTCTAACAGCCCCAAAACCATGTGTGGCATAACCCAAGTTACTCCAAATAGACCCAAAACCATCGACCATAGATCCATAGCACAAGGACAATGAAGGAATAGATGGTCAACCAATTCACCATTTCTCTTACACATGTAGCACCAATCCAAAATCCACACCTTCCTCTTTCGTAAATTATCAATTGTCAAACATTTCCCTAAGGCAGCAGTCCAAACAAAGAAAGCTACCCTAGAGGGAATCTTCTGCTTCCAAATACTTTTCCAAGGAAAACCAAGGAAAGTTTTGCCAACTAAAATTTTATAATAATCACTAACCCTAAAACCCTTATGTTTGCTAGGAATCCAACACATTTTATCCTCACCTAGCCCCCTTAAAGGAGAAGCATAAATGGTTTCCATGAAGTCTGACATAGCCTCTAGATCCCGATCATGCACCCCCCTAAAGAATCTCACATCCCAAAGGAGGACACCATTGGCGGACTTCCTAAGCTTAGCCACACTGGCATCCTTATTCCTACAAAATCTGAACAAGTCAGGATATCTAACAGCAAGAGAAGTCTCTCCACACCACTGGTCTTGCCAAAACTTCACTCTAAACCCATCACCAATATCATACAAAATATGGCGTGAGAAAGAAGGCCATCCCTGACTGATATTTTTCCATAAACCAACACCATAAGGGCCATACACAGATTTGGTACACTAGCCCACCACCCCCCCCCCCCCCCCCCCACTCATCCATATTTCATCTCTAACACTTGTCTCCAAAGGGCATCTTTCTCAATCCCAAATCTCCAGAGCCACTTCCCAAGTAAAGCTTCATTGAAAAGTCTTATCTTCTCTATCCCTAAGCCACCCGAAGATATAGGAGCACAAATAGTAGCCCATTTAACCAAATGAATTTTAGGATCATCTCCAAAACTGCCCCATAAGAAATTCCGCTGGAGCCTCTCAATTCGGTTAGCCACACTAGCAGGTATAGGAAATAAAGATAGAAAGTAAGTGGGTAAATTAGATAGGGTGCTTTTGATTAGGGTGACTCTACCTCCCTTGGATAAATATAAGCATTTCCAACCCGCCAATCTCCTCTCCATTTTCTCCAGAATTGGATTCCATATAGACTTATTCTTGAATTTAGCACCCAAAGGAAGACCCAGATATTTCATTGAGAAAGAACCCTGCTTGCAGCCAAGAACGACCAGGAAAAGGTCAATATTATGGACTACCCCAACCGGAACAAATTCTAACTTCCCCAGGTTAATCTTTAGACCCAGCACTGCCTCAAACCAGATAAGAATCATACGAAGAATCAAAATCTGATCTAAATCAGCCTCACAAAAAATTAGCGTGTCATGCATATTTTTAAATGCAGTTACAAAATCATATACTAAAGTTCTCATTTTCTTTAGTCAGCCTCATATATTCTTAAAGTTATACATGTTTATTCATTGTTAGTATGCATTTTAATTATCTGTTCCATTTTCTTATGGTTACTTTCCCCAGTGTTCGTATAATATTTTCTTTGATTTGACTAAGATTGTATTTAGTAGCAAATAAAAACGTACTCCCTGAAAATGTTTGTTATTTTCTGATTTTTTTAATGGTTAACTTGTTAAGAGATAAATACCCTTGACTCTAGAAAATTAAATACTAATAACCTAATTAGGTACTAAGACTTAAAATAAAGTAAAATTGACCAATAAAAATATAATTCACTATCCAAAATTAAATAAGACTAAATTAAAATATATATTTCTTTGTGTATCCTACATCACTAACAAACTAAGAGAAGCATTTATTGTGTAATCATTGGGAGCTCACGGAATTCAGCTTGGGAACTAATTTATAGAGAATCTGTCAAGGAAATTACTTGAAAGAGTAACTTCTGGAGAGGAAAGATTTCAACAAGAAAACTAGAACTTGTCTTCTTATCCTGGTAGTGGTGCTGTTCTCAAAACTGTGATTGTTAGACTAGCAGCCTTATGTTAGAACTTGCCTGGATAATTGCTCCAGAAATAAATTTTGATATCTGATAATTTGATCAACAGACGTAATTCTTAACTGGTGTTCTATGTTTAGTAGGTTAATAAATCTATTGTTCAGTAGCTTGGAATTGTGAGTTATGCTCTCTTTCCTTTGGGTTTCATGGGATATTTCTGGTTCAGTCCTTATTTTTTGGTTGGCATGGGAGAATCTATAGACGAGTCAACTGGGGTAGCTTGGCAGGCTAGTCCTTTGTGCTTGTTTTGTTGTTTCTGGCTGAAAGAGAATAGCCAAATGTTTGAGCGCGAGATACGTGTTTGGTGAAGTCTGACCCTAATTATTCTTCCTGATCTTTTTTCCTTTTTTGGATTTCTGTAAATTGTTTTCCTCAGCAGTTCTGAAGTTTGTTTTCCTCAGCATTTCTAAAGTTTATAAAAAATAAATAAATAAACCAAAAAAGATTTTGAGAGAGAGAGAGGGAGAGATTTTCTGCAACTAAGGAATGGCAAAAGAGTTGGTAAAGGCTTATTGAAATAGACAGTTGGTAAAGTGATTTAGGAGTTCTACGTGACTGATGCATGCAAATTAGAGTAAAGAACAAAGGAAACTTTTGTGTGTAAGAGTAAAGTGAAGAAACATGAACAAATTCAATCTAGTTGAGATGAGTGTAGAAGTAATGAGGTATGGAAGGGCAATGTCATTATTATAGTTGAAACCTGGCACGTCATAAGTAAAAAGTAGACAACCGGCGTAACCCATTGCACACAGACCTTTCTCCTCTAAGAGCACCAATGAGATGGAGTGCTTTGTAGTTTTGAATATGATAAAAGTTTGAAAGGAAAGCTTATCAGGGAGAGAGCAAATGGACAAAATATGTATTCTTACTGCATGTTGCAAGATTTGGCCCTTCACATCTAAATGACCTTTTGATCTTTTGAAGTTGCTATTGTTATAATTATATATAACAATTATATAAAGTAGCCCAACATGTCTTAATGTAATATTCATATCTTTATTAAAGAAACTTCTAGACAAAGATCATGAACAAAACTTTGTGAAGATAGTGGATTGGCAGAGCATATACACAGCAATCAACTTTTACCTTATTGTTATAATTTTCTTTTATGCAAGTCCTATATTCTGGTTTATTCTCTGATTGTTGAGAAGTAGGCATCCTCTTGCTTTCCTTTCCATTAAACATTGAATCCTATCATTTCATTGTTTTGCAGCTGCACTAGAAAGAGAATTGTGGTCATCTGCAACAATCAACGAAGAGGTTTTGAGAACCTTAAATATGATATTCACAAACTTTCCTAAGCTCCATATCTCTGAAGCTTCTACACTCTGCATTCCCCATTTGGTAGGAGCACTTCAATCTGGTAGTGAGGCCGCTCAGGAATCTGTATTGGACACCCTGTGCTTGTTAAAACATTCTTGGTCAAACATGCCAATAGATATTGCAAAGTCACAGGCCATGGTTGCGGCCGAAGCCATTCCCATCCTGCAAATGCTCATGAAAACCTGCCCTCCAAGTTTCCATGAGAGAGCAGACAGCCTGTTGCACTGCTTACCAGGCTGTTTGACTGTTACTATTAAGCGAGGGAACAACCTAAAGCAGGCAATGGGAGGCACAAATGCCTTTTGTCGATTGACAATAGGCAATGGTCCTCCACGACAAACCAAGGTATTTGTTCCATTGAATCAATATGTGCTAAAACAAACCATTTATTTCCATGCTTATATGCTTGGTTGAAATCATAACTTGGGCTAGGGGTGCTCAGATATTGATTCTTTACTTTTGGCAGAATGTTAGGAATGATGACTTATTGTTGCTGCTTTTTTTTTTTAATAAGTGAATCACTATTACTTTTTGTTGGATTGTTTTCATATGATGGCAAAACCCTATGTTGATTTCCATTGGAGTTGCAATCTAGTTATAAGGCAATGAAGGGTTTCAGAATATTATCTTTGAATGATTTGGGAGCACCTTGGCCTGTCACCTAACTTAGTTCTCATTGGCAATGACATTATTCCCCATCTTTTTGAAACTTTATGACAAGTAAATTTACCAATGGGCTCTAACTCAAAGTACCTCCTCTCCTTGTAAGATTTCGGTGGAGGGTGAGGTTGGGGTCTTGGATTCACCGGGTACATAAATTGCCCTTTGAATTAGTTGGCTTTAATTTTCTTGAGAAGTGCAGGAGTTGCACTTCTTATATATAATATGATATTTGTATGTGGTTAACTGAAGCTTGGGCAGGCAAGGCCCTAGCCTCTATCATGTGTCAATTGCTCTTTCTTTTTCCCTTATAAATTTGTATTAATTGCAAAATGTAGACCAATAAGTTGTATCAATTTTTTCCTCTCTCTCTCTCTCTCTCTCTCTCTCTCTCTCTCTTACACGCTCACACTCATACTATATTCCCTTTTTTCCACATGAAACCATGCATTCATGTCACTTAATAAAAATTTGCATGCTGCTTCTCATGTAAGAGCATTCTACAACTTATCAGTTTCCTTGCAAATCAAACATATACCTTTCACTCCCTTTCTCAAAAAAGACACCCTCAATTGAAGTGCATGCCCGTTTTCCTAAATCTTCTTTATCAAAAAAGATTTCATGGCATGTTATATTGATTTGAATTATTTAAAGTTTTATTGAATGTGGTGCCTGTAAATTTTTAACTTGATTATACCTAATATCATTCTCTCATAGTACATGTAAATGAAATTCATAATGACATTTCTTTATCGGATAATGCTACTTTGCACATTAGTTTTCGCACAGTTTTCTTTCTTCTTTTTTTCTGAACAGTTTAACAATAGAAATATTATGCACAATCAGCTGGGGATGATGCCTCATAAAGTAGAGATCACTAATTTGAATCTCCCATTCCCCCCCCCCCCCCCTTCACTTGGGGGCTAGAAAATACTTCACAAAAAAAAAAAAAAAAAAAAAAAAAAAAAAAAAAACCATATGATGTGAATTTTTCCCACATTGCACAATTTTAAACTCGTACTCTATAATGACACACGAGAGACCTTTTACTAATATGTTTCACATTCTATTCTATGTCATGTAATCTTTCAATCAGCCTGTAAGTACTTTCATACTAAAATGTCCTTTTGTCATTATTAGGTGGTGAGCCACAGTACCTCGCCTGAATGGAAAGAAGGGTTTACATGGGCATTTGATGTACCCCCAAAGGGACAAAAGCTCCATATCCTTTGCAAAAGCAAAAATACTTTTGGGAAGGTAATTAGATTTCCATTTACATGCTTTTAGCACTTGTCTCCTGGTTGAGAGATTCATTCACATTGCTGTCACCATGCAGTGTATGGTTGCGGTGCTCATTCTAATGAAAAATAAGTAGTTTATTATTGTAAACCTTTGCTCGTTTTGTTTCACTGTGCCCTTCATACTTTGATGTGGTGCACTGTAATTGTCCACAATGGTAGAGTACAATCCGCTTACAATGTTTTCATATTTCTGATTGAGAATGGTGGTTTTTTCAGTCAACACTGGGAAGAGTGACCATTCAAATTGACAAAGTTGTGACTGAAGGAGTATACAGCGGATTATTCAGCCTTAATCATGACAGCAACAAAGATGGCTCTTCTCGAACGCTTGAAATAGAGATTATCTGGTCCAACAGGATGTCAAATGAAGACATGTAAAGGATACAATATCTTCATATTAGCAAACACAGTAAATACTGGTGCCGCAAACTACAAAGAAAGTTGAGAAAGGTGGCATTAATGGTATCCTGATGGGGCGTGTGAAGTTAGTTTTCTTGTAATTATTGACATATTTTGCAGGTCCAGTTTTGTAGTCTGAAAGACTAAGCTGCTCGAGGTGTAAGTGTAAATTATATTTATTAATTTGTCAGGGGTGATAAGTCATAAGAGGATTGAACAGGGGTCCTATGGTACAGAGAATTTTAAAGCTGATCAGAAGTTTGTTGTACAGGTCAGTTTATAGGCACTAGCAATTTAAACAAACCAGAGAGAAATGGCATTTGAAAGTGATGGAATTGAGCTTTTTTTGCACTGAGTGGTGCCTTTGCAGTGAGATTGGGCTGTACCTAGCAACTTATCAATTATATGAAAGCCGCTATACAGAAAATGATTCCGATAAAAATCTCTCAAGTTGACACAGCTTTTTTGAAGTTTTTTTTTCCTTAATATGTTCACAATGATCAATCATGTATATATATATAATCGAAGCCTTTGAAACTCCCACAATTTTTCACGTTACCACTATTTTCTTTTTCTTTTTATTTTAAATTTTTTTTATTTTAGGTTTTATATCTTGTATATTTATTATTTCTCTTCAATGTGTAATTATCTTATCAAGTGTTACAATAGTTTAGTTTAAGTAAAATTCTATTAATTAGATATATATTTCAAGAGCTTGAAAATTCTTATGTTTCCACAATTTTTCAAGTCACCACTATTTTCTTTTTCTTTTTTATTTTAGGTTCTATATCTTATATACTTATAATTTCTCTTCAACATGTAATTATCTTATCAAAGTAAAACTCTATTAGTTAGATATATGTTTCAAGAGCTTGAAAATTCTACTGCTCCCACAACTTTTCACGTCACTACTATTTTCTTTTTCTTTTTATTTTAGGTATTATATCTTATATATTTATTATTTCTCTTCAATGTGTAATTATCTTATCAAGTGTTTCAATAATTTAATTTAAGTAAAACTTTATTAGATATATGTTTCAAGAGCTTGAAAATTCCACTTCAACTAAAATTTTATAACAAAAATTTCAACAAATATAAACCCCTGCCAAGGTCGAAACACTTCATACTCACTAAAATTTTCACAAAGAAAACACAGCAAATTGAAGCCATGGTAAGAAGCATGAAGGCTAAGAAGAAACAGAGAATTGAAAGAGATGATGACAAGGACAAAGACGACATAATAAGCAGTCTATTGGACAGTCTCCTTACTGGCATCCTCTCATATCTCCCAATACGAGACTGTTGCAACAAGCGTTTTGTCCAGCAGGTGGAGGCCTCTCTGGGCTCTTATTTATGTTAAACCCATTCTCAGTTATTCATGGAGAGCCAGGCTTCTGTTGCATTTTTGAGGGGTAAAACTCCACTGACCCAGTCCCATTTTAACCTCTAAGTGCATCCATTCAATCCTGTAATCATAAATTGGTATACTGTTAATTTGCTGTTAATTTTTTTTAACCTCTTCCGATGAACATTGGCACCGTTCTCTACTCCAGCTTTTGAAAATCGTTTATGGAGACCCATTTAGTCCTCCTATTCAAGACTGATAAATATATTATCAGATTTCTACGCCAATTCCTAATAGTGTTCCTGACCCTCCAGCCCCTTTTTGAGTGTCTTGAGAAGATTTGTGAATTAAATGTGACAAAATTCCAATACAATTCTTTGGGTACAATATTTTTTCCTTAATTAAATTTAAACACTAGACCTGAAATTTCCGGACAAAACCCTTGCTTCTCACCCCCACCCCCGCCCCACCCTAAAAACCCAAAAAACAAAAGAAAAACAAAAGGGCATTACCATAATTTCAAAAGCTTGCTCATGGGCTTGAAGCCTTGAATGGATTGCATGAATTATGAAGAGTGCAGGTAGCAGCCACATGATTCATTCAGACGGAAAAGAAGCAGTTGTATGAGATTACGGTCGCTCCCTGAGATACTTCTTCCATTCAGACCATCAAGCCCCATAGAATATTTGAGGAAAGAAAAGAGTGCATAAACATTAAATGCCAGAAGCTCCAGAGCAAAAAGCGTAGCAGTTTTCAAAGCTGAAGGTTCTCAGACTTCAAAAACCAGCTTACAATATATTTAATATATCAAGTGCGGGGTCCATTGTGGTTCTTTCTAAGGGATGCTATCATGCTAGGCTCTCCTAATTAATAACCAAAATTTAATAATCACCCGTGGCATAAATTATCATTTCTATCATTTACACTGTTTACCCTGCTTATCGATCATAATTTCTATAATTCTCAAACATGATGGAATAGATGAGCTACAGAAGTGAATATGAGACTAATGTATAGCTTATAATGGGAAATTTCAGTATGGAGACAACACAAAATGGATCAGAGCAGATATGCCTTAACACAAGACAGAGCAAAGCAATTATCATGCACCTCAAATGGACATACATCAAATAGTACATGCTGAGATCCCCCACGTAACAGTTGAGAGGGAAATCTTGACTGTCATGCACAATGGCAAACTTACACCTTTACATTCTTACTCAAGTGTTGCAGACTACATAAGTGAGCACATCCCATTCTAGAGTCAAAAAATCATACTGAACAACTTGAGATTCTGTCAACTTTGGCCCCCACAGAGATGAAACAACCATATGCCTCAAAAGTGAAATGGTATGGGAAAGCAACACCTCCTAATAAGATCAAAACATAATTAATTTGCAGCAGCAACCAGTGCAGAGCGAGCTCGTGTAAAAGAAGCAATAAGCGATCCAAGTTGCAACCTATCATTGCACGCAAGACTCAACCTGTACCTGCAAATAAAAACCAATAAAAGAGAGTAACGCAATTGAAGCCTCAGGAAGTCTGAAGTCAATTTCCATAGTCCACTCAAACAGGTCCAACAAAATCCTCCAAAAAGATAAAAGTACTGAATTCTTATTGATGTAGTTTCAGGTAGCTTATTTGCTAAAAGTGAGACAAAAAACTAAAAGCTCCCAGCCAAACAGCAGTGTTCCAGTTAAGTACCACATTTGATGTGCACATTGTGCAAAATCACTACTGAACTACATCCCTCAAATGTTTAATTCATGGTTTATCAAGGTTAGTAGAACTTAAACAGAATTTATAAGAGATTAAGATGAATCAATAAAAAATTTAATAGTATTAGGCATTTTAGTCATCTTTTTTTGCGGGAGAGAGAATGAATGGCAGTACCAAAAATGAATGCACATTACATGCCTTAACTAGCCAATATCTGCTAATAATAAATTAATGACACATCAGCTATACGTGTTAGTATAACCATCTAGATCCCACATGGCCCCCTTCTCTGGTGCCAATGGTTTGAAACTTCCATCACATAGATCAAAGTCTAGATAATAGCGGACAGTAAAAAATGCAGGCATATTAAATTGAATATATATATATCGTCTAGATGCAATTTTAGATGTACACATCTGTGAACTGATTTATTGTATCATGGACACTTACATGCATTGTTACATCACTTACTGAAGTGAAACAATGATTAAGTTCAACATCTACTTTATAATTGAGAACAGAAATAGCAAATAAGAAAGACCAAGATATGGGAACATACTCTATATAAGCCATTACATCACTTACTGAAGTGAAACAATGATTAAGTTCAACACCTACTTTTATAATTGAGAACAGAAATAGCAAATAAGAAAGAGAAAGATATGGGAACATACTCTATATCAGCCATATCATTAATTAACTGAACTCGAATATCTGATGGCATTTTGATCTTGAAAACAAACCTGTTAGAACAATGCAGTGAAGATGAGATCAAATAAATAAAATTAACAGTGGACAACTGGCATAATGAACAGCACTTACATTGTCACCTCTCTCACAATATCTACCAAGGCCAATCCTTTCCTTGTCTTCATTTCAGATATTCCTATCAAAGTTAAGCACAAAAATAAATATATTAATGGATGGGGAAATAGGAACTTGTACAGAAATGTCGCTAGTTTTAACGATAGCAGTATATTAAAAAAAAAGGAGGGGGTGTGGTGTATACGTTTGAAGCTCTCAGTAAAAGATTCATTCAAAAGCCAGTATGATATCTGCTCAATGTCTTTGGGCAATGGATTTCCAGTGCACAGGTATACAGCTTCTTCTGTTATCTGCTGAGAAGCCATATGTGTTGACTGCATACATCAAAAAGATATTGACAATGTCTTTAGGACCTGTTCACAAAGAAAAAACAAAAACTAGAAAACAAACATAACCCAGAATTCCAATGTCAAGAATCCATGATGAGAATGAAGAAAGTAAATCCGTATTATCAAGTATAAGGGCTTAGATCTTTAGCAAAAAAAAAAAGTATAATGGCTTATTTTTGCTCTTTAGGGGGAGAGAGGGAGAGAGAGGTTGAAAAGTCACAATAATGGGATGCGGATACAAGAACAGTTGATAAAGATTCATAGAATGCTTGCTTGTCAATGATTTCATGTTTTGGCACAAAGCTAAATAACATACAAGTCATGAGCATTTTGAAGCAAGAAACTCTTTAAACATCTTTCACATTCTATAGCAACAATGGGCACAAATCCTACCAGTAGCAATTTCAAGTTTACCCCAAAACATATCACATTTCATCCGATCAACATATGGCACAATTATCCATTTTCTTTCATATGTTGTTTTGGCTGTGATAAGTTGTTAATCAAAATAATTTGAAAAGGAAAAAATATTTGAGGGCCACTGTGATTGGTCAAACTGATAATCATGATTACCCACTGAACCACCAACATTGTGGCCATACTTCTGTTCTACACATTCAATTTGGCAATGTTACTAACCAATAACAATGATCATTTGAGCATCCAGTACCATCTTCTAAGCGATAAATTGCATACTTAACAGCTTTGTAACAACCTATCATCTTCCTAATCCACATTTGTAAAGAACAAAAATACAACACCCTTCCCCCCATCTACACCCCCAAACACACACACAGGCAACAGCATCAGCAAAATTTGAGGGGGGCAAATTCTTATAACCTGCAAAATATTCAGAGCCTTTCTCATATCACCGTTGCTAAGTCGCACAAGTGCCGCTAAGCCAGTTTCGGGTACATCAAGCCTAGTCCAATGACAAAAATTGTTAAGAGGCAAATCATTAGTTCGTAATCCAAAACACAATTAAATAAATAAAATTTATAATGTAGCATAAGTACTCTGGCATCATTTATCGATGAATTTTCAAAGTTATTAAAGCAAAACAAAAGGAGTGGCCATCCAAGGGTATGGTAGTAAATGAGCCGAGTTGACTATTAAAAGATGAGGATTGGTTCATTTAATTTTATTTTAAACATGAGTCAAACTCAATCTTACGACCAAGCTAGATAGCTTGTTCAAGCTCTATCTTTTCTTGTCAAAAAAATTTGAGCTTGTACACAAGCTACTTGATTAACATATCCTTTATATAAATCAAATACCACAGCTAATTGTTTTTACTATTTACAAATTTATTCTAATGATAATGCTCTTAACAATTCTTTGATGAATAATAATGCTTTATTAAAAAAAATCAGTATGCAAGAAATATACCAAGGAAATAAGAAGAGTCATGAAAAAGAACAACTATCAATAAACGTAAGCAAGGATGGAGATGACTAGTAATCCCTTAACAATTGACGCATAACACTAGAATCCAAAACGTAAATGTAATTAATAATTACATTTATGCCAAAATCCACCCACAACAATCCATCAAAAGTTTCAAGATAATACAAATGTAATTAATAATTTTAAAAAACAATATACTTACTTTTCAGCTTCTATAACATGTTTGAGTCGCTCAGTTACATGAAAAGAATCAAGAGGAGCAAAACGAAACCGAGTACATCTTGACTGTAGTGCGGGGATAATCTTGTTGACATGATTGCAAATAAGAGCAAACCTAGTGTTCCTTGTGTATTTTTCAATCACTATACCACAAAGCATAATAAAATAGGTGTATGAGTACAATGAAATGGAGCAAAAATTAAATAAAGTCCAAGCGTAACAACTTATACAGTTATACCTCTACGCAAGGCAAATTGTGCATCCTTCGTCATAGCATCAGCCTCATCTAGTAAGATCAACTTTACAGATGCCTTTGCACTGTTAAAAAACAAAATTATTTTGTAATCAACTACAGGAATGAAGTACATTTCCCCCAGTGAATTTTTCATGCCAAGAAGCAATATACCTTGGGTTTTGCAAAATTGAGAAGAATTGAATGTGAAATGCAACATTAGAACTAGAGCACAAACAAATAATTTAATGGTCGGATAAAAACTGACCAGGATACTCTATCATGGGAATCCCCAAAAAGTTGAAGAAATGTATGATGTTTAGTCAGCTTTGGCAATCTTATTACTATCTTGCAGATTGTAAATATTATATAGGAACTCTTCTTCACACTTTAAAGCAGTTGTCGAAGTACAATAAGAAATAGGGAATGGATAAAAAATCGAAGAGTGCTGAAGGTCCCACAAAACACCAGTTTCCATTGTCTGCGTTCATAGTAACATTTGGGGGCAGAGAAGGCATTATAACAAATTAGCCCAGATATGTAAGTTCATTTACAACTCAAAACCCAGTATGAGGCATTGTTGAAATGATGAAATATACACAGCCCAAGTGGACACACTCAAACATCAAAGGAACATAAATTTAAAAATGATAATGAGTAACATGATGAAAAATACCCAAATGAGAAGCTTTGAGTGCTTGCAAAATCTTGGATTTGTTGTCGCACAACATCAATTCCCCTATCGTCCGATGCATTGAGCTCCAGAATCATATTGTGGAATTGCGCTCCATAAAGCTTGCGCGCCACAGCAAGGATAGTCGACGTTTTACCAGTGCCAGGTGGTCCATACAATAGAAGATGGGGCAATCTGTTCTCGCTCGTCAGCCTATCAACTATTTAAACCCAATAATTAAACAAGGTTATAGGAAATATATAAACAAATTAAAATTTAAGCTCCATTATCTTTTTTTCTTTTTATACCATAATTTGGTAAAAGAAATAAAATGATAGAAAAACAACATAAATGTAAAGCTTGCACTAGGCTCGTTTGTAATTGTGTATAATATATTGCTCTCTCTTGCGTCCTAAATAAGCAACAAATCGTAAAATTCAATACTATTATGTTTTCCTTTCTTTTCCCAAATTTTCTCAGCAACCAAACAAATTGAAACATAACCCTAAAATTTGACAACGGAATTGTGTTATAGTTTACTACCCTCTCCCTAGAGTTTCCAATTTCCTGGAGTAAACAGATCATTACAGCAAGAATATAGAAAACCCTAGAGAAACAATAGGTAGAATCGGACTCATCCAAAATGCGAAGTCTCTACTTTTTCTTTCTGAACCCTAGGAAATGAGAGAGAGAGAGAGAGAGAGAGAGTTACTAAACTGGTATCGACAATGTCGCGGTGAGCAGCCACATCAGCCAGGGACTGAGGGCGGTACTTCTCGACCCAGGGAGTGGCTTTGGATTCGCCAGGGACGACGACGTTTTTGCCCTTGTTGTTGTTGTTGTTGTTGTTGTTGTTGTCGTCGTCGTCGTCAATGTCCATGAGAGAAATTACCTCCGTCATGATGAAAATTTTATGGTGTTGCTGGATTTGGGGGCTGTGTTTCTTTTTTTTTGAGTGTGAAGAAGAGGGAGTGTGTGTGAGACAGTGACAAAGCGGGGTTCTTTTGGCCAATACAACACTGATGAATGGCGCCAATCATACATTTGAGGCCCGCTCACACGAGAAATTATTATTTACCCATGTAGGGTTGTTGAGTTCAACGAGACGATGTCATTTATACAAATTAATATATAAGCTTCCTAATAGTTATAAAGAATAAAAAATAAAAATTATCAGATGATGTTATATTTGTATAAATAACAGCATTTTATTAGTTGGGAAGTCAGAAATGACTATGTCAGCAGTCTTCTTATTGGACTTAGGGTCCGTTTGGATATCGCTGAAAACTGAAAAATATTGTAGCAAAATAATTTTTAAATGTGTAAATAGTACCATGGGACTCATTTTTAATGAAAAAGTTGCTGAAAAGTGAAATTTGTGGGTCCTTGAACAGTACACGATGTGTACTGATTGACTGAAAAAAAGTTTGAAAAGTCAAAATTTGCGATTACTGTTCATTGAACAGTACATGAACAGTAACCACAAATCTAAAAAACGCGTGAAAAAAAAAAAAAAAAAAAAAAAGATGAAAAACGCAAACGCGCTAGTTTTCAGCGCAATCCAAACGTAGGTTTAATAATTTCTTCGATCACACACAGTTCATGATATTACGATTAGGGTAACCATTTTTTTTTTTTTCCTTTTTCACAGTAATAAGTTTTTTAACAGAGAAGATTTGTTGAAGTTCACGAAGATGGATTTTTTTTGCCATTTTTAGCAATAATTTCGTTAATTGGCATGTTTTTGAAACATTTTAGTAAATTAGCATCTCGAGTTTGTTAGACTCGATTTTGATGAAGGAAATCGAGTCTAATACACTCTATTTATGCTCTAGTAGAGGCTGATGTGAATTTTTTGTACACGTGGAACTCGAAGCTAACACACTCAATTTATGCTTTGGAGAAGAAATATTACACATCTAGAGAACACGGTTACACGGAGAAGAAGAAGAAAGATTTTTTTGCAAGTGGGTTCGGTTTTGCAAGTAGAGAGTTCCTTCAATGCCCAGACGCAAACACAAATAATTGCCTAGATTCAACAAGGAACAAACCCAAATTCAACAAGGAACAAGGAAAAACAAAAAACACTAGCCCAAACTGAACAAGGAACAAGGAAAAACAAGAGGAAAAAAAAAACACTAGCCCAGATTGAACAAGGAACGAGGAAAAACAAGAGGAAATAAAAACACTAGTGAAAAGATCTGAAAAATCAGTGCCATTATGGGTAGCGAAGCTACTTCCTCTCCTCCACCAAATTACCAAGATTGATTCAGGTATTTGTTTTGGGTTTTGTGTTTGTTTTTGTTTATGGGTTTTTGGGGCTAGAAGTGGGAGAGAATGGTGTTGTTTGCAGGAACTGGTGGATTTTTTTTCAAAGGGAGAAGAAGAGGTTCATAGAAGAAAAGAAAAGGATCGGTTTTCTGGGTTCTGGATTTGTCTCCATTGTTTGTTTATGTGTTTTCTAGGTTTTGGGTTTGTCTCCACTGTGTTTTCTGGGTTTTGGTGGTCTGTGCTTTTTGGGTTTGGTGTTCTGGTTTTATTTGAGGGAAAAACTCAAGTTCCACGTGGATAATTCCCCACCTCAGCACTACGAGCACATGGAACTCGAGTTGCTATAGTGAACTCGAGGCTAAGAGACTTGAGATGTTAGTTTGCTAATAAGTTTAGAAACGATGCTTACTAACTAATATGTTTGAAAATAGGTGTTATATGGCAAATTTGGCCTCACGATGATGACCATAAAGAGTCTTCAAAAATTCAAAGAATCAAATTGAAAAACGAAGTGTGTCTTGGAGCTCAAGAATAGAATTACAACTAGTCACTAACGTAAACGATGCACGAGAATAACTACTAAATGAGTTTTAGGGGAAAAAAAAAAACCTTTATTTTTTAGTTGGAATAGTAAACAAAAATGCATGAAATAAAAAAATAATAATAATAAAAAATGGCAAATTACACTTTGGCCACCTGTGGTTTGCCCAAAAAAACATTTTGCCTACCTGTGATTTAAAAATTAATACTTTATCTATCTAAGGTAAGTTTTGGTTGTCTCCAATTATCCACATTTGTTAAAAACAGGGATAAATTTGTATTTTTGCTACCGTTTTACGTCTCTCTTCTCTCAAAACATAAAAATATAAAAATTCAAGAGAAAAGAAGATCTAAAAGTTAGGTTTTGTAAAAATCAAAACTAACTTTTAGATCTTTTTTCTCTAACCTTTGAAGGAATTCACTATCCCATACTTGAAGTTTAAGAGTCTTCATGTTTCAAAGAACTTCTGAAGTGGATTTCATCCTATTGTCATTGGCTTCCATGATCTTAGATTGGTATCTCTTCTAGACTCTTGTAAGGGGTATATTGCAACCCATAACTATTAAAGTTGCAACTAATGCAGCAAATGACCCCAAACCTAAATTTGTATGTAGAATGTAGATTGCTAAGGATATTTGTATAGACAACATCCATATTATGTTTAAGTACCAAATGAAGTATGTGATTCTTTGGCTATCTACACTCATATAGTTGATGATCTCTCCACTAGTGTGGTTCTGGTGAGATTGACTTGACAGGAGTAAGCCTTTTTTGTATATGCAAGATATAAGAGCAACTCTAAGGCGAAGGCAAAGCAGGCATGCCCCAAAAATCTATTGCTTATGTGCGATTGTCTTAACTATTTTAACACCTAAAAAGGCTAGAGTTAGAAGCATGGTTGTCAAAATCATGATCTAGATTGTAGGATCACACGATTTTACGATCTCACATCATCAAAACATTTAGGGTCACACTAGGATCGTAAAAATGGTAGGATTGTATGTCAGATCGTATAAGGTTGTAGGATCGTATGGGATCCTACCAAAACATCAATTTTCAGTTTTTTTTTATGGGATAAATTTTTGGTTTTGATGAACCTTTAAGGGTTTTTATTTTTCTATGTTGTGATAGTATGACTTTTTTTTTTTTTTTTAATAAAATTATGTTAACCTAAGCAATTGTTTTTTAGTTTCTATTCACTTGCAATCAAAATGAATGAATGTTTCATCATTTCTAAATGAAGACTTTATATTGCTTTGCTACTTTTAAGCTATAATGTTGTTAAATTTGTTTGATCAATATACTAATTATTACTAAAATGTTTTTCTTATATATAATTTTATCAGTATGCTTGTATTTGTATATTTATTGATTGATTGATTGATTTTTTTGGCCATTCTCTGTAATTGTTATTGAGTGTAGTATAACTTGAATAGTTAAATGTGAAGTTGTATCTTGATCTCTTTTGCAACTTTAGCATACAAATATACAATATATACATAGATGATGAAATGAATGACGATGATTACGACGGTGGCTATAAGAACTCTAGAATGAGAATAATTAAATGTTCACTTCACCTTAATATTCATCTTACTTTTAGATTTCATATTTTAGTTAGCTAGTTTCCATTTGATAACTTATTTTTGATTTTAAACTTAGAACTTATAACTTAGAAAATATTTCCACGTGTGTTGATAAATATTTTAGTATTTGGTTGTTAATTAAACATTTATTGAACTTTTTAGATACATTGAGTCAAAACTTAAATATATTTATTTCATTAATATAAATGTAGCAATGTATGACATGTAAATTACATCATATAATGCAAATTTTTGTTTTTTATGGATAAATTCACAATTTACGTGATTATTCAACACATAAAGTCATTATCCAACATATAAAGTCATTATCAATGTGTTTTTTGCTTTAAATCTGAAATGTAGGATTTTACAATTTATGATCCGATTATACGATTCACAATCCCACCTACCTTCCACGACCTTACGTAGGATCTCGATTTTGACAATCTTAGCTAGAAGGTACCCACTCTCTAAACTCTTGGTACCTAACAACAAGTAGATTGAGCCAAGTGAAGGTAACAATTTGGACAAGAGTAGCTTTACCATATAAAGATATCCTCTTGCATTAATGTTCATCAGTTTTTCCATAGAGAAGTGGTTTGGCAATGCCATTGGGGACATTGAAGATGATACATGTCTAAAATTTTATAAAAACTAACTTTTAGATTTTTTTTTTTCTCTTGATTTTTTTAGTTTTGTTATGATTTGGGAGGAGAGAGATATAAAAGAGTAGAACAATTTACCCCTATTTTTAACAGAAGTGGGTAATGGGAGACAAACGGAGCTTACTTCAAGTAGGTAAAATGTCAATTTTTAAACCATAAGTAAGCAAAGTGGTTTTCAGGCAAACCACATGTGGGCAAAGTGTAATTTCCCAAAAAAATGATATTGAAAGAAATAATACAAAATTTTATTAGTTAGGCAGAAGAAAGCAATATTGTTTTAAGGCAAAAATGCACTTTTGGTCCCTACATTTTGAGTTAATTCTTATTTTGGTCCCAAAATTGATTTCACTACTAATGCAGTCCCTAAAAAAAGAAAATTGTTTCTATTTTAGTCTCTGCCGTCAACCTACTAACGGAAACCTTCTACGTAACAAACGGAATACCTTGCTTGCTGATGTGGCATTGACGTGACACTGATGTGGCTATTAAAACTGTAAGGACGCGATTCATGGCGGACCGTAACAGTGTCGGGTTCGCACGTGAAAAGGCCCCTAACAACATCATTTGTAGAGCGTGGGTTTGAAAGGCTAGGCCTTGATCGATAGGCGGTGGGTTTTTTGCGGTGTTCGTACCAGTTTACGTTTTCCTACACCCCTGGAGTCTTTCTCCTGGAGGTGGGCTGGGAGGCTCTGGTTTTTGGCCATTTTTCTCAACCCCTTTCTTTAGGTTACTTATTTTTCCTTTTATACTCGCCTGCGTCCACTGTCCTTCGCCCATGTATAGGGTCAATCTTTCCAAAATTGATACTTGTCCCATCAGCCCATATTCAAAGTCGTTGGGGGTGGTTGTAAAAGCCAAAGACTGCGACTCTGTCAGGTTCAGAGCATTGAATGGCAGTGAGAGCAGCTTTCCCTGGATATTTTAGATCTTTCGTCCTGATTTCGGTCCTATACCGTTTTTACCCTTCCTTCAGGGGGGGGGACTTTGGGTCTGCCGAGGACTGAGCCGTCCTCGGCGATATCCACAGGCTATTTTGTCGAGCTTGGGCCATAGCCCTCCTCGGCTTGGGCCTTCGGATTTTCCCCAGGTAGATGGGCCTGGCCCGTAAATCATTTGGGCCCCACAATAGCCCCTCAAAACCCGGCTGTCCAACCTCTTGGTTGGAAAGGGGGGTTTTGGTGATGCCAAACTTCTTCCTACTGCCCAATCAATTTGGCCTTTTAATAATGCTGGCGGCTCCTCATCTGTCCAAGAAACGCGCCGGTCTATGAGGCAGCCTTTTGATTTCGCGCTTGATGCGCTTTTATCGTTTGGGTATCCCAAAACGTGCTTTTAATGACCACTATTTACGAGACTGCTTTAATTCGGCGGTTTGTTTTGATGGGGTGGAGAAACGGAACTGGCATGTTCGTGTTGGCAGATTCCTTTGGATATCTGAACCTATTAAATGTCTCCCGCTCCACCCTCAGTATAAGAAGGAAAGGCGGAGGTTATTGTTTTTGTAAAGAATTCCTTCTCATCTTTCTGAGATTTGAAATATTTGGCCTCCCCGAGGGTTCATTTTACCCACTGGTCCACAAACTAAATCGTGATACACTTTATCATAACAACGAGTGATGCAGGAGCCAAACCCCTCCCATAGACGCCATGTTCCAATAAAGCTCATTATGGCTCGATCGAGACAGGGATGGCGAAGACTCAAAATCAACCTCACCCTTCTTTCAGTCAAAATCCGAAGCAGGGACTCGTCACGTCAAACTTTCGGCGTGACTGAGTCGAGAACACCCATCATCAGTACCAACCGCTCTCCTATGAGCATACCTAGTATGGCTCCAGTGTGTTGGGAGTCAGGATCGAGGCAGGGACTAAGCGTCTCTACTTCTTCCTCTCTTCCTTCACTGGGGCTATTCTCCATCTCCCTTTCTTAGTCTTCCCAGCACCAGTTCCATCCTGGTGCTTTCACTTCTCCCTCTTTTGCTCCTTTTTCTTTCTTTTCATCTCTTCTCTCTTCTTCTCCTCCTTCTTTACTCATGTCCTCCATCTTCTTCATTCATCTCCTCCATCTTCTTCATTGATTTCTTCCTTACTATTTCCTTCTCCGCCATTTCTTCCCAAAGAAGGTTCTTATCATTATATGAGCAGTATCGAGGCAAAGATTGGAGAGACTTTGAAAACGAGTTTAGAAGACGCCTGGGAGTTTAGTTATCTGTACTACGGATGTAACTATCGCTTAGGCAGTTCGCATTTTGTATAGGCTCGTTCGAGCCCTTCTTTGTACATTGTAATAATTTTTCGTATTAATAAAAATCGTTGTTATTTTATTTCGCATGTTTTGTCTCTATGCCTTTTTTTTTCTTTTGGATCTACAAACGCTGCTCGGCATATTAATATAGCATCTAAATCAATGACGGCTAAGACCAAAAGATTTGATAATAAAAAGACGTCGCCATAACTTTAATAGAAATGCTTGACATAATAAGGCCGATCAGTGAAGAGTAATACTTACCCCATGCTAGCCGAGGAGAGAAACGAAGGCTTGATGTCATGTAAGGAATAACCATTTGAAGATATAGCACCCACCAAATGAGCGGCCTTTTTATATGACTAAGTGCTGGGGCTTTCCACCCCCTTCCTTACACCTTTATTGGCCTTAACCTTTTATGGTGTTTAAGCCGTGGATGAAGTGACCTGACATTTTTACCAAGTAACCCATCTTACGGGATTCAAACCTTTTCTTATCCAAGTATTTGGTTTCCCCATTGGCTTGGGTCCGAGGACCATACAAGGCCTTGGTTCTGTCCAAAACTTGTAATTTTTATAATTTTTTGCACTTGGTTTCCCCATAGGCTTGGGTCCGAGGACCATACAAGGCCTTGGTTCTGTCCAAAACTTGTAATTTTTATAATTTTTTGTACTTGGTTTCCCCATAGGCTTGGGTCCGAGGACCATACAAGGCCTTGGTTCTGTCCAAAACTTATAATTTTTATAATTTTTTGTACTTGGTTTCCCCACAGGCATGGGTCCGAGGACCATACAAGGCCTTGGTTCTGTCCCTGGGCCCATATGCTGAACGGGCCTGGGCCGCGAATTTACTGGGCCCACAAATTAAGAGGTGTTTCCATAACCTTTGATCACGCGGTACCTTTTGGCGTCCCAGTGTTCGAGGTGCACCCTCTCGAGACTCCTTTATCCTCAGGGTTGCAGACGACGTTGGAAATCGAGCCAGAGACATTTTGTTTGTAGCGTTCCTTGGGACGCTGCGCGAATTAAATGCCATCGGTTTACTTCTGGGTATAAATGGGATAGGGGATCACTTCACTTGCACATGAACTCTCCCGTTCCCTTCAGAACTATATTTCTTCCATATCCACGATCTCTCTTTCTAGTGCCACTGCCCCAAAGTAAGATGTTTGAGGCTTGGATAGGGATGAAAGGTCTCCACGTGCTTCAGAGGCACCAAATCCTCAAGGTGATATGGTATGGACAAGGATGGCACAGATTCAAGTCAGTCCTCCGCCTTGACAGGAGGAAGATGGCATTCCTCCTTCTTTTAGTCAAAATCCGAAGCAGGTTCTAGTCATGCCAGATTTTTGGTATGTCAGAAAAAGGAATTTCCGCCATCAGCGCCGTCTGCCTTGTAGCAGGCAAATTTTTGCGGGGGCTTCCCAACTTCTGGCTCCCTACACCTTTTCTGTAGATGGTGTTAGCCTGAGGTCAGGTTTCCTGCACCTTTTCTGTACCGGTGCAGGCCCCAAGTTGGGTTCTTTTGCTGCCTGAGTTATGGGCGTGCAAAAGCATGGAGGGGGAATAAGGTCTCGAGGCAGTAGCCAACCTCTCCTCTGAACTGCCTCCTCGGCTTTATCTTTACTCTCTTGTATTCTTCGTTACTTACGTAGTTAGCTTCGATGTAGGTTTTGTTTCAGTTTTCCATTGTACACTGTACTATTCCTTTGTCTTAATAAAATATGTGTTTATTTCTCTATACATATCTTTCTTCTCCGTAACCACTACTTTATGCATGAATATTAAATATGAGTTTGCCCTTAATGATATTCTAGGCAGAGAAAGGCCTTAACACAGAGTCCTACTAGTTTAGACTTACAAATATTATCAAACATAACAAGGTTAGTCATCAAATAAATTAAACTTTTGGAACTAACCGGGATAACGGCTGAGTGCTACGCGATGCATGCAAGAGCGATGTCCGAGTACGACAAACTCTAAGTAATTCGTCCGAGAGGGTAGCCGAGTAGCGAGGGGCTTTGGTTGTGCTTCTGGATAATATGTTACGCCGTATCGCATCAACCCCTTTGATATTGGGGGATCAGAGGGTGGACCGAGGAATCCGCGCAATCAAGGTATTAACCCATCTGTTAACGCGGAGCTCTCTTCGGATGAATTTTGAGGTTTATGTGCCATAGTTTTTTTTTAAAATAGTTGGTTCCCCATCCAGGTAGTTGGTTTCCCCAGAGGCTTGAGTCCGAGGACTATGCAATGCCTTGGTTCTGTCCAAAACCTAGTTTTCCTCATCCAGGTAGTCGGTTTCCCCAGAGGCTTGAGTCCGAGGACTATGCAATGCCTTGGTTCTGTCCAAAACCTAGTTTTCCACATCCAGGTAGTTGGTTTCCCTAGAGGCTTGAGTCCGAGGACTATGCAATGCCTTAGTTCTGTCCAAAACCTAGTTTTCCACATCCAGGTAGTTGGTTTCCCCAGAGGCTTGAGTCCGAGGACTATGCAATGCCTTGGTTCTGTCCAAAACCTAGTTTTCCACATCCAGGTAGTCGGTTTCCCCAGAGGCTTGAGTCCGAGGACTATGCAATGCCTTGGTTCTGTCCAAAACCTAGTTTTCCTCATCCAGGTAGTTGGTTTCCCCAGAGGCTTGAGTCCGAGGACTATGCAATGCCTTGGTTCTGTCCAAAACCTAGTTTTCCCTCATCCAGGTAGTCGGTTTCCCCAGAGGCTTGAGTCCGAGGACTATGCAATGCCTTGGTTCTGTCCAAAACCTAGTTTTCACATCCAGGTAGTTGGTTTCCCCAGAGGCTTGAGTCCGGGACTATGCAATGCCTTAGTTCTGTCCAAAACCTAGTTTTCCACATCCAGGTAGTTGGTTTCCCCAGAGGCTTGAGTCCGAGGACTATGCAATGCCTTGGTTCTGTCCAAAACTTAGTTTTCCACATCCAGGTAGTTGGTTTCCCCAGAGGCTTGAGTCCGGTGGACCATGCAATGCCTTGGTTCTGTCCAAAACCTAGTTTTCTCTTTGTGTGGGATCTTGGCTTTAGGGGAGTTAGCTCCGCAGCCAAGCCCCTAGAGTTTATCCATACGGTTAACGTTACCAAGTGCCTAGTTTGCTCTTTACGGGGGACCTTGGCTTTAAGGGAGTTAGCTCCTCAACCAAGCCCCTAATCAAGAAACGTAGTCCGTAACAGAATTTTGTACTAGAACTCTATAACCAACGGTTAGATATAACGAAGAAACTCTATCGACTCACTTCCTATACCAACACACAAGCCTTTCCCACAGACGGCGCCAATTGTAAGGACGCGATTCGTGGCGGACCGTAACAGTGTCGGGTTCGCACGTGAAAAGGCCCCTAACAACATCATTTGTAGAGCGTGGGTTTGGAAGGTTAGGCCTTGATCGATGGGCGGTGGGTTTTTCGCGGTGTTCGTACCAGTTTACGTTTTCCTACACCCCTGGAGTCTTTCTCCTGGAGGTGGGCTGGGAGGCTCTGGTTTTTGGCCATTTTTCCCAACCCCTTTCTTTAGGTTACTTATTTTTCCTTTTATACTCGCCTGCGTCCACTGTCCTTCGCCCACGTATAGGGTCAATCTTTCCAAAATTGATACTTGTCCCATCAGCCCATATTCAAAGTCGTTGGGGGTGGTTGTAAAAGCCAAAGACTGCGGCTCTGTCAGGTTCAGAGCATTGAATGGCAGTGAGAGCAGCTTTCCCTGGATATTTTAGATCTTTCGTCCTGATTTCGGTCCTATACCGTTTTTACCCTTCCTTCAGGGGGGGGGACTTTGGGTCTGCCGAGGACTGAGCCGTCCTCGGCGATATCCACAGGCTATTTTGTCGAGCTTGGGCCATAGCCCTCCTCGGCTTGGGCCTTCGGATTTTCCCCAGGTAGATGGGTCTGGCCCGTAAATCATTTGGGCCCCACAAAAACATTATTAAAAAAATTATTTTGCATTTTTTAAGTACCACATCAGCATTTTAATTTTTTTAAAAAGCCATGTCAGAAAATTTTAAAAAAATAAATTAAATTAAAAAAACCTTAAATCTAATTTGATTAAAATTTTTAATTTTTTTTTCATGTTCTTCAACTTGTTCTTCATTTTACAAGATGTTCTTCATATTCTTCCCAAATCAAACCCAGCAACCAAGAACTTAAACCTATCATAAGAAAACAAACCCAGCAACCCAAAAACTCAAACCTAGATCACTAGGACATAAAAAACCCAAATTCAACACCTCAGAGATCATTAAACCCCGCACCATCAGATCTACTACAAATCAAGACCATCGAATTCTTCATGTTCTTCCCCAAATTCTAACACAATCAACACTGAATTCTCAGCAAATCAAACTCATAAACCCAGTTAACAAACCAATCCAGATCAAACCTAGATCAGGAAACCAATCGCAACAAACCCAGATCAACATAATCAAACTCAGACCAACACAATCAAACCCAAATCCCACCACCACTAACCGACACAATTAAGCCACCACCACCCCACCGATCAAAAACATTTCTCCATAACATGAACTTCAGCTCAAAAACCCACAAAAATTCCAGAACATGACCACCACTACCATCGAAGAAGTCACCAAACCCACCGATTAGTCAACACCGACCAGTTAACAAACTCATGCCAAGACGGTGGCCAAGACTGGTGAGCTCCATTGTGGCGAAGATCGGGACGGAGGCTGAGACCGGTGAGCTCCATTGTGGCCGAGACAGTGGTTGAGATTGAGTTCCATTCTCTCTAAACCACCGCTGGCCCCCTTCCTCTGGATTTGCTCCAAACTGCCGGCCTCATCTCATTCTCTCCTCTTTCTCTCTCTCTCTCTTTTTTTTTTTTTTTTGGTAGAGCTCTCTCTAAACTTAGATTGTTTGATGCTTTTGACTAACTCACTTAAATAAAAGTAAATACACTTAAAACTAAAATGATCTAATGATAATTTTTTTTTTAATTTTCTAATTAATTTAATTAGATTAATAAAAAATCATTTAAAACTAAAAAAAGTAAAAATTTTGTTTGTTTTTTATTTTTTAAAATTAAAATTAAAATTTTTTTTGTTTTAATTTTTCATTAATTAAAATGTTGAGTTAGCATTTCAAAAATGCCAAATAATGTTTTTAATAATGTTTTAATGGCCACATCAGCGTCACGTTAGCGCCACGTCAGTAAGCAGGGTATTCCGTTTGCCACATAGAAGGTTTCCATTAGTAAGTTGACGGTAGGGACCAAAATAGAAACGATTTTCTTTTTTTAGGGATTACATTAGTAGTGAAATCAATTTTGGGACCAAAATGAGAATTGACCCAAAATGTAGAAACCAAAAGTGCATTTTTGCCTTGTTTTATTTATTAGTTTTTTGTGGGAATGAATAAAAGACTGTTGCATCTCCAGTTTAGTTTGTGTTGTATATGTATATATAAAACAGGTTGTGTATATATATATATCTATGCCAAAAAGTGCTTATTGGTCGAAAATATGCCTATTGAATGAAAACGTGCCTATTTACCTAAAACGTTTATATTGGCCGAAATGTGCATATTGAATGAAAATGTGCCTACCAAAAAGTGTTTATTGAAATGTCATAACCATTCATATTGGATATACCAAAAGGTGCCTATTGACCGAAAATATGCCTATTGGTTGAAAATATGCCAATTGAATGAAATGGTGCCTACCAAAAGGTGTATATTGAAATGTCATTACCCTTCATATTAGATATACCGAAAGGTGCTTATTAGCTGAAAATGTGTCTATTGAAGGAAAAGGTGTCTATTAATCGAAAATGTGCATATTGAATGAAATGGTGCCCACCAAAAGGTGTATATTGAAATGTCATTACCCTTCATTTTAGATATACTAAAATGTGCTTATTAAACGAAAAAAGGTGCTTATTAGCTGAAAATGTGTTTATTTAATGAAAATGTGCCAATTAAATGAAAAGGTGTCTATTGAAGGAAAATGTGTATATTTAGGCTGTGTTTGGTTAATGTAAAACGTTTTCTGGAAAATACATATTTTCCGGAAAATGCTAATTTCCTGAAAAGGAAAATGTTTCCATAGTGTTTGGTTGCACTTCAAAAAAATTTTCGGAAAATATTTTCTGGTATTTGGAAAAGAAGAAGGAAAACACAAATTCAGAAAAACACAAGCCACAACCCAGAAAAAAATCATCCACGACGACAAATTCAGTCCGACGACCGCGCTGTCGATCGCGATCGACGACGCGATCGCAATCTCGCCTTCTTCGCAAGATCGTGATCCACAGCGCGATCGCGATCTCGCGAATCACGGCACGATCGCGATCGACGCTTAGCAATCGGCGGCGCGGACTGGAGCTCAACTGGGTTCGCCGGCAATCATCAGACTGGACTGGAGCTCGCCTTCCTCACGCGCGCTCGCTCTCTCCCTTTTTCCGGAATTCATTTGAAGTGAATATAGGAACGGAAATTCATTTCCGTGGTCAAAGCCTTTTTTTTTCAGTCAACGGATTTCAATTTCCGGAAAATAGAATTTTCCAAACCAACCAAACACACCTATTTTCCGGAAAATCATTTCCGGAATCACTTTGAAGTCGATTCAAACGCAGCCTTAATGAAAAAAGGTGTCTATTAATCGAAAATGTGTCTATTGAAAAATTAAAATTCACAATTGTTCGGTGTTTTTAAATGTATATGTGGCATTAATTTATGTAGTCATGTGACGCAATAAGGAGCAGTCAACAAAAAGTTAAACGTTTCGGTTTTATATTATATATAGATATAAATATGTAAAATCCAATGCACAAGTCAAGACCAATCAAATAGGGTTCAAATCAACAAAAATTGTAGATGTTTTAAGCAAAACTAGGAAAGTGTGTCTATTATGTTCATTCTACACATCAAACATAATGGGATATATATCGTTTCCCCTTACCATGCTTAATTTTTTAATTTTTTTTATAGAGTTTCAACTTATGGCGTTCGTTCCTGATGATAACTCTTTATCATCAGATTAAGACACAAATCGATTTTTTGTATAGGCGGGGATTGAGGTAACTATTCCCATCCCTTCTCCATTGCTTCCCTTGTATAGAGCCATTGTAGCTTTGTAAAAACTCAGTTCCAACATCCATCTAATTGATTTATTTTCCTTGAAGAGTTACAGTGATTATACACATGAAGAGCTATTTTAGCTTTGTAAACAAATTTTTATACTAAACGATTTGAACAAAACAATTAAATATTTAATTTGTCCATTTCTCGCCCAAACTCTCTCTTTACTTGGTAGAGTTGGATAGCTAAAGGGACGAGGATGATGACGCGATGCAACAGTGGAGGAATGAGGACAACAACACGATGTGGCAGTGGAGGGATAAGGACTATGACGAGGTGGTGGACAATTGAGTACAATGACGTGACAAAGGAGATGCATGATTTGATTTTATGGTTTTTTGATGTTGTGTTTTGATATGTTGAATTGTGGTATTGGATGTAAAGGGATATGATTTGTAAGTGCTTTAATTTGTTGATTTGTGGTGTTCGATGTAAAGGGATATGGTTTTTTGGTGTTGATGCGTGAAATTGATTTTGTTAAATTCATGTTTTGTTGGCTTAAGTTCATAACAAAATTAATTGTATTTTATTCTCTTGTTTTTATGTATTTTTACGGGCAAAATTGTATTTAGGGTAAAATGTACTTAAGTCTAGTTAATGTTGGTCAAAGTTGTTGGAAGAGGAACTTGCGACATGCATTGCTTGCGAAAAAGAACATGTGGCATATAAAATGAGGAACCTTTATTTGTGCATATTTCAATCTACTCATGACCTAGCAAGCTTGTACCTAGCTCGCAACTTGCATAAAGACATAATTTTAGACAATTTTTTTTGCACATTGAGCCATCTTATTCATATAAACAAACACTCACACATGGCCTCAAAGAAAACTCTCACGTTCTCTCTTCTCCATTTGTCTCATCATTGATATATCCTTGAAATAAATTTGTAACATTTACCTCCATCACTAAAAATAAAGCGTTGTGAGCTTTTCTACCCAAAAAAAAAAAAAAAAAAAAGTGTTGTGAGCTTTTCAAATGGCATAAAAACATTTGGAGCATAATCTACAAATCCGAGAAAATTGGTGGCTTACCATTGATGACTTAACTTGGTGATTCTAGAAACTAATTGAAGAAAGGACTAGACGAAATTGATTGCTATCTAGAACTTGGATGTCTCGAATACTTAAGAGGATATAGACTTTGAGGGTTTATAGTCATCCACTTACTGCAACTATTCATACTAGTTGAAGTTTTTAAATGGTGTGGTGTCGGCGAAGAGGTTTTCCAATAGGGGCTCTAGTCTCCTTTTCAATAACATGTCTTGATGTTATCATGTGATTTTCATTCTTTATTCCACTTTTTTCATATTGCTTTGTTTATGTTTTAGTTTGTGTTTACATATGCATGCAATATGAAATTTGGTTAATCACTTATGTTTGGAGTAATTGCTATTTTATGATTAAAAAGCGATTAAGCCGTAAAATTTGATTTGGGGGTCTAAATAATGTGCTAGGTTGTTATTAGCATTTCTAAGATTTGGGTTTTGTGTGTGATTGGGTGATTTTGGGGGAAAATAAGTAGGTTAATAGATCAAGTGGATAAATTTTGAGAAAAAAGGTAGGTGGGTAATATATTGAGAGAGAGAGAGAGAATTAAATAAGTAAACAATATAATTTTAATGAAATAGAGAAAATAATACAGTTTTTTTTTTTGAAAGTATATTTAAAAAAAAAAGGTCGTTAAAATAGAAAATTGATTTTTTTTCTCTTCATTTTGGGTGAGAAAAGTAAGAAATTGTTAGAGATGCTTATAGTCTATACTCTCATATATTTCCAAATTTCCGAACACACTGTAGGTATTGGTTTGAATTAGATTAATTAAATACACCACAAAAGTTGAGATTTTACCTATCAAATAAAAACCCACACCAAACTGAAGGGATTGGTACTTGACAAATTTGACCAAATCTAGATTATGATAAAAACATATATTTAGTAAACCTCTGATCACATTAATGGCCACTTTGAACTTTGTTGGTCTAATAAAGATGATCTATAGCAGGAACATTGAGCTAGTAAGAGTATGAAGATAATGTTTATGTATATTATGCTTTGAATAAGGCAATAGAGGTTACAAAAAGCAAATATAGGGTTACAACTCAGGTTCAAACAATTTGTCTATGCCTACTTTGGTAACCTGTACAAATTGGTCTTATCGGAGACATTTCCTAATAAATATTAAGTATATCAATTTCAAGGTGTTACCAAAGTTGGCATAATAAAATGGTTCAAAACACCAATCATTATTTATTATTTATTTTATTGAAATTGTTCAAAACACCAACTTTGTAAGGAGAGTCTTGATATCTCATTTCATTATGTATTGGCCTAAAATTTAATAACGTCTAATCGAACAAATTCCAACCCCTTGTTAAGCTAAAAGAGTTACATTTTACTAAGGAAGAAGAGTTACAAATGACTTGTTAAGTGTTCAATTCTCGTTAAGCTTTTTTCTTAATTTATTCAATAATTTGATAAGTGAGGGAGCTAGAGAGAGGATATTTGAGTTTTGCACATGTATCTTGGAAATACGAAGAGCTATTGGTTGGACTAGAAGGACAAATTTTTGTTACAAAATTGGTTGTAGTCTTGGGCTACAACCTTATTCAATATATTTTTATTAGATGTAAATTTTGACAAATCCACCATTGGATTACATCTTCTTCTAAAATTCTCAATACTTGCAAAAATTCTAGAAAATTAAAGATCAATAACTATATCATCAATAAATTGTTTAAATTACAAGTTTGCGTAACTTAAAATTATGCATAAAATACAAATTTATAAATCGTATAGTAAATAATATTTGATTGACATTTGACATGTGTATTAAGAGTATAAATAACATATAATTTAATAGTTAGATTTTTAAAATATGTAATAATGTTTATTTATTACCTAAGATTATATATTTATATCATTAAGTTATAACCAATTTTATAATTAAATTTTCATCGAAATAGAACCCTCAGCTTTATTTGGTTTATTTTTAAACTTTTAAATTTTATTTTTTAATTGCAACTATATTTGTAAACTATTCTTGCTAGCTTAAAAAAGGAAAAAAGAAGGTCTGTACACAAAATGTGGGACCCAAAATTTCAAATTCCAACCAGAAAAACAAAAGAAAAAAAGAGAAAGGCATGGTCATATTCGACATTCCACCCCAACTGAAAAAAACAAAAAAAGAAGCAAAACTAGAGTGGAGAGAGAGAGAGGAGACAAAATTCAAAGCACCAATAGTAAATAAATTAGAGGCCGCTCGCATTGGTTTTGGAGGGAGCCACTAGTCAATAGTTAGCTGCTGCTGCCTGCCTGCCAGCCTTCATCACTGTCCCAAGCTGCATTTCCTTGGCCGGCATGTGACTTTTCTCTTCTCTTCTCTCCTTTCTTATACTCCCTCACTCTCTCTCTCTCTCTCTCTCTACAGTTCCAATGTCCGCCGCGTCTAGCTCCACCACCAGGTCCCAGAGATCCACCTCCTCCATCTCCCCCTTCCGCTCCCGGAAATCCCCGGCGCCACCGCCTCCTTATACTAAGCCCACCGCAGCACGGCCCGTCACTCCCTCCTCCTCCACCTCGTCTCGGCCGCCTTCCAAGCTCTCGGTTTCTCCGGCGGCCTCGGCTAGTCCGAACCCGAGTCCGAGCCCGCCCACTCCCACACTTGAACGCCCCATCGATGTAAACAAGTCCAAGGAGAATGTCACCGTTACAGTCAGGTTTCGACCCCTCAGGTAGTTTACATTACTGCAACCTTCTTATTTTCTCTTGATTGGTCTGTTACCGAGTTGCTAGGTGACAGCCAGGGAGCTTAGTTTTGTGAATTTTTGGTTCTGAACAGTGCTAGGGAGATTAACAAAGGGGACGAGATAGCTTGGTACGCAGATGGGGATTATACAGTGCGGAACGAGTACAATTCTTCCATTACTTATGGTTTTGGTCAGTACCATAAATAACCATTCATTTTTTCTCTGTCAATTTGTCTCTCTAATTAATGTCTAAGTTTGAAAAGTGTAAATAGGCACAAACATATTTTGGTACTTAAAATTTGGGTTATAAGTTTAGTCTGCGTTTGGATACAGGCTGAAAACAATAAATTTTTTTAACTGTTTGATACTGTTCAGTACTGTTCATTAACCTAAAATGGCCAATGAATAGTGCATAACGCGCTGGACTTAAAAAAAACGCCTAAAACGCGAATGCAGCCGCACTACCCAAACGAACCTTTGAAATTTGAAAAGTTCAATTTAGTCCTCACAAAATCATAAAGGCACCAAATTAGCCTTTTGGTAGCTTTACTGTTATAATTCTTGCTTATGTGGCAAAATTCAACAAAATCACACGACCCTTTGTTATTACAATATGTGCATTTGCATCAGCTCATGCAAAACACCCCACTTCTATGATTTTTTAGGCCTAAAATAGAACCTGACCCAAAGTTCAGTGACCATACGCGCGTGCGCGCGCGCGTGCACATATGTATGTATGTATGTTGCATTGGACTTGTTCTTGCCTTATGAGTGTTGGAACTACGTGTCTGTTTTCAAGTTATATGCTGCATTGGTTATAAATATCCAAAAAGAGAAGAAGAAGAGTGTATTATTTGGTAAATGCCATATTTCTAAGAAAACTTGTTTTGTAAGGTTTGCTATATATTGCTTTGCTTATTTTAAAAGTGCTTAGAGTTAGTTAGTGGTTTCCTATATTCATTTTTTGGAAATTTATTTTCTGCGTGCTGCAGATAGGGTGTTTGGTCCAGCAACAACAACACGCCATGTTTACGATGTTGCTGCTCAGCAAGTTGTTAGTGGTGTAATGCAAGGGATTAACGGTAAGTACTTGACATCATTGAATTTAAAAGAATGTACTGTGAAGTCTGTTATGTATGCCTTTGGAAAGTTATCATTACCTGGAATTGGATACATATAGAACTACAGCTTCTATATGTTAAATATGCACAGCATTAGATTTTCTACGTGATTTTTTTTTTTTTTGCTGCTAAATATCAGAGTTGTTTCTCCTTTGAGCTAGTGGCTGGCAGGACCCATTTATTTAATATCGGACGTTTTTGCAGAAATAGGGATCAATTATCATTGTTGGGGAACTAGATTTTGGTCCCAGCATTGCCTAACTTACTTAGAAAGAGTTATGATTTTAAGCCAATGCAATATTGTAGGTTGGGTTATATTGAATCACAGTAACATTTTGTTTCATATTTTAAGAATTAAATGAGTTTACTTTGAAAATTTTGTATGTTTCATGATGTACTCGGTGGTTGGCTGATAATTGCGCTCTTTTTACACAGGTACAGTGTTTGCCTATGGTGTTACTAGTAGTGGCAAGACTCACACTATGCATGTAAGTTATTGAGTGTCTCTCATCTGTAGTGTCTGGCCTCAACATGTTCATTGGCCTGTTTTCATGAGCTTCGTGAGAGCCAGATGTTTCTTGATTGTATGTCCTGCAAACTATGGTTGCCCTTAGATTGACATATTGATATCCACTCACATATGAAGTCAGTGTTTCCATGTTTTGCGTAGCTTGCTTAGTTGGACAACCGTTTTCCTACAAACTGGTTTACTTTCCATCAAATCCTTATTTATTAAAAAAAAGAAGAGAATTTCCATCAAATTCTATATTGCCCTAAGTAACAAGCATGATCCATTGGTGATTGCAAGAAATTTGATAAAGTATACTTGACAAAGGTAAAATTAAAAAGTTTCTTTGATAAATTAATTAGTATTGTCTGACTGCAATCATTTAGGTAGCACTACAGGTTATTCTTCCTCAAGACTTTTCAAGATGCACCCTTACTTTAGTGCACCTAAATAGTCCCTCAATATAAAGCAAAGATCATGATCTTGAAAATTATTAATAAAAGTAGAAATGAGTTCCCTTGATCTTTGTGATAGGAGTTTTGTTCTTTGTACAAATACTTCTTCCAATTTTGTTTAGGCATATGTGTCTGGATGATGTGTGATTGAAAATAGTTTAAATCTCTAATCTAATTAGTTCAAGATCATTCAAATATAATTTAAAGTTTTACTATTTCTCAGTGCTTGCAAGTATAAAGTACAAACTTGTACATTTCTTTTTGTATTTAGGGGGAGCAAAAGTCACCTGGAATTATTCCATTGGCAGTGAAGGATGTCTTCGGAATTATACAAGAGGTAATACCTTAGTTTGTAGTAAGGTTAATATGAAATGATATTATCTATTTGCTTCTAAAAAAAACCCTGATCATTATATTTCAGACACCTGGACGTGAGTTTCTTCTCCGAGTCTCGTATCTCGAAATTTACAATGAGGTCAGCCTTATCTCCCATTTAATAAGAATCTTATGACTTTTTGAATGTTCTCATAGCTATGTTTGTAAAGATTCTTCATTGGGAGAGATTCAAGTGCTGTAGAACCTTCAAAGTTGAGGATTTTAATTGACAAATGAAAGAAGAAGTCAAACATTTTTATGACATATTTTGGGTGCGTTTGGGAAGCGCGTTTTGCGCTTCCCACGTCCGCATCTACGTTTCTTTCCTTTTTTTTTTTTTTTTTTTTTTAAGACTAGCGCCTGGTGCACTGTTCATGGGACATGAACAATGCACCAAGACATATGAACAGTAAAAAAAGAGTGAACAATAAATTTTTTATTATTTTTTTTATTGTTTTCAGTTTTCAGCAAAATAAGTTGTATCTAAACAGATCCTTTATCTATCATGTTGAAGATGCTGTTCATTCTTCTTAAGGGAATATGGCACAAGGAATTATGTTCCTTTATTTATATCATGGGTAATTGAGCCTTAATTAATCAATAGTTGGTAATCATATGCCATTGATAATCTTGAAAAATATATTTTTTAAGGTTAGTCAATTTAACCTAACACATTGACTCAAGACAAAACCAAAATGGATGTAACAACAAAATTGAAAGAACATAAAATAAAAAGATATATAACCTGGGAATCAGCACTTTAGGTTGGCTGGAGTCACCACAAAGCTATTGGAAAAATTCCATGAGAATTGTTATTAATCAATCTAACTGTGTAACAAAATTTAACCCTTTGTTCCTTGAACAGATTACCAAACTTATTATCCTAGTAGGAATAGAAAATAACTTTACTACCCTAGTAGGAAAAGATTTGAACTCCTAAATCAAATGGGAGAAGAAAACAACCAATTACACAAATAAATCCCAAACATTAAGTTTTTGGGCTTAGGTCTTTAGGACAAATTAATAGTAAGCTCCATCCATAAGGCTACAAGTTGGGCCATCTTCTTTTTATGTCTATACTTATAGGATTCCGTAATTGGGGTCCTATATCTTGTGTCCGCAGAAACTCCCCTATGGTAGGAAGAACTTGACTATGTCAAGTGTGACCCTTGGTAGCCTAAGAAGCACGTACATGGCAAAATGGGTTGTGTCTTCTTGTTGGACATGAACATGCCTTAGACCCGGCTGCTTACATGTTTGTGGAGTGTTCAGAAAAACAGAACTTTGATTTAATAATTGGGACATGACATGGACATGTCTTAGACATGATCATGATGCAGTTGACAAAAAAAGAAAAAAAAAATTGATTGACTAAAAACTTCAAGCATGTTTATCTCTCTCACTTAGTCCATATGTGCCGTGCACTTTAGTGTTTTCTCTCTCTCTCCCCTCTATTTCGCATTGGCACCATTACCTGACCCATCAGCCGCTCTTGGCCATAGATCTGCTTTCTCTTTGTTAGATTGTACCAACTCCCTTGTGGTTGGAAGTAGGGGTGTTCATTAGCCGGTGCGGGGCGGGTTATTGGCCTTTTTTTTCACTGAACCATAGTGGTCGGTTTCCCCCCTCACTCACCGGCACTGTTGAAGACCGCCTAAGGTCGGTTCTCCGGCAACATTGGTGGCAGTTTTCATTGGATCGGAAGTCGGTTGCATTGGCTTCTGCCAAGAGAGAGAGAGAGAGAGAGAGATCTAAATTCTAAACCCAAAAATCTAAGATCTAAATCCACATATCGAAGATCTCAACCCAAAAATCCAAGATCTAAACTCCAAAATCTAAGTTTTTTAAAACAAAACCCTAGATCTATACACCAAAACCCACATCAGATTTGCTTCGATTACAACGAGAGGGAGAAAGAATTGGCACTTGGTTAGGCAATGGTAGAGAGATGAACCATTGGTTGAGCTTTGACAAAGAGATTTGGCACCTAGGGTAGTGATAAAGGTTAGGGTTTTTTTGTGGGTTCTTAACACCTAGATTGTTGGACTCACCAGTCGCCACTGAGTTGAGAATTTTGAATCCAAAAATGCCACTAAGAGAGTTGAGAGTTTTGTATCCAAAAATGAAAATGAGAGGGTAGAGAGATAGAAATCTAATAATATACATGTATAGGTTGGTCGGTTTGGTGGATGTGGGAATCCATGAACCATTACTGATGAGCTCACTGAATTGGCGTCAAAGCGACCAGACTTCTTCGATCACTAGCAGTGGCTTTGTTGGCTGGCCTAGGTAGTGGTGCAAGCGGTTTGGTGGCGGCTCGGAGGGTCGGGGCGAATCGTTTACTGAACAACCCTAATGGGAAGAACTCGACTGTGTTGAGTGGGACTCTTGGCAGCCTAAGAATGGCAAAATGGGTTGTCTTTGTGTTGGACATGGACATGCCTCAAAGACGGTTGATTGCATGTTTGTGGAGTGTTTGAATAAAAGGACTTTTATTTAATAATTGGGACATGACATGGACATGTCTTAGACAAGATTGTGATATGGTAGACAATGATTGAATTTAGGACCTCCTGCTTTGATGCATGTTAAATTACCGATTATTCCAAAAACTTAAGCTATTGGAATGTGTTAAATTTAATCATTTAACCACATAGTTTTAACACCCCCTCACGTGTTAAATTACCAATTGTCCCAAAAGCTTGATATCGTGTTAAATTACCGATTCTCCCAAAAACTTAAGCTATTAGGAGATGGTAAATTTGATCGTTTAACAAATCCGCTTTCTCTTTGTTAGATTGGTGACTTATCAACCCCATCATGCCTAATTGCCAATCAAGTAAAGACTAGTTGGATTCTCATGATTAGAAAGCTAACCTAGGGTATCAGTCATATGATTAGTTGCTCTTGAGTAAATGACCCAAGGTTCCTAGGTGTCAAAACAAACAATGGGAGTAGCCGTCTGAACTAGAGTAGCAGTAGAAGATGTAGCGGAATGAGTCTACAAAGACATAAGGCGATGGTATTATTCCCTAGGAATTGGAGTTGCCCAAGTAGTGGAGTTTGGCTTAAGAGATTGTGAAGCATTTTCCTACTCTGAAGATTGACTGGATGACTTGTAGATTTCCTATGAAGATACCAACAAAAGTCTTGCATGACATGGACACGTGTCACACCAGGGGTTTTGAAGTGTCTGCTTCTTAGGCTTTGATACACTCTGGACGATCAATTGAAATTGGAGTCATTTAATTAGTCAAATTCGACCAAGAATGTATGACACTTGTAAGTTGCAAGGGTGGTTCTGTGGCTATGCATTCAAAACTTATAAACAACTTAATTAGTCAAATTTGACCAAGCATGTACGATGGTTGCAAGTAGCAAGAGTGGTTTTGTGACTCTGCATTAAAACTTCTTATGCATAACTGCATCATTCTTCTGCATATAGTATAAACATTTGTCATCATTGATTACAACAGGGATTTTCTCCGTACCTTGGGCTCAAATCTACTTCCCATTGAAAACGGAGATCATATACGATGGAAGTTGACAAAGAATGGGGACTTTGATATTCGATCGTTCTACAATAAGTTGAGAAGTCACTTGCCCATTATTTTCCCTTGGAAAGGTGTTTGGAAGGTTGAGGCTCCTCGGCGTGTTTCCTTCTTTGTGTGGACTGCTGTATGGGATAGGATCCTTACAGGTGATAATTTGAGGGGTAGATGGGATTTTGTCGACCGGTGTATCATGTGTTGCAGTAATGGGGAGGCGATGGATCATTTATTATTACATTGTGGAAAGGCTTATCGGTTGTGGAGTTTGGTGTTTAGATCTTTTGGGTTTTCTTGGTTTTTGCCAAGATCAGTTGCGGATACTCTATTTGGTTGGTGGAACTGGCCTAGAAAGCATTTGTCTAGCATTTGGAATTTAGCCCCTTTATGCTTGATGTGATGTCTTTGGAGGGAGCGAAATAGGAGGACGTTTGAGGACATGGATAGTTTAGATGACCAGCTTTTAGCCGCTTTTAGTGGCACTTTGTTTGACTGGTCTAGGGCTTGGAGACTCACCTCTAGTGATTCTCTCCCTATGTTCCTTAGCTCTCTCTTGTGTACTTAGTTTTTTTTCCTTTCTTTCCCTTTACACTCTTTGTATTTTTCTCCTTGCCTTATGTTTTTCTGCATAAGGTGGTATTTCTGAATATAAATCTCTATTACCTGTCAAAAAAAAAAAAATTTTTTTTTTTTGCTACTTCAATCCTGAAATGGCTTTAGGGTCATATTTTGGTCCTTTAATGCATTAAATGAGGTTTATTGGCGTGTTTCCTTCTTTGTGTGGACTGTTGTATGGGATAGAATCCTTATAGGTGACAATTTGAGGGGTAAAGCGATGCTTTTTATTGATTGGTGTATCATGTGCCTTTGTAATGGGGAGACGGTGGATCATTTGTTACTTCATTGTGGTAAGGCTTATCAGTTGTGGAGTTTGGTATTTAGATCTTTTGGGATTTCTTTGGTCTTGCCAAGATTGGTTGCGAATACTCTATTTGGTTGGTGGAATTGGCCTGGAAAGCATGTGTCTAGCATTTGGAATTTAGCTCCATTATGCTTGATGTGGTGTCTTTGGAGGGAGCGAAATAGGAGGACGTTTGAGGACAGGGAAAGTTTGGATGACCAACTATTGGCTTTTTTCAGTGGCTCTCTGTTTGACTGGTCTAGGACTTGGGGACTCACCTCTAGTGATTCTCTCCCTTTGTTCCTTAGCTCTCTCCTGTGTAATTAGTATCTTTTCCTTTCTTTTTTCTTTCCCTTTGTACTTTTCACTCTGCCTTATGTTTTTCTGCATAAGGTAGTGTTCTTGAATGTATATCTTTATTACTTATCAAAAAAAAAAAAAATCATTGATTACAACAACCACCTAGCCTTAGACTTAAAATTTTAGGATCGGTTATGGATCCTCAACAGACTACTTAGGGTGTCTATATGTATTCTTTTCTGCCATTTTATTCTATCCAAAGTCATTCTTTTATTACTTTCTTAATTGATATATCCTTTTACTTCTATTAATGATATTTTTGGTCTTCCTTTACCTTTTTTTGTTCCCTCAACTTGAAGCAACTCACTCTTTCTCACTGGTGCATTAATCGTTGTCCTTTAAACATGAACAAACCATCTAAAGTTACTCTCCCTCATCTTTTTATCAATAGGGGCCACCCTTATTTTTAAAGGAATTTTCTCATTTCAAATCCTACCTTTCCATATATTTTCCCTTATCTATCTAAAGTTCTCATTTTAACTACACTCATTTTATGGATTATTGATCCAAGATATCGAAAATTCTTGCACTCAGGTATCTCTTGACCATAAAGTCTTATAGCCCCTTCAAGGAAAGAAATAGTTCTTTATTTGGAGCTTTGTTGTTGATATGAGTGCAAATTGGAGTTTGGGTTCAAGACCTACTGAGTGCGTGTGTAACTTGCCAATAATTTTTTTTACATAATTAATAATGATATCTGTTAAATTACAGATTGTCCAAAATCTTAAGATATTAGGATATGACGAATTTAATCACTTAATCATAATTCTAACACTCCCCTTGACGTGTGGGCCCAAACTCCCCCCCTTAATAAGTGGGGCCCAACATGTGAGAATTTTTTAAACATTTTTAGTGGGAGGTAGAGTGGAGACAATGATCAAACTGAGGACATTCTGGTTCTAATACCATTTTAAATTACTGACTGTCTTAAAAATTTAAGCTTTTGGGAGAATCAGCAATTTATCAATTTCGTCAATTTTACTCTGCTAGAATGTTTAGTTTGTAAAATATCTATTGGCTGTAGAATTTTTATTGAATAGATCAATTATAGTCAAAGCTCATCATTATGAAGTTTGAAGTCTCAAGTCTCAACATTAATGGAGAAAATGGTTTTGTGTTTTCACGATTTTTACTTATTGTTTTTTTTTACTGTTACCTTTCTTTACAGGTTATCAATGACTTGCTTGATCCTACAGGGCAGAACCTACGAATACGGGAGGATGCTCAGGTGCTTATAATAGAGTAGGAAGGTTAATGATTGTGAGCTTCTATGTGATTCTCTCCACATTTCACAACTTTGTTGTCAAACATGATAGCTGCTTCAAGAATCAATTCTCCCCCCACCCCCCCCAAAAAAACGCTTGTTACCTGAATGGTTTTTTTCCACTAGAGTCCATATATGAAATCTTTGAATGCTACTGGTATATTATAATTTTGGATGTGATATTCCATTATATTTTTGCATGCCAATTGAGCCATATCCCAGAGCTTAGGGTTCTATTTTCGTATGTAGTCAACTCATTACAGAAATTGGCTAGAGGATTCTCTTGTCTTTTACACCTAATGATAAGCAAGAAAATATTACAAATTAGAAGTAGATGCATAATGAGTTGACTTGAAGGTGAAGATATTTCTAATGGTCCTTCACATTTATTTCTGTGGAAAAGTATTTGGCGTGTGAAGGTTTCCACCAAAATAGTTTTTTTCAGGTGGACAGCTGCCAGAGGTAAGAGATTCTTACAATGGATAATCTTCGTTGGAAATATCTGTATTGTAGAGTGGTGTTGCATGCATGTGCAAGAGACGCGGGGAGTCTGCATGTCATTTTCTCCTTCATTGTGAGTTTGCATCTCATCTGTGGTCACTGGTGTTTTGTTTGTTTGGACTTCACTGGGCTATGCCCAAGAGGGTGATGGGGTTATTGGCTGGTTGGAAAGGAAGCTTTGGTAGACACCGAAGTGCTGATCTATGGGGGGCAGTTCCTTTGTGCCTTACGTGGACTATTTGGTGAGAATGCAACCAACATGTATTCGAAGGGGTTGGATGCTCGTCGGATTTGAAATTGCTTTTCTTATGTACTATGTATGATTGGATGGCTGCATTTTGTGGCCATTTGTTTTCCAATTTGGAGGAGTTTTTAGACATTTGTAATTTTCAGTGATTTTGTAGCCATCCTAGTATGCTTGTGTACATGGGGTGCATTTGATTTTCTTTTTGCAATAAAGTTTTACTTATTTAAAAAAAAAGATTCTCCTGAGCTTCCTGGAGTTCTAACCACAGTAACTTTAGTCAAGGTGTGACTGTGAACATGGCTTTTGGAAATAGGATGTATTTTATTTGTTTATTTTACACAGCCATGTAGTGAGCACAGAGTTAACTATTCTATATATCTATATATAGATAGGGCTTGTTTAAGTGATAAATGCTAGAAATCTACGAATTGGTGGATTCTTAAAATATTAATGTAAGTATGGTGTTAAAAATAGTAACCCTGACTCAGATTTGAACTTGCACCATCTATCTACTAAATGTTGAATCTTGTCAATTGAATGCATGTGTTTTTGGGCAGGGAACTTATGTTGAGGGAATCAAAGAAGAAGTTGTTCTATCCCCTGCTCATGCGCTTTCCTTGATAGCATCTGGGGAAGGTCTAATAATTGTACCTCTGCTTTCTTCTTTTCCATATGTTCTGTACCTGCAGTTGCCATTAGTATATTCAGTTTTCTCACCATGCACTCTGTGATTTCCTCATTGACACATCTTTGTTTATATATGTGCACATATTTTTTGTCTAGAAGTAATCTCTATGCTATCCCTGTATATGTCATGTATTTGATATACATGTGTTGATGTGTTTCTTTTTATTGGATTGGATGGCTGCTTTTCCCTCTTCCCACCACCTATTTTATCTTCATCAGTTAGCCCCAAGGGGTAGCAAAATTGGCTAGGGACCATACTTCATGAAGCGGTGGTCACTACTTCGAATCTTTACTTTGCCTCCTCTTGGGGCCTAACTCACTTTTCAAAATACGTGTATTTATCTTCATAAAGTGCTTGTTATTTGTGCATTTGAGCACCTTTTGACATATTATTTTGATATTACAGAGCACAGGCATGTAGGTTCTAATAATTTCAATCTACTTAGCAGTCGGAGCCACACCATATTTACCTTGGTAAATTTTTCTTTTAACTTCAAATATGATTTAAGTTTGAATGTGTACTTCTCCATATATTTGGCTATCTTTAGAAGTGAAGCTCTGCTTGAACCAAACTAGTAATTGCAAACAAAGAAAAGTTGATTTTATCTATACTTGTTCCCTTCAATCATAATTAAAAAGTTGTAGTAGCCCATTTGGTAATTTACTCAGAATTCATTTAGAAGCATTGAATTATATAATGGGAGAAGTGGTTTTGGATTTTTTTTTTCATTATATTTGAGAGATATATCAAGTTGTTACTTTCAGTGCTGGGTGTATCATAGTAGTTGAGAATAGTATTGTAGCATATAGAGGAGAAAGGGGATGATTAGATTGTCAATGTCCAAATGTCCAATTATGGAATTTTACTACTGGTTTGGAAGAAGATGGGATTTCCTTTTTTTTTTTCTTTGGTTTTTGTTTGTTGGGGGGGGGGGGGGGGGGAGTTGGGGCTGTGGAAGGAACTCTTATCAGCTGAACAATTTCTACCACCCATGAACAAAGGACTGCCTGGTCAATAAAATATCTTTAGTACCAGAATAAATTCATGCAGGTTGGGTCTTCATTTCACTTAAAATCTTCTGAGGAATTGATAATCTAGAGAGACGGAGCTGGAGTGAGTCACTCAACCAGTAACTTAACCACTTAAAGCAACTCAAAAGTGAGCTCAACATTAAATGGGCTCTACTATGGAGGAAACTTGACTGGGCCTTTAATTAAATAAAATAACATATTTCCAAGTATATTTTTCTTCAGACTCCCACATTCCTTCTGTAGTTCACACCAATGATTCATAATGTTGACGGCTTTTGTGAATCATATTTAACACTCTTGGTAAACAAAATTTGTTAGGCTTATTAAGTTGGATAAGCTTATATGGTGTTGCATGTTGAGAAATTTGGAATTTGTTTGTTACACTCTGATAGTCTACATCTTTAACCAATTAGGCTTTTGCAGTTGCTTCGTACTTAACTCATATGTATATATAAATAAATATTTCATTTATAATCTCATAGTTTGAGATTCTAATAACTTATTGTTTTATCAGACTATTGAAAGCAGCCCACGTGGTGAAAATCATGGTGAAGAAGATGTGTCCTTGTCCCAATTGGTAATATGTTGCTCATCTTAACTATTTAAAAATGGCTTGTCAACAGATATATACTTGATCTGACTCCCATGTGCAATGACGTATTTAAATACATTTTTAACTTTCTTTTACAATCTGGCACTGAGCTCTACATTAACTCAAGTTTCCCATGCAGCACTTAATTGATCTTGCAGGATCTGAAAGTTCTAAAACCGAAACTACTGGGTTGCGAAGGAAAGAGGGCTCATACATTAATAAAAGCCTACTAACTCTTGGAACTGTAAGATATTGCTGTTTTGCCTCTTGTTCATTTTCAGTGTTGTATGGTTTACAGCCAGTGTGTTTCCTGTTAGCATGATTGTTCCTTTTGGTCTTAAATAGTTTTTACTTAAAAATTTTCGAAATTAAAGCTCGATATTTTTCTCGTTGCAGGTGATTTCTAAACTAACAGATGAAAAGGCAACTCATATTCCCTATCGAGATTCAAAACTCACCCGTTTGTTGCAGTCATCCCTTAGTGGCCATGGACGGATCTCTGTAAGTTCGTACTTAATGTCTAGTATTCGCATAATTAGAACTTTTCTTTGTAACTATTAAATCACATTTATGTTAATTCAGGTATGCATATACTAATTTTGTGAGATGCTTGTATGTTATTTTAGCTCATTTGCACGGTGACTCCTGCCTCTAGTAATAGCGAGGAAACACACAACACATTGAAGTTTGCTCATCGGAGCAAGCGTGTTGAAATTAAGGCTTCTCAAAATAAGGTTAATTTGATATTCACTTTTTATGTCAAGTATTGTCGATTGAAATTGAACACTGGCTCTTACTTCAATTTTTCTTCTCCCCACTCCCTGTCTTTCTTAGATTATAGATGAGAAATCTCTCATCAAAAAGTATCAGAAGGAGATCTCCAGTTTAAAGCAGGAGCTTCAGCAGTTAAAGCGTGGCATGATGCAGAATCCTGATATGGCTGCATTGACTCAGGAAGATTTGGTTACACTGAAGCTTCAGGTTTGTGATGTTACATGAGGACAGATAGTAATAATTGTTAGCATGCATTCTTGTTAAATTGTTACTGGGCTCTGTGCAAACATCAGCTCTACCATGACTCCTAACAAGTGAGCATGTACAATTTTGTTACTCTAGTTTGAGATGATGTATTACATTATGCTAGAATATTACCAGTATCTATCTTATGGAATTTTTCTCCAATTAGAAATAATCATGCTTCGTTCTTTAAACAGAGTTGGCTAAATTTCATTTTGGGTTCCATTATTTGTGCTGTTAGTTGCTCTCCTTCTGATATCTATTGTTTGTTGATGCCAAAGCTGGAAGCTGGTCAGGTAAAATTACAGTCAAGATTGGAAGAGGAGGAAGAAGCCAAGGCTGCTTTGATGGGAAGAATTCAGAGATTGACTAAACTAATCTTGGTTTCCACAAAGAATGCTTTGCCATCAAGCATTCCGGAAAGGCCTGGCAATAGACGGAGACATTCTTTTGGGGAAGATGAGGTATGTAATTTTGCAAATTTGTCTTGTGTGACAAACAGTTTCTTGATGGTCCAGAAGTATAGATCACTTGCAGATGTCAAATTGTAGTTTTATGATTTTATCAATAACTTATTAAATTATTGAAGAAGTGAACTAACATGTTACCATTATCCTTGATCCATTGTTTTTGCAGCTAGCATATTTGCCAGATAGAAAACGGGAATACATGATTGATGATGATACTGGCAGCCATGCTTCTGAGCTTTCACTGGAAGAAAGGGGTGATGTCACTAATATAGATGAGTTGGTTAAAGATTACAAGAGCAACAGAAAGCGTGGAATGCTTGGCTGGTTTAAACTGAGAGTAAGTTCCCCGATTCCTTCTGGTGTGGAGTTGATTTGTTTATGGCAGGTAAAAAAGGATGAATAAAGGATTTTAACTGATATCTCAACATCCATGCTTCCTTTGTTAAATAAAGGCTCTTCCTCTACTTACATTTTCTTTAGCCACCTTCTTCTTCAACTTCTCAATAGTGTTTGTAAAATGTAGCAACCATATAATTTTCTGTTCTCTCTTAATTCTTGGTAAAATGTATGTGCCATTGATCATGTTTTTTGTTTGGGCTCCAACTTGCTTGATTTGTTCAATATATTTATGCAATTAGATCTTGGGATTATGCGTACTAAGCATTTATTATTGTAGTGGTATTCTGAGTACGTGTACACTGCAAGTGAAGATGCTAATGGATTGTAGTTTGACTATTTAAGTGAATTTTATCCCTATTTTTTTTGGGTTAGTCATGGTGAAGGCTTCTAGGACTTAAGCATACATTCCTTTTGGATGCATGATGTTTTAAAATCAAATTATCCATTTGCCAAGAGCTTTGTAGCTCAACTAGCACCTCCTAGTGTTTCCAAGGGAGAAATCCAACGTTCAAATCCCCCATCTCCGCATTATCGAATTGTTAAAAAAAAAAAAAAAAAATCAAATTATCCATTTGAAGGGTTCATGGGGCATGCTTTAGATTGACATGATCACTATTTACACTTCATCTCCATACCTTATCATTAATTGGCATTTTCCATGTTTATAGTAGCCATTTTAATCAGTAGAAAGGGTTAATAATTGGTCTCTTTTTTTATCACACGGTTTTTGATTTTTGATGTTTGAAGTTGTCCATCTGCTCAAAGAATAGGGTGATGGACTTTATCTCTCTTGTCCTACTCCTATGGTTGCCATGCATGATGTACAACAGTAACAAAATATTAGTCCCTAATACTTTTGGGATTGGCCTCTCCTATTAGTCCATCACATTTGGCTTAACCATTCTCCAATAAGCTTGGTAAAAAGCCATAGTAAAACCATCTGGCCTGGAGCTTGCTCACCATTTATATGGCAAGTAGCTTCCAATACCTCCTCTTCCTCAAAAGGCCTCTCCAAACCTGCAGCTTCCTCTCCTATTTGTATTCATAAAAAGGAGTCACCTAAGTATACATGAAGTATACAGCTGGGGACCAAAACAATTAAATACACAAATTACAAGCATACATTAAATTATAAACTGAAGAAATAGAATGACTTCCTATGATTGACATCCAATCTGATAGCATTTTAAAGAAGAAAAGTTTTAAGTCTGCTACTATTCTTTCAAATTCTTCAAAACACTGGTTATTTCTCTCTTGCCAAATGCACTACATCAAACAATGAGGGACAACCATCCAAATAACACCATTATGATGACAACCAAACTTTCCTTGCCAGCATGCTAGGAGCTCAACCACGGTCTTCAACATTACCCAGTAGATACCAAACAAGGTGAGCACCATAGACCTCAGCTTGAAAGCAATAGGACAATATAATAAAAGATGGTCTACTTGTTCTCCATTGCTTTTACATATAACACAAATCCAGAATTCACACTTTCCAAACAAGGTGAGCACCATAGACCTCAGCTTGAAAGCAATAGGACAATATAATAAAAGATGGTCTACTTGATCTCCATTGCTTTTACACGTAATACAAATCCAGAATCCACACTTTCCTCTTGCGTAAATTATCAATCGTCAAAATATTCCCCAAAGCTGCAGTCCAAACAAAGAATGTAACTCTGGAAGGAACCTTTGGCTTCCAAATGCTTCTCCAAGGTAAGGACTGATTGCATTCACCCATTAAAGATCTTCAATCTACCGTCCAAACATTTGTTGGCAATAATAGCAAAATCCAAAATTTTCCTGCCTCCAATAGAAGCATTTTGGGAATCAGAAATAAGATTGTCCAAGTATTTGTTGGTGGTTGTGTATAGATGTATAATGTGCATATGTATAATCAGAAATAAGATTATCCAAGAGAAGCAATTGCATGACACAAGATATACCTGGTTTGGCAATTTGCATACGTCGATGGAGTTTCTGCTTTTTTACTGTGTCAAGGAGAAAATACAAGTGCAGCTGTACTGTACACGAAACAATAAACCTAATTTGAAGTGACAAATAGATAACCCAAACAACTGGACCAAAATGGGTTAAGAATGGGGCCAAAATTTCGAACCAAAACAAACTTTGACATGAAACATATGCTTTACCTAAACAACAAAGTTTTTTAGGCTTCTGTAACTTCTGTTATGCAAGTACAAGTAATCTAAGGAGCATGAACAGATAGGGGAGTGTTTGTGGCATGTCAAGAGGGAAAAGTTAATTTTTTTGGACATGGTTAGGTCTTGGTCATGGCACGACAGACAAAAAAAAAAAAAAAAAAATTGAAAAAAATAGGGGCCACTAGGTCTTCTCTCACAGTCTCACTTGATTTGCACTTTGGTCACTCAAATTGAATGTTGGCTATTCAGACTGGCACCGCTAGAAGCTCTTCTGCGATACCAGAAACTTGGAGAACTTGGAGAGCAAGTGAAAATGTGAGGTTGACCGAAAAACTTAGAGAAACTTTGACTTCAAATTGTCGAATTGAAGCTAGGCATCTTCAAGTTGGGACCCCGCCATACATAAGTCCCAATGATGAGAACACTGGGATTGGGAGCTCTTCTTTGTTTCGCCATTTGATTTGGAATCTGAGCCAGCAATGAATAGACTATGCTGCTAGTACTTGGGTATCATTATAAATAAATTTGTTTGTTGGGTTCTAGTTTTTTTTGTTTGTCTTTTGTTTGGAGTGTTTTCAAGTTGGGAAATGACTCTTTGATAAATTTTGGCATGATACATGGTGTAGGAGGCTTCCATTGAGGGTGCATTTTCCAGAGCTTTTTCGTATTGCAAGTCATAAGGATGCTTCTATGGCGGAAATTCTGTCCTTTGAAGGGGTGTTACCATGATGTCAATTTGATTTGCCTGCTCCAAGATTGGAAATTGGAGTTGGTTGCTTCTTTTATGGATCTTATTTATTCTCGGCAAATGAGATGAGGTGGGATGGATACACTTTGTTGAACTCCATTCTCTCGGAATGTCTTTGAAGTTGGGTCCTATTATAGAGTGTTACACGCTACATCTCATCAATGTTTTCCCTGGAAGAGTTTGCGGAAGCCAAAATTTCCTACAAAGGTTAGCCTTTTTCCTTTGGGCAACAGCTTTGGGGAAAATCCTCACTAAAAATAACCTGTGCCAGCTAACATTAGTTGTAATAGATTGGCGCTGCATGTGCAAGAGGGATAGAGAAACTATTGATCATCTATTTCTCCATTGCACGGTGGCTATAGAGCTTTGGACCATGGTTTTTTTCATGTTTGGGGTGTATTGGGTCATGCCAAAAGGTGTTGTGGAGCTCTTAGTAACTTGGAAATGTAAGTTTAGCAGGTGAGTAATGCTGAGATTTGGAGCACGAACCCTTAGTGCCTCATGTGGGGTCCTTGGTGAGAGGAATTCTTGGAATTTTAGGGGTAGTGAGAGGCCAGTCCATGACCTAAAGCTTTTCTTTCTCAAGACTTTGCTTTAGTTGATAAATGCTTCAAGATTGTTTCCTTTTACTGCTTTGCATGATTTTCTTGATCGTTGTGCTTTTAGCGCTTAATTTTGGTGTATCTATTGTACACTTCCTGTGTACATGGGTGGCTTGTTATTATTATTTTTTCAAATTTACTTTTAACTTATAAAAAATGTTAACAACTTTTGATTTGAATTAAGATGAACACAACAACTAAACAAGAGAGGTTTGGATAAGGCAAAAAAGCTTTGCAATGAGCTGGTGATGGAAAAAGAGTCCGAGTTTAATAACTCTTAATGAATTTTCTTTAAATGCTTGAGTTACAAGTCACTCATATTGTACTTACCTTTTCTTTTCTCCCCACCCCCCAACTAAGCATGAATTTTTCCTAAAAGTATTTATTAATCGCCATGTTCCCACGATGTTGAGTTTTTATTTTTATTTTTTATTTTTTATTTTTATATTTTAAATTACTATATCTCGAATTGTGTCGTGTCCATGTTCATGTCTATGCTTAGCAAGTAATAGATTATTCTTAGAGGCAGTGGAGTTATACTTTAACAATGGAACTTGCTAAACCAAGCCTTAAATTTTTCCTATGCAGAAGCCTGAGAATCTGGTAGGATTGTCACGAAGTGCTGATAGTGAAAGCTCTGCTAGTGGGTCACCTGCATCTTGTTCAAAGTCATCTCAAAGTAGAGTAAAGTTTAATGAAATGAAGGATGGACGGAGAAAATCAGTCAGTAGAAGGGGAGATGAATCTGCTGTTGTTGACTCATTTCCAGAGAGAACCCAGGCAGGTGACTTGTTTAGTGTGACTGTTGGAGGACGCCGCCTGCCGCCGGTAAGAGGAATCCTGACCACTACTTTTTTATGCTTAATTTTGCTTCCTATGTGTGTGTGTGTGTGTGTCCAAAGGAATCTTATAATAATTTGTGGGCCGTTGCATCACATTTTCTTGGGACAAGTTTTATTCCTAATTATTGAAGTATAACATAGCCTTGCCCATATATATAAAAAGAGCAATTCAATATTGCTTGCATGTTCTCTTTTGTGCACTGATCTAATTTCAGTCTGCCTACGGATGCACCCTGCTTATGTATCAAATTGTGATTGGATTTTAGCACTTCCATGTGGGTCCACCATAGGTACCTGAGCATGTTATATCAACTTATGCACCAACCACAAGTTGACAATTAAGTAGGGTGTGGATTTGAGTGTGGGAAGGGTGTGTCCCTAGCATTATTCGTCTAATTTTGTAATAGTATTATGATCGTTTGAATGCGTTAGTTAAATGAAAATTATTTTATTCACATAAGCTTATGTTTATGCTTTGATTTCCCTTCATGTACATCTTTAAAAATTTTTCAATAAGAACATTGCATAGTCATATCATGTTTTTATTGTCAGTTCATAGGAAATTTATTCCTTCCTGGAATAGCATTTGGGGAGCTCTGATGACAAGATCAATCTTTGTGAGGTCATATGGACTAAAACTATCCCCCTCCTTTATTTTCCCCTCTGGCTAAGCGGGAAATATCCACTTAATTTCTTGTTCCCAACTAGAAATTCCTTGTGATATGAACTCATAGGTCTGCTGAACTCTTGAATTGATTTTTTTTTTTTGATAAGTAAGAAGAGAATATTATTAATAAAAAAGCAAAAAAACACAAAGGTTTCACGGTAGTGAACAAAGGAAAAAGAACTAAAAAGAACTCTTGAATTGATACCATTGCAGAGTCATGTTCTGCTAAGCACCTTAAACATTTATGGCAAATATTGTAGATGTGTTTCTACTAAAGTGAATTCTATTCAACATTTCAAATAAACTCAACTGTAGCGAATTTTGTAATGAATTTATGATAGAAAATAATCCTTGGGTTGTTCTCAATACCAATTCATGGTATGCATACAGGGCATACAACAACCAAGCTTTAGTCCCAAAAATTTTGGCGTCGGCTATAGATCCTTAGTAGACTTGTTAGGGTTGATCACATGTATTTTTTCTGCCCCCTCAAACAAAAGGAAAAAAATGGAAAAAAGAAAAAAAGCAGATTGGTTTTCCAAACACAAGGAGATAGGGTTCATAAATGAATCTTGTGTTACTTTATTTCTAAAAACATCACTCCATGCATGTGTGTGTGCACACGCTAGTGTCAAGTTTGTAAGTTTTAACACTGAAAATAATTAAGAAAACATAATTTAATTTGCTAAAGACTAGCCTTATAGCTGTCATATGGGAATAGCCCTTGAACTTATGTGGTGCTGTTAACCAACTCTAAAATGAACTCTTATCATATCTGATGCTTTTAATCCCATGATCTCTTAAAAAATTGAACATGTGGTCCAAAGTCGTTCAGAATTTTTCAGAGAATAAGTAAACTGATGTAGTGCTGTTATAGAATATTGACTTGCTCTGTAATTTAATGCAGTCTTATATTGTTATATCATGGAACACAATGAGTGTCCGTTGGTCCATTGAACTTCATAACTAAAATATGGTTCTCTGTTAACCATCAGAAATATCCAGTGAATTGTTGATATGAAAAACTTTGACTATGAGCTTGATGATATGTACTCTTAAAAAAATTAGTGCATAGGGATTCATAGCAAGTTGGCAATGTTTTTAATTTTGATTGGGGATTCATAGCAAGTTGGTGATGTTTATAATTTTAATTGGGAATTGTTGGATGACTTTTTCAGACTGGGACCACTATTACAGATCAAATGGATCTTCTTTGTGAGCAAGTTAAAATGTTGGCTGGAGAGGTGGCATTGTGTACCAGTTCTCTGAAAAGACTCTCAGAGCAAGCAACTATCAACCCTGGCGATTCACAAATGATGGTGAGCTACCTCTCGATGTTTTTTTTTTCCTCTCATTAAGAACAAATTCAATTGGTTATCTTGGGTGACTTTTAATGGTTTTATTGGATATTTTAGGAACAAATGCAGAAGTTAAAGGATGAAATTAGAGAAAAAAAGCGTCAAATACGTGTTTTGGAGCAACGTATGATTGGATCTGTTGAGACAACTACACATGCATCAAACAGCATTGAGGTGTCTCAGGTAAGTACGCACCTAGTGGCACAGGTAGAAATTTACAGTAATGGAAGGAACTGTTTTAGCCATATATGTGTGTGTGAGAGAGAGAGAGAGAGAGAGAGAGAGAAAACAAAAGGAGTTTCAATATGAGGTAGATAAATAAATCTCATAAAAAAGTTTTCTATGGCACTACATAAGTGAAAAGCACTAATTTTAACCCAAAAAAGAAGAAAAGCACTAATGTTTTTCTTTTTCTTTTTATAAGTAAGTTTATTGACTAAAAGAAGAAAAAGAGGCGCCTCCAAGTCACAGGTTGTATTCTAGAGGTAGGTCACAATTCAGTTAAAATTTCAGCAATCAATAAAATCCAGAAAATTAGAGAAAGAGTGATCACTTAAGGCAGCCATCCAATCATATAGAGTGCAAAAAACCATCTTCACATTCATTGTAGATCATTTAAGACCTTTGAATGTCTGATTATTCTGTTCTTTCTAAATAATCCACATGATGCACAAAGGGACTGCACTACAAATATCACCACTACAGTGTCTGGCAAACTGCCCTTTCCAACAGGCCAACAGATCAACTACCTTTTTAGGATAACCTAAAGCACCCAAAATAGGAATAATACTAAAGACCATAGATCTCTACCATTATAACAATGTAATAGTACATGGTCAACTGACTCCCCATTCTTCTTGCATGTACAACACCAATCCACAATAAAAATGTTTCTTCTTCGTAAGTATCTATTGTAAGGATTTTCCCCATAGTAGCCACCCAAGCAAAAGAAAAGATACTTTAACAGGAATTTTTACCCTCCAAATACTTTTCAATGTACTTGGAGCTATTATTATCAAATTAAACTATCAAAATGGTACTTAACAAAAGAAAAAAAATCTCAAAAGCTGGTAAATTAGAAAGTCTATCCTGGCTTTGTAATGTTATTTATAATTATAGAGACTGAAATTTGTTTTATTTTTTCCTTTAGTTTGTTTGCTGTTAAGGGTGCTAAACCTACTAGTAAGTGAAATCAATAGTTCCAGAATATGTAGGGGACCTTGGTTTGGGGTATTTTATTTCTTTCAAGATTCCAGGAATTACTTTCAGTATATAGTCATTTTTTGGTTTAATGTTGTCTACAATGCTGTATACTGTATATGACAACAATGATGACAGTGATATCTATCAATCTCTCTCTCTATCTCTCTCTCTCTATATATATATAGATAGATAGATAGATAGGGTTGAGTTCAAGTTACACTTAGTGAAACTTTTAAGTAATGTTACACAACTCAATATTTTTTTTACTTGGTGCAAATTTTAACTCAACATTGGATTACATTTTTTTCTTATACACTCGATGCTTCCACCAAAGCAAAGTTTGCTTTTATGCCAAATTATTATGTCATTGAGTATGCCAATGACGTAAATGCATATGTTAATTATCTATAGGTGTACACTATATATATATATATATATATATTATTATTTTTTTTTTAAAATTTTTGGGTAAAATATCATTTTCGTCTCTAAACTTTCACAAAGTTTGTTTTTCATCCCTAAACTTTTAAAAGTTTGTTTTTCGTTCCTAAACTTTGTAAAACGTTCTACTTTACGTCCTTCCGTCTGTATCCATTAGTTTATGTCCTATATGGCCTAACGGAGTGTTGATGTGGCATTTGACTTGGACAAAACTATTTTATTTAAAAATTTTTGGACATGTGGCACAAAGTTATTGGCGCACATGGAAAAAGAATTCTGATGAAATTATCTTCACTTAGGGTTTGTTTGGGATCTGTTTTATTTTGCTGAAATTGAAAACTTTTTGCTGAAAGTACCGTAGATAAAAGTAAAAGTTAGTTAAAATAGTACAGTGAGATTCATGAATAGTACCAAAAAGTGCAGTGGGACCCATGAATAGTAGTAAAAATAAACTGAATAGTAAAATAAATTGGTTTTTTAATTTGGAGCCAAACGCACACTTAGAGTAGAACCTAACTTTATTTTAGAACCATGAAACCCAACACCCAAACCCCCATAGTGGCAGCCTCAACCGGCGACCCCAATCAGAGACTCTAAGGCGGCGACCCAGTCAGCTATTCCAAGGCGGTGACCCCAGACTGGCGACATTAATTTTTGGGTAGCTGGTATGAATCTTTATGTCATTGTGGAAGGTTTGCGTGAAGCTTTAGGAAATTTGAATTTTGGACTTAGCGTGATTTTTTTTTTTTGAAAACTGAGTTACTTAGTAACTGAGATGCCATCATTGTAGGTTGGTATGGGGTTGATTTTGTTGAATCTTGTTTCTGCTAGTCCACAGGCGCCACCAAAGCATCATAAAGTCTTCTTTGTCCTATTTGCACACTTCAAGGACCTACTGTAGTAAGTCAAAAGAATTGGAGAACCTGCAAGGTTGCGATTACTTATATTTGAACTGATTTCAGTTTTTCCTAGTCTTCTTTGATAGATTGACAGCCCCAAACAACATGAATACCATCTTCCAATTCCATTGAACATGCTTTGCACCATGGAGAGTTAAACCACCTGACGGTTTGGGGTCGCTGGTCGCCGATTTGGGATGGGATTTCACAGTTGGGATTGCCGATTTGGATCACCGGTTAAGGCTGTTGCCGTGGGGTTTGGGCATGGGTTTTTGTGGTTATCGTCATGTTATTATTGTTTCCACATGTCCCAATAACTTTGTTCCACATGTACAAAATTTTAAAATAAAATAATCTAGTCCAAGTTTGATACCATGTCAGTCCACGTAGGACATAAACTAACGGTTATAGACAGATAAACTAACAGTTATAGATGGAGGATGTAAAGTAGAATGTTTTGCAAAGTTTAGGGATGAAAGACGAACTTTTGAAAGTTTAGGGGCGAAAAAGGAACTTTGTGAAAGTTTAGGAACGAAAATGAAATTTTATCCAAATTTTTATATGTAAATAAACTTATTTAATAAAATCAATCAAGTACATGGGACTCTATAGGTGTGCACTAATTATTTATATCAAAATAATTTATTTGGTTGTTTTTATAAATTTTATATGAGAAACTATTTTTATTTGGAGTACTTATTATCCAAATAATAATAGATTTAGTTTATGACATTCTTCCTCAGTTCAGTTGCTTTGGAAACAACCGTAACAAAAACCATCAAGAGGTAAAAGCAAATTTAATGACACATGCAATTAAGAATAAAAAAAAAAATTATGCATTTAAATTAGTTAAAATAATTAATTATTTATGAATTCACTAAAATAATATGTTCATATTTTTAATTTTATTAATCTTAATTGTGAATTCACTAAGGTGCTGCAGTGTGGTACATTCTTTTTGGTAAATAATAAAACTTCATTGAATGAAAATAATCAACTACAAAGAGCTGAAGCACATAGGAAGTGTGCTGAGGTAAACATGAAAACAAATGAAACTAAGATGCATGAAAGTACAACTATTTTTTTTTTTTGATAAGTAAGAAAGATGTATATTCAAAAAACTACTAAATGCAAAGTAGCACAAAGCATATTAAAAAGTACAAAAAATGAAAACACTCAAAAAGTACAACTATCAAGCAAAGCAGATACGAAAGTAAAAGTGAAAACACTCAAAGCCGTTGTCCACCCAAACAAAGTATGGAAAAAAGCTAGTTTCAGGTCTTAAGTTGAAATTTCGGTTCCTTCAAAAATCCGAGCATTCCTTTCCTGCCAAATACCCTACATTAGGCAATGAGGGATCGTGTTTCAAATAACCCCATTTCTATGTTTATTGAACTTACTTGGCCAGCTAGATAAAAGCTCCATTACAGCACTGGGCACAACCCAATGTACCCCAAAAAGTGTGAACACCATTCACCACAACTCTCTAGCTACTGGGCAGTGTAAAATTAAGTGATTAATAGTCTCTCCAGCCCTCTTACACATATAGCAGGAAATAGAATTCTCTTCATTTGGCCTTCAACCTCATCAAAGCTTTAAATTACTTCTCTGTGATTGGTAAGACATCAGTATTAACCCTTATATAGTAAAATTTGTAGCATCCCTAGCATCACTCATAGGTGATACACTAATTATTTATGTCTAAGGAATTTATATGGTTCTCTCTCTCTTTATATATATAAAAAATATGATCAGGTGGTGTAATTTTTAATTTATTTAATATATTCAAAATTGCAGTGTTGGATTATATACATTTTCATTGTCCTTGACACGCCTGTCAAATTTTATGTTAATCAGATGTTATTTACTTTTTGATTAGTAAACTTATTATTATTTTTTAATAATAATAATAATAATTAAAGATGCAATGTGATCTCTGAACAACAATTTACATCTTTTAACTTCTTTTGATGAAATTTAATATATAAAGCAAGAACCAAGGCTGCAGCATCCTTTGCTATGATCGCTAATTCTTTGTACTTCATTAATATTTTCTAATTATTAATTTATTTGCTATGATCGCTAATTCTTTGTACTTCATTAATATTTTCTAATTATTCTATCACACTCCCATGTAGGCTCTTTCCAAGCTTGCTTCTCAGCTAAATGAAAAAACTTTTGAACTTGAGGTTTGTTATCCTATTTGCTTTGTAGCTGTAAGGATGGTATTTCAATCTCAATTTCTAAAGATATTTTACTAATTTGATCACTTTGTTTTGGGATGAGTATCCAAGATTAAATCAGCAGACAATAGGATACTTCAGGAACAGCTACAGATGAAGGTAAAATTCGAAAGCTGTGAGATTTCATTTTCTGTACTTATTTTAATGTTATATATATATATATATATATATTTATTTTTCTTATTGCAAGGTATCGGAGAATGATGAGATGCAAGAAACAATTCTTCTTCTAAGGCGACAGCTCAACTCGTTATCAGATAGAAGCTCCGGTAATTCACAACAAATTTCTGAGGCTGGGGCTACACCAGTCAGAACTTGTCCTGAAGGGTTCTTAGAAAAGAATGTTGAAGAGGGGAAAGGGATTAGTTCATATGAAGAAAATTATGCTGATGAAAATACTCCGACAAGTGTCATGAGCTTGAATAGGATTTTTAATCTGGAGGACTCGAAAGAGAGCAACAATGATTTGAAAAACCAAGTCCATATGCAGGTTACCCTTTTCTTTTTCATGTTTGGCATATTCTAAAATAGAAATTCAATGCTATCCTTGTTCTAACATCTTGACTTTTTGAATATTAAGATTTGAATAATAAAAATTTTCTTGTTAATTTGTTCTATTGGTGTACTTTAATTATTTTATCTTACTTAGGCTGCTGAGATAGAGAATTTGAAGCAAGAGAAAGTGAGATTGATTGAAGAAAAGGATGGGCTTGAAATTCAGACTCAAAAGCTGGCAGAAGAAGCTTCATATGCAAAAGAGTTGGCTGGGGCTGCAGCAATTGAACTCCGAAACTTGGCTGAAGAAGTAACTAAGCTGTCTTACGATAATGCAAAGCTGACTGGTGACCTGGCTGCCACAAGAGAGGCTCATTGCAGATCTATCTGTTGTCAGAGGTCTGTTTCTTATGATTTAAAACATGCTCGACCTGATGGGCGCCATAGAAAGCCAGACGATGGAGTTTTGGTTGAAGAGTTGCAGAAGGAACTTAATGCAAGATATCAGAGAGAAGCTGTGCTGGAAACCAAACTATCTGAGAAAGATCAAATAGAAGTTGAGCTACGAACAAGACTTGATGAAGCTAAACAGCATGAAGAAGATTTGGAAAATGAACTTGCCAATATGTGGGTGCTTGTTGCAAAGTTAAGGATGTCTGGCACTAATGCTGATGACATTTCATCTGAAGGGTTGCATGCATTAAATATATCACAAACCAGAGTTAGGAATGGATATCTTCAATCTAATGGTCTCTCAAATAAAATGTTTGAAGAAGATGAAGTATATGAAAACATGGATAAGATGAGTACATTAGAAGAATCAAGAGCTAGCTATCTGAAAGAAAGGAGAAGATGCAAAGAACTGGAGAGCCTTGTTTCCAGGTTGAAGGTATGCATGTTACAGACCAAACTTTTGAACATGTTACACACTATGTGCAGCCTTAATGTAGGTTGAACTTATAAATTTTGTATTAATTAGTAATTTCTCAATCATATGTAATTGTTTGCTGGTTGGTTGACTCTTGTGGCTAGACCAGAATAAATAGAACTGCATAACTCTATTTCTTCTTTTGTCTCCAAGCATATACCCAAGGTTTGACATTATTCCTTAATCATTCCAGAAAGGAATTGGACCCTCGCTGTCTCCTGCTATGTACAATTTTTAAATCATAGAATATTAACTTTGTTCTATACTGGATTTAGAGATTGAATTCTTGTCTTGTTTTTTTATTTTTATTTTTTATGTTTTATTTATTTAATTCAAATTGCTTCCCCCACCCCCCTCCCCCTTCTCTCTTGAACTGTGTTTAATGCCTTTTAAAAAAAGAAAAATGAAAATGTGCCTGGATTTGAAACACATTGCACTTATATTGATTCTGTCCAGTTTTGAGAGGATATCCATTGCATCCGCCATATTTTACAAATGGAAACCTATTTTTAGTGTGGGGTCTGTGTAACACCGACCTCATTTAAATTTAATTTAATTGCTTCTAGAGTGAAATTGATGAATTATTTAATTTATTTTGAAGGTGATATTATTTTATATTATGATCACTACAAAGAAAATAAATAAAAGAAGATGTAACATGGAGAGTTATTTTGTGGATTATTCATATTAAACTTTTAGTCTTCTTATCAGTTAAGGAAAATGATAAGAGATTAAAACCTATTTGGATTAGGAGTAATCTCCTTATCAGTTAAGGAAAGGGATAAGAGATTAAAACCTATTTGGATTAGGAGTTTAAGTGTTATTGGAATCTTTTAGAGTTCTAGCCTATCTAAACAACCTTAATTTGAGTTTAATTGGAAATAAAGTCTTGGAAGCTTATTTAAGTTTTAGTGGGTCTTAAAGTGTAAAGCTGAATTTATTTAAGAGTACTAATTAGAGCGGGATTGGTCTTCCTAGACTTTTGGAGGTATATATATATATAAAGAAAAAAGAAAAAGAGAAGAAGTAAGTGCTTAGCGTGTAAAGGTTTAAGAGCAGAGAATTAGGGTTTCTCTACATTGAAAAGAATAGAATAACGTGATACTACTAGAGCAGCCAGCAAGTTCATATTGTACTGAGGTAAACATTTAACTATACGTGCTTTATTGGAATCATTAAACACATCTTTGACTTAGGATTCATCATCTCATAGTCGCATGGAAGTCTTAGAAATTATATTGATATATTCAAGGGAAAATAGGCTATCATGGAAGTATCTAAATAAACGTACATTAGTTTATTGATTTTGAAAGAGATGCTAATATATATGTGGAGTAGTATCACCATTCTTTATAAGTTAAGCCTATATAGACATTCATAGGTGGTGTTCAATGGTATATATATAGGAATAGCAGATTGTAGTATTAGGGATTACACTACAATTATATACAATATGGTATAGACATGATGGATATTAGAAAGCTATGTTAGATTTAATATTGCGAAATCTTCACTGTGGCTAAGGAAAAGTTTTATAAGAGGACTTTTTGGTTATTCGAAACCTGTCTTTATTGAGTTATTTTATCCTTAATTAGGTTCTAGTTAACATTGTTCCGGACAATTGAAGTGAAGCTTGGTTTAGCAACTAGAGGTAAGTAGAATTAAGGTCATGACGTCTCTCAAGACGTGTATATTTATATTTATACATATTTACAAAAGTGAAGTTTCCAAAAACTTATACCATTGTCAATGCTTTATACATACCTGAATTTCATTATTGCTTGTGGGTTATTTTGAAACTGTATATGTTAAGAATGACTTAAAACTTTTTTTTTTTTTGAGAAAGTATTTATTATATGATATATGATTGGTATTGACAATATTGTAATAAAGTAAGAATGTTTTCAAACAGTCAGCTAGACAATTTGCAACCTTTGCCAACACAGGGTTAGGTGTTGGTTTTCGGCCGAAGTAGTGTTATTGTGGTGTGGTGCAGTGTTATCGTTTGCTCTTTGGAGCCAATGTTGCCTCTTTGAGGTTACTGTTATTGTTTCCCACGGGAATCACCCACCGAGTGTTTAGCAATTTATGTCTTTGTTTGGCTAATGTTTAATGTTTTCCATATCAAACTATTGTTTTATTGTTATTGACCTTTATAAGTGGAAAAATTATATATTACTATATTATATTGTTTCTACCTATTTAGTGTCTTATTGATTACAGTGTTATAGTTAAATGTTTTCTTTCTAACAGTTTTATAAAATATACTATATTACTGTTAAAACTATTTGTAAATGTTTTGTAAAGATTATATTTTGTCAATGATACTATTGTTTTATTTTGAAAGACATCCTCATGTTATGTAGTCTCTTATTGAGCCTCTAGCTCACCTCCCTTTCTCCACCCTTTTAGATTAGAGTAGTGGAATCTCTTTTGGTGGTAGATCATTGGAGCCATAGATTGAAGACATCTTTTGGAGCTATATTAGTTGATGGACTGTTATTATGTTTTATTGGTATAGTGAGCTTAGCATTCTTGAAACTATTTGGGATTGTATTTGGAGACTTTATGGTTAAAGTTTTAGTTTGATGGATTTTATAAGAAAGATATGATGGTTTAATTCTTATTTGTGGATATTTAATTATGCTATGTTTCCATCATAGCAAATGTTGAATATTTATAAAATAGGTCATGCATCTAAATCCTTGGTATGGGTTTGGGGTGTTACACAGTCTATTGCCTAAATGTCTCTGGTTATGAATCTCATAGTTTGCATTTCAAATTCAGTGGTTAAATGTTAGTGATGAAGATTATCTTTTGCCTGCTGCTGCACTAGAGGGCTATTATTCATAACTTCAATGGCATAAATCTGCGCAACAATACAAACATTTGATGACAAACATGTATGTTTGCTACATGATTTAGGTTATATATCTATCCATTTATTTCATGGTCTGTTCAATAGTCTTCTCTATGGCTGCACTTAGAAATTAAATGCATCATAGAATTTGTAAATTGCAAAGTTGATAAAGGATCTAGCTTTGTTGCATTTCATCTAAAATCTTCAACTTGGTCAGTGCAATTGAAATGCTTATCAAGTAATATCACCTGTGAAATTTAATTCCAATGTATCATATCAGGGTGAAGATGTTGCTGGTTTGGATGTTACTGCTCTTGAAGAACTGCAGAACCTTCATGTTGAAGCTATAACAAAGATTTGCCATGCAAAGGTGATTGCTTTATTTTCTTTCTTTCTCACTAGCTTGTTTGAATTTACTAATTTACCTCTTCGTGGCTTGCCTTAATTACTCTCTCTCTCAGCTGGATTTCATTGATTAACATTTTATGTTGTTAATGGATAAGTATTTGGAGTCGCTTTTTGCTTAGCTTGGATGGTGTACATATGAGGTCTGACAATGTACAGTTCTCAGAGTTTCTTTCCTCAAAATTTCCAGAATTTGTGTGGAGATTTTGAAAATTTATGACATATTCTAATCATTAAATTGGTAAAAGTTATATAGTGATGATCTTGTTATGGAAGTTATTTACTAAAATTCTTTATCTCTTCAAAAATCTATACTAATAATTAATAATTAGATTATAGTTGAATTATATTATTTGAGTTAATTAGATAGAATGGTTTTGGTTTATGAACTTATGAAAATTAGATTAACCAACCTTGTATTGTTAAAAATAACATATAACTTTTAATACGAAATAGACTATATTATTAGTAAATTACAAATAATAATTTTTTATATTATTAATAAAATTTTGTCAAATAAAAATGAGCCCCTTGGTGCACAAGAAATATACCAAGTGAGCAACAGAGTCCAGAAAATGAATAACTATCAATGAAAGCAAGCAATGTAGAAGATGAATGGTTAGATACAACCATCCACTCATGCAAAGGACACATAAGTAATAGTTTCGATCCCGTTGAATGCCGCCCTAAATCTTCAAATGCTCTACGATTGTGCTCCCTCCATACCATCCACAGAAGACACAAGGGAATTGCACACCAAACAACACCACACAATGGTATTCCACACCAAACAACACCAACACCCCATCTAACAATTCTTCTCTTACATACCAACAATTCTTCTCTTACATACCAACACTTCAAGGATTTGATGAGGCATAACCCACTGTAAAAAAGCCAATGACCATAGTTCACTGGCATAATCACAATTGAGGAAAAGATGGTCAACCATCTCTCTAGCCTTCTTACACATGCAACATCACTTGATCACATAGACCTTACGGCGGTGAAGTTTAGCAATTGTGAGAATCTTACCCAGGGCAGCAATCCATATTAAAAGGCGACCTTAAGTGGAACTTTGACCCTTCATATGCTCTTCCAGGGAAATGATATGACGCCTCCATAAAAAATAATTCTATAGAAGGATTTAGTGTTTGTTTGGTAGCCCGTAAGTTTTGGTAGCTTAAATAAACCCCTCTTAGTAGGGACCATTACAACTGGTCTTCAACATCCCTCTTAATCTTGGTGGAGTAGTGAAGATCCATAAACCTGATCATTGCTTTCAATAATAATTTGATATCTTATGAACATGGGCGGCTTGATACATTTGGGGGCTTAAGGCGAAAAATGAAATTGAGGCCTTTTATTTATTTAAATGTGACTTTAAAAAATTAAATATTGTTGAAACTTTATTATCTTGTTTTAGATGCAAAATTATTACTAATTAACATGAACTATGTAGAATTTTTTTTTTTTTAATAGAAAGTCTATAGACATAAAAAATTTGACAAAACTTTTCATACTTGTTGATGTGATAAAATGATAGTGGTAAGTAAAAGAGTAATGTTAGTGGTGGACCTAGGTGAGAATTAGTAAAAATTTGTCAACTCAACTATTGTAAAAAATGTTGTGAATTTTTTTTTTTTTTTGGAGAAGTGCTACATTCAAAATAAAACCCATCACTGAAATTATTTTTTTGTCATTTATAACAGCCTGTAACTACCTGTTACTTAGGATTTGTTGTAAAAGTGTTGTGAAAATTTTTGTGAAAGTAGCATTTTTATCTCTCTTTTTTCTTGTTTTTCAATTGATAAAAAATATTATTTTATTTATTGGCTAATATTTTGGCTTAATTAAATTAAAATTTGGGGCATTTTTTATACCTGGGGCCTTAGGTGATTGCATCAATTGCATTTAGTGTTAAGTCGGCACTGCTTATGGACTTGTTTACGAGCTTATACCTTTTAATCTCAAGCCTATGTAAGTGTATTTTAATATATGTAAAAAAAAACGAATAGTATTATATATACTTAAATTAAGTCTTACATTCATGAGCTTGTTTATGAACACATTATTATGTTTGAGCTTGGTTCGTTTAATAGTTGAATTTAAACCTAAGCTTGTGCTTGGCTCATTTGCTAAATACATGAGCATAAATAAGGTTTTTCCCAAAGTGAGCCCGAGTTGTTCATAAGCATCTCACTTCATTTATTGCCCTAATCATAACCATATGTTTATTTGGAAGTTCTCTTTGGCTGGATAGCTGTTCACCAGTTCGTTGTTTCCATCCTTTTGGGGCTTGGCTACGTTAGGCATCTATATTCAGGGTTTTTCTTTTTTCTTATATTTCTCTCTTTAGAGGACCTATCATGTAGTTAGACACCTTTGTGCTTTGAATAGTTTCTTTAAAATCTATGAAAAATGCAGACTGCCACCAACATAGCCAATTAGAGGCACCAAGAAAGTTTAGTGAATCCTACAATTTAGGCATAGCATTTGTTTTCTATATTTAGGGCCTCTTTATTAACTGAAATTTGGGTGTTAAACTGTAATTTTCATGAAACGTAGGGGTTCAAATGATAACCCTGTGGTAATAGCATCCTTTGTAGTGCCCTTATGTTTGTTGTTTGAACCTCACCTCACCCTCCACCACTATCTACCTATCAAAAGAATAAAAATAAAAATAAAAATATCTAGGAATGTAGAAGTGTAGTTATTTAGTATTTAGTTGACTAGCAATTGACTAGTATGAATTACTGAGTTCTTTTTTCCTTCCTATGTTTGGAGATTTCAATTTGTGCTAGTCTTAAATTATGTAAGATTTTTTTTTAATTTTTTAATTTTTTGTTTATGAAGAAAAAAGGCCAGAATCTCATATTAAAAAAAAAAAAGTCAGAATTGTTTTTCTTTTATTTGGAAAATCTGGAGAGGGAGGAATAATTGGACGCTTGAAGATGTTTAACGTCCCTTACATGTCATAAAGCAGTTCTCTATGTATTGTCTATCCTTCCTTGTCCTTTTGAGAAATATAGATTGTAATTTTTAGGAGTAGCTTGAAGGCTTACTGTATATTTGAGTTTTTCTCTTTTCATTACATAAATCTTTATTATAAAATGGACTGATTTTACTTATTTTACTCTATGCAGTGTACAAACCATGGCTTATAGTGTCTTTAGATCAACCCATAATGGGCTCTCCCACACATGGAGTTTCTCATCTTTAAGGTTAGTCTTGATCTAAAATTCTTCCGGAACTGGCATTGAGTATAATGCATTTATGGTGAATAATTTATTGTGAAATTATGGGGAAGAAATGATATTGCTGTCAACATATTCCATATAGGAAAGGAATGGACATTCAAGATGAACCATAGAATGAGTTTCCTTCTTGAGCATTCTTTTCCTCATATGTCTACTACTCAAAACACCATGCTGAGATGTAAACTATTATATATTTTTAGAGGAAGTAGAAATATTCAAATTCCATTTCATTTTATCTAGCTAAGTATGTTTTTGTTGGCTCATAAATCTAAACTAATGGAAGATTATGTCTGTTTATATGCTGTATAATGGCATTTGCCAATCTGCCCATGAGTGAGTTTACTTCATTTCCCCCACAATATATGAATCTAGACTTGTCAGTGAAAGAATCCACAACCTTGAATTTGTAGTTTGATGCCTCTTTCTGATGTAATGTTAGAGCACTCGCATCAATGCATGTATATTACCACATTTTAGCCAACCAAGTCCAATATTCACCCACATCAGACCATGCAAAGTTGTGTAAAAATACAAGATTGCTATAATAACCGTGTAAATTTACACTGCACTATTCATTTTTTGCATTTAGTTTTTTATTATTTCTTTACGTATTTTTTACGTATTTCGAGGATGAAGAAAGAAAGTACGGTGGTTGTTGTGTGTGAAGAAAGAGAAATAATAAAAAAGATTAAGAAAAATTAATATTTTAATAAAATGTAGTATAAAATAGATAATATAATGTGAGGTGTTTTGAAAAGTATGTAAAATAAAAAAAGTTGGTTCTTATACTAAAGTAGGTTATTACTGAAAAAGATGTACTTTTATCTGCATAGTATTTGTTGGATACAGATTCCTTGTCATGTATTACCGAATACAAGTTACAGGAGATGACATTCGGTTAAATCAGTTACTTCATAGTTGATCCTTATATGGTCATTATGGATGCAGAAATGGACATTGACTAGACCGCTGAGGCAGGATAGTCTGAGCAATCCTTTTCTGGTAATGTCCAAGTGTTGACCAAAGGTTTACTTGCCGAACCTCAAAGATGGAAATATCTAATGGTATATTTTAAACCAACTAAATCTCATCACAAGAAATTGTTGTGTTTTGCATTTAACGAACTACAGGGAACTAAGTGACCATTTATAGAATGAAAAAAGCACTTGTTGTAGGTGGTCAACTAATTCAGCTAGTACAGTCTTTAATGTGGTATAAGGGAACGAAAGACGAGATCATTTTTTCTTTCATTGTGTAGTTCACAAGCCCAATGAACTGTTAAAGACCAAATACAAAAGCAGCACTTATTTACAGCACGGAGTTAATTGTTGATCGCAGATGAAGGCGAACCCGTTTCTCATGCAGTTTTGAAATTCAGTGTATTTCAAACTGCACCTCCCTCTGTCGCACATTATACCTTTTTTTCTTAAATATTTTCTCCCAAAGTGCATCCACATGATGCATTCACTTCTCACTGAGCTGGTGAAGGCTAAGGGCAGATTTTATTTATTTATTCTTGGTGCTTAAAACAAGCGGGGAGGGGTTTTTGAACTCAGTTCTCTACATGGAAAGAACTTGACAAGGTCACTGAACCACAAGGCTCTTGACTAAATCAGACCTCAATAATTGCAAGTTCCTGAATTGACTGTAATTAAGGAAATTAAAGAATGCAGGGTATCTTATTTTATCATTCTAAGCAAGAATGAGTCAGATATGATTGCCAAGAAATTTCACTGTGCTATTTCTATGTGATTTGGGACCGATCCACGGTACTTGCTTGACATCTCCACTTAAGTTAGATAGGCAATCAGAGATGCTCAACTTTTATCTTTACAAATAAATCCTATACGTTGTTTCACACCTGTTTTGTATTGAGGAACTCAACTTCTTGTTAATGGGCGGTATCCTTGGTCTATATGCATTTAGAATTGCAACTAAGTACTTCTGGAAATTGCATTGGTCTCTAGGTAATCAGTAGGCTATCTATTCAAGTTCAGTCTCATTAGTAAGATGTTTAATTTTGAAGAGTTTCTTGCGTGACCTCATGTCACAATGTCATGAGGAAATTGAAGAATGTACTTTAGTGTACTTATAGTTGAAAATCTTTTCAAGTTCTAATGCATTCTGTCTCCCTTTTGAGGAAGACCTTTTGTAAAAGATTAACTATTATTTTAGATTTGTATACTTAATCTGATGAATTTTGATGTTGCAAATCCTGCAGGTATTAAGCGGGCATAATGTATTTTGTACAGATGAAATCGAGTCAACTTTCGCAACTCATTTATACAAGCACCAATGGAGATGCATTTTTCTCTTAATTGAAGTTCTCATGGGTGACAAGCAGCAGAGATGGATCACAGATTGTTATAACATGCATTTCTTTTGTAACATAAACTTCATATTAATAGTTTTATGTATGGGACATACCCTTCTACATTTCCTACCCTGTAGGTGATATAAAAGAAAAAGAACTATTGTAAACCCTTTGCCTAACACATATACCATGTCCTGATGCTACTTTTGCCTTACTTCTGTTTTGGAACCTTTTGGGCTAGGCTTATTGATCTTCTCACGAAGCAAAAAATGCAAGATAATTCTCTACTAAGCCATCCAAGTTGGCTGCATGAGGTCCAGAAAAACCTTCATTATAATCACGATCAATGCTGTCAATGTACATGAGGAAAAAAAAAAAAAAAACCCTCTGTGAAAGCTCAGTAGAATTATAGTAATGGAAGTCAATTACAAGAGAATGGTTCAGGACTTAGGAAGCCTGTCGCAATTTGCAGGAGCCCATCCAATCTGACGCTTCTCGTTATCATAAACCACCATTTTATCTTGCATAGAAATGTCTGAACAAGAAGAAAGTAAATTAGTGGAAATTGCACTGGGTGTGTGTAACAGAAGGTTTTTGATTTCCGGGGATTACCTCCAATTAAGTTAAGATTTCCGAGTCCAACTTCATGGCCGTTTAAAATTCCCAAGCACACATTTCCATGTCTCTGAAAGGGAAGTGATTGTTATGCATGTTTCATAAGATTTTTCTTTGTTCGCTGTTCTTATTGCAGTAAAAAAAAAATTGTAGGATTTGCAACAAAAAAAAAAATGTAGGATTTGCAGATGTGCTTACAGTAACAATTAGATAAGCTTCAGGTGATAGTTGCAGCTGAACATTCTTGGCATTTGTAAAGCTCAGTACTAAAGGCTTGAAGTAGTTCTTGACATCACCAACAGATTTGAAAGGCTTTTTGCCTTTCCAGCATATTGATAGTGATTTGTCCTCAGCAGCATCTTTTAATGGCTTTCCATTTAAATCCTTTTTTATCTGAGACATGGGTTAATGGTCAGGTTTTGAGGTTTTGCATATAAGTTTGAACTTGCAGAAGAATGATCTGCGTGTTTAGCATCTCACCAGATTGACTGTAGCTTGGTAAGCTTGGGAATTGAAGTAAGTGTAAGAACTTCCACTATCAAAGATCATAGTGAGGCCCTTTACACCAGTAGATGTTCCACCAAAAACAAGTTCAGCAGGTCCTGATGAATAGTGTTTGCTGAAAACAGAACATCTAGCATAAGTTGTTTGAAAGTGACAAGATATTATATGCATTGCACAAAATATGCTACTTCCTCTACCACAATAGACAAAAGTTTGTTATGACATTTATTTCAATAAATTGTTAGGTTTATTTTTTTTAATTAAAATACTGCTATTTTGTGAACTATTATTGTGAGATGAAAGGATATAGAACTTTGAAGAAGCATACTCCGTTGGATTGCTTGTAATTGGTGTCCATACGATTCCAGAAGAAGGGACATAATCATCTCCAAAAAATAAAAACCCTCCCCCTCGCCCGCTTAAACAGTGGCCTAACACATTCTTTGTTATGCCTATGTTACGCAATTGTGACACTATGTTTACTTTGCCATTTCCAAGGCCTAGGACTCCAGCTGTTGATGGTGGAGAGTGTGACCCAGAATATTTTTGGTTATATCCACACCTGCAACAAAGAGGAACCATAAATGTAGTTACATGTAGTAACAAACATTGATCTCAAGGGTAAGTTATCATAGATAATCACCTCATTGAGATTGATAGGGTGTCACTCATTTTACATGTAGAAATCGGTTTTCATAACTATTTAGTACATTAAGGACTTACATAGAAGATAACAATGCCGAATTTTGAAGTCTAATACTTTTTCCACAAACAAAAGGCATATTTTAACTCGAACAGTCAATGTTTTTCTCTGTTCAAATATATCAATCATTTGATCCTATTAATCCTGTAAAAGGTAAAAGATTCTCACTTATATGGTTGTTTGCTGATCTCTTTTAATGGATCAATCGATTTGCATCCCATGAAGATATTTGAAAATAGCAGACACTCTATCAATCTCAATAGATGAACAACTTATCATAATTCAACCTAAAACTTGGAACTAGGAAAACATGTCAAAATTTTCACTTCAAGCTGATCAAGCCATGCAAAAATCTGGTCAACTTTCATTTCAATATAAATGGAAAACAAAACATTTAGGATTTACATCATGTTCAAAACTATCACCTAATTGAAATTTCAATGGTTGCTCACTTTGATGAAGAGAAACTGATACTCACCCAAAGGCCAAACGGGGGGCAATATTGGAGCCATTAAAAAGTCGAAGGGGAAAGTTGTCCTTGATGATCACACCTAAAGAAGAACCCTGATCTGCATAGTTGACCTGATAATCACATTGCTCTTTCGGATCCTTGCACTTCGGTTTTCCCGGCAAGTGCATGGCAGCACATACAGGGTCCACACAATTGACAAGGTTGTTTTGCTTGGGTTTATAAAGAAGATCTCGGGGCTGCACAAGAACATGTAGACACACAAACACCTTAGTTACTAAGGTTGGACATTATTAGAACTAATTATCGAATTTTTCATGTAATCAAAGCAAAGATTAACCTTAGTGCAACCAGTACAAGGTGCATCACATTGGACCCAAGTGAAGTCACTCCCAGTATCAATATCAAGGTCATAAACCTTGGGTGGATTGCCTATTTTAAGGTGCACAGAGTAGTACCTGTCAGATTGAAAGAACAAGAAAAATTCATCGAGTTTTTACTTTTTAGTAATCATTGGTTAACACTCAACAGGTATACAAAAACACAAACATAAAATCAAATCTAGATTGCAATTTAAGGCAAATGGTCAAAAAATTTAGTCAATAGAATAGTGATCATATAATCAGGGAAACAAAATGTAAGGAAAATTTAAAAAAAAAAAATAGAAAAATTTATAAGAAACATGGGTTTTGACTCTTGTGGTTTCCGAGAGATTAAAAATCATTAAAATGAAGTCATTCAAAACAGAAGTGTACGAAAATCTTAATGATTATGTGCATATATATTCAACAGATTAAACAAATCCCAAAAACACCCAGGAATCTAAAATAGAACAAGGGACCTAAAATTTTAGCAAAATGATCAAAAGGAGACCCAGATGAAAGAAGGTTGCAGAGTAATAACTTATGAAACAATGGGCCCAGCAATTCTTCAAGAAGTTGTAACTTGTGAGTACCCAAAAAACTCCATATAAGGAATATACTAAACACTCAATTAAGTCAACAAAAATTAAACACACCCAAAAATTAAAACAAACAGACACCATTCAAGAAACAAGAAAAACCAAAATTAGAACAAAAAAATTAGATAATGCAAGAAATAATAATTCCCAAAATTGTAAGAGAAAAAAAAAAATAACATCAACAGCATTATTTGAAAAAAAAAAAAAAAATAGTTCCAATGGATTTCTAAAAGATCGATTGGAAGCTAAAAACACAAACTTTCTTAAAGTTTTGATCCTTAAGGTTAAACTCAACATTTAGAGAATCCATTTAAGACCCCCCCAAAAAAAAAACTAATTAATGCAATATAATAAATAAATAAATAAAGCCATACCCAAGAGGATAAACATTGCCCTGGACTGGAAAAATAGCTGAGGAGCCAAAGCGATTACTGGTTGACTTTGTCAAAACATGGGCAAACTGACTGTCTTGTGAGAAACAGGCTGGGAAAGTTGCAAACAAAACCAGAAAGATAAAGCCCATCAATGCTTTCATTCTCTGCGTTGTCTTTGTCATCTCTGACTCTTTCTTTGTTTCTCGGATCAGTAGCCAAAAGGGTCTTTGGAGAAGATAAGGAACAGAGAGAAAGAAGCTGGGGAGAAACTACAACTAGTCCACTCTGCGTGTCTAAATTTCAAAATCTATGCCTTGGCATATAAAGGTCGCAGATTCACACGTGTTTTTTTGTCTGAAAATTACCGTTTAAAACAGTGCAAAGTGAATCTACTGCGCACACAGCAATGGAAAAAAAAAAAAAGCTTTATGCATTTTTGTGCCGCAACTTTGTCACCTTTCTACGCGGCATGGTAGAAATGGTGAAAAGAAAAGTTACAGATCAATGTAAAAATGACAAAATATCAATTACAATTGGTTAAGGAGCCGACTTGGGTTCCGTATATATTGTCACAACTTTGACGTGACATACTATAAACAGCAGAAAAAAAATAATAAATTAATATCAAAATGGCAAATAATCAATTACAATTGGTTAAGGAATCAGCCTAAATTCACTGCATATTGTCACAATTTTGATGTGGCATGCTATAAATGATAAAAAAAAGTAATAATAAATGTAAAAATAACATATAATCAATCATAGTTTGCCAAAGAGTCGACTTGGTCCAGTGTATAGAGCATTAGATCCATTAAATTATTAATACGTGCCAACCCATTTACCGCGTAGGATAATGAATTGATATGAAAATAGCCTTTGTAATAAAGGGTATATTCCTAGAATCAATCATCCAATTTTCTTTCTTTTTTTTTCTCAACTTGGTAAAATTTGTCAAATGTACTAGCGTGTATCCTCAACATTGCTCTTATTATTCAAAAAAGAGGTTGGACTTTTTGACTTGGGAAATTTCACCGCGCCAGCATTTAGCGCCGTGTATAGAACGCGGATAATGGTCAAAGGTCTAAATTGCCCTTTCCATTTGTTAATGGGAAGAGTGGTTTCTCCAGGGTAAACTTGTATATTTCTTGAGGGTCCTACTATATTTGTATGCTTTGAACGAGTCTTTGGTCTATACTTGTGGATTAAGGATTTTGGGCATTCCTATATTCTTTGTTTCTTTTGTGCATGTAGGAATTTTTTGGGTTTGGTTTGCCATTGCTTATCTTCAATTTTTTTTCAAATATATATATGAGTTTTACTAATATGTATCTTTAGAACATACATTAATAAATTATTTTAAAAAACTTTTTATAAGAAAATGAAAAAGTGATAAATTTTTTTGTCAGCCTTTTCAATTTTCCATAAAATTTTTTCTAAAATAAGTGGTTAATATGTACTCTAAGAACATATATTAATTGAACTATATATATATATATATATATATACACACACATATATTTAATATTTCCACAAGATTTTTTAATCAACCACTAGTCCACCCTATATTGATTGGGACACTCACACTAAGACTTTGATTTAACTGGGTTAGGTTATGTATGTATATAGCAATAATTAGAGCCTTTTAAGTGTTTGGTATAACATTTCCTAAAGAAAAAAAAAGGTTTTGATATTCCACCTTCCTTAGGTGACATTCAAAAAGGAAATTCTCCTTAATGCATATATTGACAATTATTACCTAATCAAATTGCTATTTACTAATTCTATCTCCATTCTCAATAATCATGTCGAAGATATATTAAATTATAGATGGGCATCTTTGAATTTTAGAAACCCCTAATTAATTGGGTTATCTACTTCATTAAAAATGGAAGCTCACATATAATCCTACACCCGTATGATTTTCCTCTGGTTTATCTTAAACTAGAAATTCAATTTACCTTTCACTTTTGTTATTAGGAATATGAAGGCATTTATGCGATGGAGTGGGATTGCATCAAATTTGTTTAGAGATTGTCATTAGTGGCAAGCGCATGTGAACGCGTATATTAGGTGAATAGAGATTTTTAGGCTATGTTTGGTTTTTTTTTTTTTTTTTTTTTTTTTGGGGGGGGGGGGGGGGGGGGGTGGTGTGGGGGTGGGGTGGGGAGAGAATGAAAGAGTAAGTATCCATTGTCATTTGTTTGATAAAATAATGCTAGAGATACAAATTTTTTTATAAATTTTTTTTACAAATTACTGATGTGGTGAGTGGTTATTGGTAAATAAAAAAGTAATATTAATAATAAGCTTAGGTGAAAACTAATAAGAAGTTGGTCACGTTAACAGTTTGTGGTGGCTGTAGCATTACTCTTGTTTGATTAGAAGTGAATGGAGGGGAGAAATAAAATGTGGGGAGAAACGATTTCTATTGGTACCACCGATTTTTTACTTTTAACTTTCCATGCATGTCCATAAAATTACTCTTATACTTAGAGGTAGAAAAATTTGACACGACTCATGACACGAAACGAAGTTAGCAAGTAATGGGTTGAAGTTTAATGGATTAGTGTCACATTCACGTTGACACGATTGACTTAATTAATAAAATTATTGTGTTCGAGTCTAACTCACAGAACCCGTTTGACCCATCTGACTCATTTAACTAAATGTCATTTTACTAATATTCCCTTCAAAACCATAGGTATATAAACTTATTAGTTATTGTGGTCTTTTTTTTTTTTTTTTTGACATATTGTGATTTATTATTTGTGATATTGAGATATGTTTTACCTTTGAATGCTTATTTGTGATGCAGTTACTCACTAGTTCTAAATTTTATATTAAAAAATATATTTGTTTGGTTTTTCATAGTTCAAATTAATTGGGTTAATACTAAAATTTATAATTTTTTTTTCGCTTTAATAAAATCTGACAAATGGGTCAACACCACTAATCCATTTAATAAATATGTTGTGTTAGGGTTGAAGATTTTTAATCTGTTTAATAAACATATTAGGTTAGGGATGACTCATGACTCATATAGTCGAATACTCATGAGACAACACGACACAAACTTGACACATGAATAGGAATTGCCACTCCTACTTATACCTTTAAAAAGTTTTGACTTTTTGTATGAAATTACATGTATATCCTTATTTCTTTATAAATTAAAATGATATAAGTGTAAAATATATTCTGTTTCTTTCATTTCTTTTTTCCTTTACATTCAAACACATATTTTCTTTTCTCTTTACTTTTCATTTGTCTTCCCTTATACTTTTCTCTTCTCTTGCCATCCCTTTCCTTCTCTTTCCTCTAACCAAACACAGCCTAAGATTAGAGCACGAGCTGTGATAAAAAAAAAAACCTAGGACCAATCATAAAAGGGAAGAAGAAAAAGACATCATCAGCTTTTGGGTGGTTGATGGTACGTTACATATTTAGTCTTTCCGAAGCTTCTAAACTCTAAAGTATTACTACATCTACTTTATAGCCGCCAGTGTGAAAGGCAAATAAATATAATTCTTTTCTGTCTTTCAGTCATTCGTATTTTTTTTTTCCTTGATGTGTGATAAATTATATATATATTTTTTATAACATTGGGGAAGAGAGATTTTAAATTTGGATATTTTTATTAAAAATATTAGGATGTGTCAATTAAAATTCTTAGTTTGATGGGCTATAATTAGTGAAGTATAGAATGAAGTGTACATATTGGGACAAAGAATTTTTATTAATAGATAGGTTTTAGAATTCGGGACTGTTTTTAAAATTTGGTTGGGCTACTAATGAAATAAGTTCAAGACAATGAGAACATTTGTAGGATGTAATATGTATAGAAATTGTCCTGTAATTTGTAACAACGAAAATGACCAACAATGGTGTTTCCATAAGAAGAGCACCATTCATTTCAAGCCAATGTTTCATTAGACAGAGGACAATCAAACGATCATTTAGCAATTGTTTTCTGTTTTTTATTTTTATTTTTTTTAAAAAATTAAAAACTATTTTTAAAACTTGCTATCAATCAGGTCCATTAAATTGGGCTTTGAGGCTTCTCTTGAGGATGGGAGATGCTTTGATTTCTTGGGGCTGTTTGGTTGGTAAGTTTAAATAACAGTTTTTAGTGTTTAAATAACATTACACGTATTTTCATATACTTTTTCACCCACACATATTTCCAAAAAATACATACAACATTACTAAAATAACATTACCAAACGAGTTGATTTCTTTGATTAATCTTGGGTTGTCTTAGCATTTGTGGTTCAGTTCTCAGTGGAAATTGGTGGATTTGTTTTGATTTATTTTAGTGTACATACTATTTTGGATTAATCCAGTAAAAGAAATAAGTATCTCATAAGTACTCGCTTGAAAATTTTAAACTACATGGCGAAGAGCATTCGTGTAAATAGTTATATTATGGAAATTTGAAACTGCTTTTCATTCAAAAGTGGGAGAAGAAGAAGATGAAGATGAAGTTGGCAACTTGGCATTAAGAAGAAGCTGGAATTAAGGCGTTTTGTATTGTGTTAAATATTAATTCCTTATTCTAGGATTTCTCTCACCATAATAAAAGAATGCAATACCCACAAGAAAAGAAAATAAATCAACTGTTCAAAGAACACCAGTGTGCATAAATCCAAACAATAACAATGTGCTTAATTTTTTCGATTCTTACCAGGTTGCCAGCTGTTTTAATGCAAATATGTTAGTCATGATGCCAGCTAACTTTGACATCCAAATCATTCTCTACATTTATATTATGGATTTTACTAATGTGTGCCCTAAGGGCACATATTAATTTCCATTTTTGGAAAAAAATTTCTCGAGAATTGAAAAAGTAATAACAGCTTTTTCAATTCCCGAAAAAATGTTTTCAAAAATAGAAAACTTAATATGTGCCCTTAGGGCACACATTAACCGGACCCTTATATTATTCATGGATCAGGTTGGATTGGGTATTTTCAATCACGTGACTTTTTCGGATTGAAATTTTTTTAACCCAACTTAACCTGTGAGAAATCTAAACACCAATCCAATCCAACCTGTAGGAATTAGGTTGGGTTGAATCATCGATTTGGAGCCATTTTGTCAAACCTGATAAAAAATGGGGTTATTCAATATTTAGGCATTAATCAATAAATTATTATAATTTATACGGTTTAGTCTAATATTCCAATTTCTTAAAACTAAGTTTCAAAATACCAAACAAAATAATTCAAAATGAGTCTGAAAATTCAAAATAATATGGTTAAAATACATATGTTTTTTAAATTAGGGAAAATTACAGTAAACCCACCTGTAGTTTGGTTAGTTTTCACTTTGTCTACCCGTGGTTTAAAACTTAATATTTTACCCACCTTTGTTTAGCTCTGTTTGGTCTTTGTTACCCACCTTTGGTTTTTTCCGTTAAAAAACAACTTTTACCACCAAAATACAACATAACACGAATCAAAAGGTTAAGGTTTGAATTTTTTGAAAGAGCTTGGGTTACTGTTTGGAAGATCTCTTTGCCATAGTAGAAAATGGTATAATGGCCCAAATTGATATCTCCAGTGTAACCAAGTTTTCTGATTTATGAGACTGCTCCACAAAACAAAATAAAAGTAAGTATCGTTCAATACAAAAGGCTGATTTTATCGTTCAATTCTTCAAGATTAAATGCAACCTTTATAAAAAGGTTAGAAAACAAAAGGTGAATTTGTAAAAATAAAGAAATTAAAGAAATAACTGGGTGAAATTGATAAACTTGCATTAGTTGACATACCTGAGACATGATTATTAAGCTCAAAAATTTTCATTGATTTGACATTACTAGAAATTCCCTCAACCTTTTTTTTTTTTTTGACAGTAAAAGATAGAATTTTATTGAACAATAGTATAGAGATTACAAACACCGGCCAACGCGGTACATCATTTTAATAATTGGCTAGGCATGGCTATCCACTCTCAGCATGGGCATGTGAAGGACTTTTGATACAAGCTCAGACTTGGAAATGAAAGAACCAGTGCTAACAACCACGTGTGTATCTAGTCATTGATAGAGCCTCTGAAGCCTCTGTGCAGAAATCTTGACCCTTTCCAACATATTGCAGCCAACAAACTTCAAACTTCAAGGTGGGAAAATCTAGAAATATTGGATTGAAGAAACAGGTCTGTAATACTCAAATTTCTCAGGTATATTTTTTTTCAAATTTTGACATGCAGTGAAGAGAGAGAGAGAGAGAGAGAGAGAGAGATGGGAGCTTGTGAGAGGATGAAGCATATGAAAATTGATATCCAGCTCTATCTGTAAGGTTGAATTTAATCAACCATCTTGTTGGTTTTATTCCGTGCCAAATTTGCTTGTAATTTAGCAATTAGTAACCCTGTATTTAGGTGGGAATCATGTAAGGGTAGTGTGTGAAAGAGTGTGAAGAAATGCTCAAGATTGTGCAGTGAAGCAGAGACTCGCAGTTGAATCTTGCGGGTGGCTCGCGGCTTGCAAGCCGCCAGAAGATGCACACAAGTAAAGCATGCAGAGAAGCTGAACCGTCATACCAGCTATAGCACTACAGGACAAAAAGTCCAGACTGGCCATTTAGTTAGCTCGTGGCTTGGACTCGCGACTCAATCAAGTCACGAGGCCAAGTCATCAGTTCACTCTGTTATGGAAAAACTGACTCTTCGCATTCCTTTCTCACTCTAGTATAAATACCCCTTATACCCACGAAATATTGAGAGCTTCCAAAGAGAATCTTGAGAGAGAAATCCTAGAGAAAAACAAGATTGACTCATCCACAATCTTTACATAGTGACTCTTCAAATTTCTCAACTCTCACCCTCTCCATTGTTACATCCTTGAGAGGTTCTTTAATTAAATCCTATTCTCACCTTACCTATATCTGTGAAAAGGCTTTTTGGTACTTTGGGAAGCAGTTCGGAAGGAACCAATTCATATTGGTTGATGCTATGGGTTATAGCGGAATCCGGTAAGCTAAAGAAAAAATAGGTTCGGCGTAACCTCGTTGGAGTAGGAGCTTAGAGGGCTTAGGTACACTGGGTAGATTAGGCTTGGAGGGTCTTCTGCTGTTCATGTATCCCAACTACATTCTTTGGTGGATTATTTACTGCTTGGAGGGCGGCGGAGAGGTTTTACGCCGAGAGCTTCGGTTTCCTCTTCGATAACACATCGTTGTGTTGTCTATGTGTTTGTATTTCTCTTCCCTTAATCTTTGTCATTTAATTTCTGCTGTGAATGTGATTTTATTTGGTTTAGATTGCTTATCAATTCTGTTATATGCTTATGTTCATGTTTCGTACATTAATTGTTTGATAATAAACTTGAATTGGTAATTTATAAATTAGGGGTCTAAACGTTCAAGATGTTTTATATACTATTTTGAATATTCACTATCTATTTAGTTTCTTTACAAATTCCCTGTTTAATCTTGTTTCTTTCTATATTTTTATTATTTTTATGTTTTTGAAGGAGAGAGATCTAAAATATAAGCAAAAAAACTTATTTACTTATAATTTTAATAGAGGTAGGAAACGGAGACCAAATAGAGCTAAGCACAGGTGGGTAAAGTGTTAAGTTTTAAACTAAATGTAGGCAAAGTGAAAACGGGCCAAATTATAGGTGGGTTTATTGTAATTTCCCATTTAAATTAATAGCGTGAGCTGGGTCATGGGTGGAGCTACTCAAGTTGAAGATCAATCCATCAACCCATAAATAATAAATAAATAAATTGTCAAGTTGGATCAAATTCATGGAAATAGTTATAGGTTAAATGCATACCCCATATATTGTTAATGCTTCTAATTTTTTAATTTACTAATAGTGGTCGTCTTATTGTGGATCTTTTCCAATGTATATTGTGCTTTTTTTCTTTTCTTTTTTGCTGAAAAATATGTTCTATTAACAAAAAGAGGGATTACTAAAGGCTTTTTTTTGTTTTTTTGTTTTCGTTTTTGTTTTTGTTTTTGTTTGAGAAACTAGACCAAAAAGCCTAGGACTTTATTCCAAAACAAAACTTAATGAATGTCACGATACACAAGCAGGGCAATATCAGCTGGCATATCACCTAACCAAACCCAATTCCCAACCACTGATTTTGCTTTATTAGCTAGAGCATCAGCACCAGAATTACAAATACGACTAACATGAGAGAAAGCTACAAACTGAAGATAGAGGGATGGACGAAGACAGAGCTCCCAATGCAACACCTTCACTATCACGAGCAATAATACCTATACCTGCCCTACTTGAAGAACAAAACACCGTGGCATCAAAATTCACCTTGTAGCATTGGGAATCAGGGGGATGCCACTGCTGCATCAGGGGTAGCCGGGGTGGTGCTGGTTCCTCATTCTGGGCTGGAAGAAATTCTTGCAAAATCCTACCTGCTTTACTGCAAATGCTGGACACTGGAAGGGTAGGTCGGCCAAAATGAAAGGCGTTGCTCCTATTCCATATCAACCAAACTGCAATTACAAAGATCTCAGCTTGAAACTCATCTCAGCAATACAAAAACCCGAGGAGCAAGTCACTAAAACATGCAGGTGGAGATGGAACCGATTAGTGGAACCATTCTAGAGAGGTCCACACTCCAATAGTATCCTTACAAAACTAGACAGCATGTAATGTATCTTTTGGGTGATCATTGCACAGTTTGCTATTGACAGTTGAGACAATGTGGCGCCAGTGGAGATTCACCATAGTTGGCAAAGCATTGTTGCAAGCTCTCCAAAAAAAATGTTTAATTATATGGGGAACCCGAAGCTGCCATATGCTCTTCCAGAATTTTCTCTGAACTTTTGGATTTGAGCTGCCTGCATTAGACATAGATTCATAAGAGACAAGCAACTTATATGAACTGCTAGTAGTAAACATACCAGAACGTGTATGAGCCCAAATAATGCGATCTACAGGGCATCGAATGCTCAGAGGAATACCTATGATAATTTCAGCTTCATGGGGTAAAAAATGTTGTTGTACCAACTTAGATTTCCACATGGCTCTGTCTTGATCAATCAGGACACTGACTTTCGAATCCGCAGCAACTTGGGAGAGGGGAGAGGGGAGAGATGACTGCTCTGTTTGCTTGGCCAGGCAGCCACTTATCCTCCTTAATCCGCACCGCATCCCTTGTTCCTATGCGCCATACCATACCTTTTCGAATCACATTCCTAACACTGATGATACTCTTCCACGCATAGGACCCCGTAATTGAATCTTGTGCCTCTAAAATAAAACACTCCGGGAAAAATCTTGCCTTAAAGACACAGTGGCATAGGGAATCAGGATTGTTGATTATACGCCATACTTGTTTCGCCAACAAAGCCTCATTGAACTTCTCAATTTCTTTGAACCCATCCCATCTACCTCCTTAGCTTCACATAAACACTCCCATTTTACCCAATGAGTTTTCCTGTTCTCACCATTATAGGCCCACCAAAATTTATGAATCAAGACTTCCAATTCCTTAATAAGCCCTTTAGGGAGTTTGAAGCAACTCATAGTATACGTTGGAATCACCTAGATTGCGGATTTGATCAAAACTTCCCTAACTACCTGAGACAAAAGTTTTTCTTTCCACCCTTGGAGTTTTCTCCATACCCTTTCTTTAATGTAGATGAAACTTTGTTTCTTCGCTTTACCCACAAGTGCCGGCAAACCCAATAGTGCCGGCAAACCCAAATATTTTCCAAAGTGACGAATAGATGGAACACCTAAAATCTGTTGTATCCGAACCTGCACATCATGGGAGGTATTGGTGCTAAAGAAAACATTAGTTTTATCACGGTTTATCTTCTGCCCTGAGCCTCTCTCATAGATAGCCAAAATATCAAGGATTTTCTAGCATTCTTCTTCTTTTGCATGGCAAAATAATACACTATCATCTACAAATAATAAATGTGGTACTTTTGGGTCGTTTCTACAAATGGCCACCCCTTGGATATGCCCCTTCGATTCAGCCTTATTCAATAAACTTTGCAACCCCATTGCACACATTAGGAAGAGGTAAGGCGACAATGGGTCACCTTGACGTAGACCACGACTAGGTTTGATATGGCATACAGGTTGCCCGTTCAGAATAACAAAATATGAGACAAATCTTATACATGACATCAGGAGACTAACCAACCTCTCCCCAAGCCCAAGATGCTGCATGGTTTTCTCCAAAAATTCTCATTCCACCTTGTTATATGCTTTGCTCATATCAAGCTTGAGCGCCATATGGCCCACCTTCCCTTTTGTTTTTTACTTTAGATAATGAAGAGTTTCAAAAGCCATGAGTACACTGTTTGAAATAAGACGACCAAATAAGAATGCACTTTGAGATTCAGGAATAGTACTTGCTAGGAATTTTTTCAGCTGGTTCACCAACACCTTAGAGATTAGTTTGTAAACAACATTGCAAAGACTAATGGGTCGATAATCAGAGACTTTTTTGGGGTGTTTTATTTTTGGAATCAGGGAAATAAATGTAGAGTTAAGAAATTCCGGCACCACACCAGTATTAAGAGCATTAAGTACAACGGACGTTACATCATGACCCATAATATGCCAAAAAGATTTATAGAAAATAGGGGACATACCTTCGGGCCCTGGGGCAGTAAGGGGTGCCATTTGATTGAGAGCAATCTAAACCTCATTAGCATGGAAGTCTCAGGCAAGCATCACAGCTACCTTCTCGATCATGGCAGGTTGGATTCCATTAAGAATATCATTGAAACTTGAAGGATTTGAAGTGGTATAGATAGTTTGGAAATACTCTTCTATAATGCCACCCATGCGTGCTTTATCCTCCACCCACACACCTTCACCATCCTCCAACCCAACAATGAAGTTGTTACGATTCCGTTGATTTGCCCGACAATGAAAGTAACGAGTATTGCTGTCACCTTCCTTAAGCCATGCATTTCGAGGTCGCTGCTTCCACATACTTTCTTCCTTACTTTTGAGCTTTGAATCTCTTCTCTCAGTGCATAAACTCTATTCGGGTTTGTTCTATAGCTGCCATCTTCTTCTGTTGTTTTCAAATCTTTAAGTTTTTTTGCCAATGTATTTCGAACATGACTGAAACAATTTTTATTCCACACTTTCAGATTGTCTTGACACGCCATGATCTTTCTGTTAAACCCCCAAACTGAATCAAACACAAGCAGCTCTCCCCAGGAATCTTTTATCACTGCTTCACCAGAAATGTCCTTTAACCACATCGATTCAAATCGGAATGGTTTACCTTTCCTACAGAATAAATTTAGAATTTGAGCAAAGCAAGAGTGGTTTATGGTCTGAATGGAAGGCTTCAAGATGATGTATTCGAGAAGTGGGGAAATGTAAAATCCACTCTGTAGTTGCTAGACCCCTATCTAGAAGAATCCAAGTGTTTTGGTCACATGGTCTATGGTTGCACCAAGTGAAAGGTTACCCATTAAAACCAAGATCCTTCAACTTGCAGTAATCCAAAGCATCCCTGAAACCCTGCATTTTCTCTCCGGTCTATCCAACCAACCCTGTTTCTCATTCGCAAACAAAATTTCATTGAAGTCACTCATACACACCCAAGGCAACGAGGAGCAGTGGCTCAAAGCTCGAAGGAGAGCCCAGGAGTTTTCTGGCTAGCTATATCAGGATCTCCATAGAAACTTGTGAAACGCCAAGTGTCATCCACTCCTTGGTTAATAATAACATCAATGTGGCGATCGGAGAAAGTCTGAACATCCACAGCAATCTCAGACTTCCAGTACAGAATGAGGCCACCACCTGTATTAACATGTGGAACAAAGAAAAGATTAGTAAAGTGAATCTTTCTACCAACTCTTTCCAAAGTAGATTTATCAACTTACTAAAGGCTTCTTAGGCAACCTAATTCATCTCCATCCAGTGGGAAAAATACTTTAAAAAAGTATATACACACACAATCCATCAATCTATAAATAAATAAATAAATAAATGACAAAACTTAGGTACAATATCTTAGGTACTGTTCCTTAAGTTCCCCTCTTAAGATTCAGCTATGTGGCTACTTAACTAAAAAATACACTTCCATCCCATGAGAAAAAATCTACATAGCAAAATTTTAAAAGGGGAACTTAAGGAATATTATCTAAGTACTATACCTAAATCTTGCTTAATAACAAATACATAAACTGTCAAGTTGATCATGTTCATGGCAAATAGTGATAGGTTGAATGTACTTCCATCCCATGAGAAAAAATCCACATAACAGAATCTTAAAAGGGAACCTGAAGAACAGTACCTAAGTACTGTATCTAAATTTTGCTCAATAATAAATACATAAACTGTCGAGTTGATCATTGTAGGGTCACGATTCGGGGTCCAAGCCTAACAGGTATGGGGTTCTAGCCCAAGGAGCCCACAACAATGAATTTATAGAGAGTGGGTTACAGAACTAGGTCCTAACAAAGTGCATACTAGTTAATATTGGGCCATACAACAATTGAAAATAAGAAAATCTCCCTCATGTCCATTAGATATACGGTCCGAGGAGACGTAGGGGATGTATCTCTGTCTCTGCTCAAAGGCTATGGTTCTCACCCTCTTCTTCTGTTTTAAGTTCCTCATTTTTTCCGTCCCCTTGTTCATGGGGACTCCCCCCTCTTATATAGCCCCCTTGAAGTCATCAGGATCTTACACTTGTTGAACATCTGGACCTTCACTTGAGTGCCCGTCCCATCGGACATCTCCCCCATCTTTCTGTGAGTTGTGGTAGCCAAGGTAACACCGTTCACAAGTCTTCTCCACATTAATGCGGTCGGAAAAGTAGCTGCCATGCATTTAATGTGGCAGCTGTAGCCTTTCCCTTGGCATCCTACACTTTCCTCCCTCTTACGGGCTTGTGGGACTCATCCCTGTTACTAATACTCGTTGAAGTGAATCCTTATAATTGGTAGAGTGCATATTCGAGCCACATCTGGTACGTCCGAGGAGACATTTCTCCTCGGGCCATCTTTTAAACAATTTTGGGCCCATAAGAATTGGGCCAGGAGCCCTTTTGGTACTCACACCTTCTCCTCGGACATGATCGAATTTTATATGGGGCCCAAGGCCCATTGTATGATCTTGGGACTTTACCCCTACAATCATGTTCATGACAAATAGTGATAGGTTGAATGCATACCCCTAATATTGTTAATGATTCTAGTTTTTTATTTTTAAATTTACTAATAGCGGCCATCTTATTTTGGATCTTTTCCAACGTATATTGTGCTTTCTTTCTTTTTTCGGCTGGAAAATATGTTTTATTAACAAAAAGAGGGATTACTAAAGACTACTCAGGCAACCCAATCCATCTCCATCCAGTGGGAAAAACCTAGCCTGGGATCGAGGAGATGGGCTGGGCTTGAGGGGCTTCCAAAAAAAAACTGATGAAAGAGGCATCCCAAAAAAAGTATCATTTGTGGCACACAAATACTGAGGCAAACAAATTTTATTTACCCATGGTCTGCATATATTATAGGAAAAAGTGTCTTTCGTGATTTTTTTTTTTTTTTTTTTTTTTTTTTTGAGAATAAACGACAGAAGTGTCTTTCATGTTAGTACTAGTTTATGAGATACCTTTGGTACTTGTATGCTTATTTAATAATGTTACGCCTCCGTCCGTTCTTTATGATTCAAACAATTGAGATGATATTCAGCAAAAAAAAAACAATTGAGATGATTATTTTCAAGGTTAATACATGATTTTTTGTCTGGATAAACAATATGGACAATATGCAGGAATGGATCTAGAATTTCATCTTTAGGAGGTAAAAGCATGAAAAAAGAATCACCATTTTAAGAATGAAAACAAAGGATTCAACAATAAATTAATACATAAAAAAAATGTGTTAACAAAAATATAAGTAAAATAAAAGATAAAATAATTTTATAAAATATATTTCAACTTAATTATCCATCATCTTTTAAATTCCAAAAATCATCAATAATTGATTTTGTACAAAATTTCACATTAATTTATGTTGACTCTAAAGTCAAGTTCTACCCTAAATTCTCTACTCTAAACAAGATTATTTTATTCTTATAACTAAAATTAGTAAATTAACGCAAAACATAAAAGTAAAGAAAAGGTAAGGAAAGAACATATTTTCTAATTAAAATTTAACCATTTTGTTGGGGAGAAAATTGATTTCTTAGTGAGATCAATTCAAAAATATTCAATTTTTCATAACTAATTCTAAAGAGAGAGTGTGCATGTGTGAACGGATGGGACAAGTGCCTTTTTCCCAACCAATAACATGGGTAATATTGAGAAACTATAGATACTGGCGGTCTATGCACGAGTTGACAATCCATTTTGAGGTGGTTAAGAGCATTCATATTCGATTTTGCATTTCTTCTTTCTAAATTTTCTTTTTCTAAATCTCATTTCTTCTTCCTCTTTTTTATTTTTTATTTTATTATTTAGCTATCCACTTTAATAATACACCATACACCTTACTCTTCATTTTATAAAACATCTTATTAAAATAATCTAAAATCTCTTTTTTATGTAATTTTCTTTTACACAACTAATGAACTACAACTCAAAACTCAGCACCCACCCCAGCCACTTAACAATGTAGCATTTACCCTAACCACTTAACAAAGCAGCACCCGCTATAGCCATAGCAACGCCATGTCCAAGCTTCAATCAACCACTCACACCCAAATCGGCGACCTTAGCGCTCAATGACCACTCAAGCTCAGCATTGTTGACTTCTGGCCTACTTGATACGATGCCCACCAATGGGCTCATGAGAGAGAGAGAGAGAGAGAGAGAGAGAGAGAGAGAATTGAAATTAAAAAAAAAAAAAAAACTAGAGAGAGACAAATGATTTATATGAGCTATAATACTCATGTATCTTTTGAGAGTACTGTAGTTGTGTGTCCTTTTTTGACGGTTCCCAGGCCCAATGCTGATAAGGGATCCTGAACCACCAAAAGGGGTTAATGGATGTTGGTTGGATTGGGCTTGGCTCACCATGACTCTCTTGGGCCGTTATACGAACCAATCTATGCACAAGACAAGTGAACTCCACAACATGTGTATATATATATATATATATATATATTGGTTGAGCAAATAATAAGGAACAACAAATACACAATGTAAAGTAAAACAATAAAGGACAATGATTATGGATCCCTCAAAGAAGATTGTATTTCATTAAGTCAAGTCCTAGAGTACATTAGGTCCTACTTTATAAGGATACTCCACAAGGCTCAATAAAACTCAAAAATCACAGATTTGAGCAATTCCACTTAGGCTCTCAAGACTTGCAAAGTTTGAGTTTCTTTAAATCCGAGTGGCTCCCCAAATATTTTCTATTGGACCTTTTACAATGCCTCTTTTCTTTTAATAAACTTAGCTAATAGCTTAAGGAAAACTTAAGACTCTTTTTGGTATTTTTCTCTCTTGATTACATGTCCTAATCCCCCCTCTCCATCTTAGGCTCACCCCTTTTATAGTGTCCTTTGAAGGCTCTTTAAATTAATATTTTATCCTTTGATTCTTCTAGGTACCTAAGCCATTGATTTGTCTGAAATATTGGTGACTAGTCCTTTCCTTATTTCCTCTTATTTCACCTTCCTGGGAACTAACAGCTAAAATTTCATCTACTGACTTTCCACTTGTAGGAGCTCCTTTGGGTAAACCCAAACTCCTTTTGAGGTCAATACTTCTTATTCTTCTTCCAAGGCCTTTAAAGGGACACTTCAAAGGCCTTGAGACCTTGATGTTGACTTCTCACAATTTGGCCCTTTTTTTGGAAATGGACAGATTCCTTCTTGCAAATGGTGTGCTTGAAAAGGTTTCTGATCACCTTCCTCTTATTCCACATCCTCTGCCTTACCTAAGGTTCCTTGGTCCTTCTCATTAGGTATTGATCCTGAAGCCATCATCTGTCCTCGTCATTGCCTTCTGGATCATAAGGACTTGACCTCCTTCGTTTCTTGTGCCCTTCTGAAATATGCATGCCTTGTTCCCAAACCATCTCTTGAGCTGTCCACATCCTATTCAACATCCTCTAGCCCCTCTTGAGGATCTACTCTTTGGGATTGGAAGACCCATGTACGATCTGGGCCCGTATCCTCTCCTTTCCCAAGCTTCTTTGCTCTTTTATTCTTCCTTTTCTTACTGGGCCTTCTTGGTTCATCATGTGTTCTTTGTCTTATTGGGCCGAGTTTCCCTTCCTTTTAGGGCCCAAGCCTTCTCTTCTTTTTCCCAAGAGCTGGGCTTTCTTCATGTCCACGAGCCTGGCTTCTCGTCACATTTTGGACCTCAACAATAGCTTTTTGCAAAATAAACAGGTGCGGGAGTTATTTTATTGGTCATTTTCAAACTCCATTTTGAATATTTTTTTAAAAAAAAGGAAAATTCTAGTGTAGTTTTATTCAATAATAGGAAGATCAAAGACAACCAAACAAGAAATGTATGGAGGAACGGACTCCATCTAGACTAACAAAGGAAAAGACAACTTAACTCTCCTGGCTAAGACATGGGCTACTAAGTTGCCATGCCTCCTAATATGAGAGAAGGAATAAGTTTTTATTGAACTCACGATAGACACCGAGTCTTTTACAATATGGCCAATAGAAGACAATGAGAAATCTATTGTAGAGAGAGCCTTGCATACAACTATCAGGTATTACAATATGACCATTTTGAAGAGCTGGATGTGCATGTTCTAACCTCTAACCCTTTCAATATAGTAACACTACTTAGGTTTAGATTTTATTAATTTAAAAGTATTATTTTAGGGAGGGTTTATAGGTGTGGGCCAATTAGCCATTTCTATTTTTTATAGTCTCTTTGAGCCAACTTAATTCTTGAAAAAGAGATAAGTGTAACTCCTAAAAATTTAAACTTCAAATTTAACTATATATTATAAAAATAGAAAAAAAATAATAATAATGGCTCCATTGGTCCCTAAATAGTTTCATCTTTAACAATATGTTGAATAGAGTTATGAATGAATCAAGTCGTTTATAAACAGTTCAGGATTGACTTGATAAAAAAGTTTGTTTATGTTTGTTTGTTTATAAATAACTAAACAAGCCAAGCATGAGCCTTAGTTTTAGGCTTGTTTAATAAACAAATCGAGCCAAGCAAAAAAAAAAAAAAATGTTTGAATAGGCTTGCCCTTGTGAACAATAGGAGTTGATAAAAAATAAGTCAAGCCTATGCTCGTTTATGGGCTTAGTAAAAAGCTTGATATGAGCTTGAAAAATAAACTCATATATTACTAAATCTTTAATTAAGTGGGAATTTGGATCATTCATCCAAACCAAATGAGCTTAATGATGTATTTGTGTTGGATGTCGGTCTCAAGAGCTTGATATTGAGCTTGATCTTAAGTTTGAGCTTGACTCAAGTTGAGCTAAGCAAAACTCAAGTTTTAGGACTTTCTGATGAGCTTAAGTTTGAACATTGTTTGTAGGCTTGGTTCAAGCTTCCGTCAAGTGAACATTTTAATTTTTCAATTTTAAACATTCAATACTCAACTATGTTCAGCTTGTTTCAACCCTACATTGTTGGAGGTATCTACCTATTGATTTTTTTTTTTTTTTGGTTACATATAGAGAATCTTTCTACTTCAATTATACACGATTTATTGGGGTTGTCGGTCTAGGGATGGCCAAATCCATTGGGTAATGGTTACCTAGCCTGACCTTACCTGAAACTGTCAGGTATTACTCGATATGTCATGTGGTAAAGAGAATCGGGCCAAATTTTTCCCAGAACCCAAAATTATCTAGTTGAGTTTGGGTATTATCCGAATTTGACCCTTATTATTATAAATTTAAAAAATAAAATTGAAGCTTGAAAAAAAATACCTAATTGATTCAAGTTATATAATTTGATTGCCTTGGAGTGGCATTTGAACCTATAATTTTGATTTTAACCTCTTAACAAGTAGACAAATAGTTCATCCTTTATATGAGAGAGAGAGTATTATGACTAAAACTTGAAGCACAAAAATATACCCTGCAATTATGAGTTGACTAAAGTTAGTTAATGGAAAATAAATAAAAATAAATGTGAGCCATGTTACCAATATAGGCTATTTACTATCAATTGATTTTCATAGCATTATGACCCCATTAAAATGATGTTCAAATGCTATATACTGTATATTGATATTTCCTTAAGAGAGATGCTACGTCTACAACATTTTTAATATTTTTACAACATTCTTACAACAAATCATAGGTGGTTAGTTGTTATTGGTTTAAATTTGAAACTAACATTAAAATTACTTTTTTGCCCTAACATTAACAACCAATAACAACCTGCCACTTAGGATTTGTTGTAAAAATGTTATAAAAATATTGTAGACATATCATTTCTCTTTCCTTATTATGGGGTTTGTTTTCAAATGAATCCTTAATTTGGAAATTGTTATTTAGAAATTAAATTCAATAAGAATGTGGTATAAAATCTAAGTTTTACCTCTCTAATCCTAAAATGCCACATTATCATATTACATATTAAATAATATGCACAATCACACTCAATCCATTATAATATATATTTGAAAATCCAACTTAAATATGAGTTTATTTAGATGTTATTATGTGAAATAGGATATATTGAGTTTTAAGAAAAAAATTGATGTCCCCCTCAAAAAAAAAAAAAAAAAAAGTAAAAAGTTGATGTGACAATCTCTTATTTGATGGTGTAAAAAATGAGTTTTACACCCCATCCTTATCAAATTCGAACACTATTATTTATTTTTATTTTTTGAGAAAAAGGTAAGAGCGAACACTATTATTTATACTACGATGTATTACCAAGATTAACAAGTCAACTATCAAATTTATATTCAAAGTTGTTTACCAAGTCTCCTTCGTGATTTTCCATATATTATTGCACATATATATATATATATATATATTTTTTTTTTTTACAGAAAACAATACGTAAGCACTAAACATTCAAAGTTGCTAAAAACTAATTAACGTGATTTTAAATTTACCATAACTGTTGACAACTACAGTTTGTTTAGGTAGGAACGATTAAAAGGCCCAAAAAGAGAAAGTGAATTTCCATTTAAAATGGAGTCTTATTTGGAGGATTCTGGCATTTTACCCCTAATTTTGAAAAAAATTAGCAACATGCTCCTGTTTGCAAACTATATAGGAGCGTGCCCCTGTTTCGATACTCGATTATCCTAAAATCGAGTTCAATTAAATACTCGATTTGTAGAAAATCGAGTTATGCCCGATCAAACTTAAAAAAAATATAAAAAAAAATAATAATTTCCATGGAACTCGAGTTCCATGCAAAAAAATTTTTTATAAGTGTGATTGCTCTATATTCAGGGAGCCCTATAGTGGCGTTTTTAAGCCCTATAGTGACGTTTTAAAGCCCTATAGTGGCGTTTTCCTGCAAATATTTTTAGAAGTGTGATTGGCCCATATTCATGGTGCCCTATAGTGGCGTTTTTAAGCCCTATAGTGACGTTTTAAGGCCCTATAGCGGCGTTTTTATGCAAAATTTTTTATAAGTGTAATCGCTTTGTTCTGGGTGCCCTATAGTGATTTTTTTAGGCCCTATAATGACGTTTTTAGGCTCTATAGTGACGTTTTAGAGCCCTATAGCGGCGTTTTCCTGCAAAAATTTTTATAACTCCCCATACCAAGTTCAAGGGGCCCTATAGTGACGTTTTTAAGCCCTATAGTGACGTTTTAAAGCCCTATGGCGGCGTTTTGGAACTCGACTTCCCTAAAATCGAGTTCTATGCTCTTTTTTTTTTTTTTTTTTAGTTTTATTTGAAATAACTCGATTTTCTACGAATCGAGTATTTTAATGAAACTCGATTTTAAAGTAATCGAGTATCAAAACAGGGGCATATCCCTATATAGTTTCGAAAAAGGGGCATATTGCTAATTTTTTTCAAAATTAAGGGCAAAAGGCTAGAATCTCCGTCTTATTTGTGGGTCAACTTTTGGTAATAGAATAATAGTAATTGGCTATCAAGTATTTGATTTTAATTTGAACAATAAAAAACTAATGTCAATGTAAAATCGAGTGGATTCCAGTTAGTTCAACTTATAAATTCTTTTCCTAATAAAAAAAAAAAAAAAAACCTTGTAAAATCTTTTATGTTTGAATAAGAGATCTAAGATTTAATCCCCTCCTAGATCAAAAACTGATTGGTGTCTTAGTTTAATGATAAAAATCATAATCATCAGAAATAATAATAAAAAAGAACTTAAAAATATAAATAAAAAAATGCAAAAAAAGGCAAAAAAAAAAAGTTCAAGTATCCGCGAGTAAAAATCAAGTACAAGTATTTAATAGGTATCGGGATTTGGGTGGGTAAAAGTTTCGGGTTGGATATACCCAACAAACAAACATTGATCGAACAAGTGTAACCCAAATAACCAGCAAGAATTGAAAATAAAGAAAAGTTTAGGAAGCTAATTACTAACGGACTGAAATCAACGGTCATTAACAGCTCTCAAACGCGAGACAAGACAAAAGTTATGACACGTGTGAGATAAATAAGACCCAAGTTTACATTAGGCTCTGTATCTTAAGATATCTAAGGAGGTTCGTAATAGTTTATAAACACGAAAATGAGCTCACTCCTAACAATACAAGACTCACAACAAAAGTCAAAGTGGTTGGAAAACACCTACACCAACATCAATGTCCCTAGAGTAGGCTTGTGTTATTATTATTATTTTAATAACATTATGATGATTTTTTGCCTCATCTATTGATGTGTTGACGCATTTGTTTGCTAGTATAAAAATTATAGGCTTTATGGGCATCCACGGAATCCATTACATGGCACAAATGGTAGTGAAAAAATTTCAGGTTTCAGTTTTTATTTGACCAATACTTACGGTAGTCAATGTGAGATATATTTGTAGAATGATTAGAGGTAGCTAGGGAATGATTGTCCACGGACCGGGCTAGAATATGATAGTCACCAGAAAATAAATTTCTGCATGCTAAAAATACAAATGATCACAGAACCATTTTGATATTAAGTTTCTCCACAAGAGAGCCATTTAGATATACATTACACTGTGAATCATAGCTTTACACGACATAAATGTTAATAGCTATCGATGGCTGATGGAAAAAATTGTGAATTTTTGCACATCAGATCCCTGCCCCTAAATAAAAGAATGATGATTAAAACATAAAAATAAGACAACCTCTACATCTTTTTTTAAAACAGACTGTGCTAAAAAAAGGCCTTATAAAACGCTTCTTGTTTGGTTTACCATGCATTCTTGTGTGGATATGGTCATACTTTTCCCTCCCTCTCTAATGGTGGATCTTCCTCAAGTTTTCGGCTTAACCTCCTTTCGAAACCTCTGTAAATTTTACAAATCTCTTATCAAAAAATGGTCTCGAAGCAAAAATTCATCTGCAAATGAATCCCAAGTTGAACCCGATATAGAAGCTCAAAAGGTATGTGCATTTAGCCAAAGAAAACTTTTACTTTCATAATTCTCAATTTTTGCAAGAATGTCTAATAAGAACAGGTCATAGCACAATACAAAATCCTAAAATTTACGTTTCCTTGGATAAATATTAACTCTCAATTGTATTGACCAAGGTATCACCGAAAATAATTTAAATTGTGAAGTAAATCAATATTTAGAGAGATGTTGGTTTTTCTTTTTGTCCCAAAAAAAAATTGTTGTATGTTATAATTATCACATGAAACATATATTCATGCATGGCAATTTTTTTTTTTTTTTTAAATGTCTCTCATGCATTCATGTATCTTTTTCCATTGTATCATGTGAACTTTCATTTTCAGGACCATGCAGGCGATAATAGACTAGAGGAAGAGTCTATGAATGGAGACCACAATCATAGACACAAAGGAGAGGGCTTGGGAGGAAATGGCAGTACCACTAGTCATAGGGGTTCCCACAAGCATAGAAGCTCGGACAATGGCTTTTCTTCCACACCTTCTCCTTCCTCAAGAAGTGCAAGCCGAAAGAGTAACTCTAACACCCCAATAAAAAGTAATCTGTTTAGAAGCTCGAGCAAGAAAAGCACACAATCAATGCCCTCTTCTACACATATGGGTCGCAAAGGCAAAGACTCAACACCCTCTCCTTCTGTCCTATCAAGAAATACAAGTCGCAGCTCTAACTCCTCACGCATCATGTATTCAAACTCATCTGGGATGTTAAAACCCCCACCAATCGAGAAGAAGCTCGAGTGCACGCTTGAGGAGTTGTGCTATGGAAGCACCAGGAAGGTCAAGATCACAAGAGAAATCGTTACAGACACCGGGTTTGTAACCATGCTTGTTTATTTATATATTTCTTTTGAATAAATTCAATAATTACAACAAGAGAAGGGAGATTTTAATTCCTTACGTTTCTTTTAGAAACACTAGGAGGTGCTAATTGAAATACAGCCTCTTGGCGTCGTTCCAATTCTATTGTGTCAAGTATTATTATGATCAGTATTTCTCAATATTGCAATGACCTGTTATATGGTAAACCTAGGATAGGAATGGACTTCAAAAAGTAGTCAAAATTAACCAAACCTTAATTTGTTGAAGTCACACCAAATGTTATGAGATTTCTGAATACCTGCAAATTTAGAAGCTTCCTAACCGTCTAGTTTCTGCCCATCAGCCTTCTTAGTTCTTCCATATAACTTATACTTTTGCTTATTCTAAGTTCGATTTTAATCCCCCAAATTCATAAGTTCAATTGATTCCTCAAACATTTAACAGATGATAATTTAGTTTTTTTCATTAATCTTCCGTTCAATTTTTTTGTTGGCGTGGTTAATAGCATGCTTAATAGACTGCTGAAATGGCTAATTTATACATTTGATATTTGTGATATGAGGTAAGTTTGATTTTGATCCCTCAAATATTCAATTTTTGGTTACATGAATGCCCCAATTTTCTTTCTTTTCTTCCTTTTCTTTCTCTCATTTCATTTCAAGGTCTTTCTTCTTTCTCTCTTCCTTCCTTTCTTCTGTAGCTACAGGCCACATCTCCTATAAGCACCCCAAACCATATTCACTTGCTTCAGGTGGGACTCAATGGCAGGGGATGAATGGGATGTTCCCAAATATATTCCCTTGTTAGGTACCCCTGAATCTGCTCTTTAATGACCTACAGACTATATATGCTCAGCTGGACCTTAGCACCCAATAGCCCCTTACACATATCAATTGATGTGGACCATGTGGTCTCTCTTGTGTCAAGATATCTTTCTTGAAAGCAAAAGTCTGATTGATAATCTTTTATTTAAGGTTGTATTAAATAAAGAAGAATGTGACTAGAGGTCGGAGAAGAATTGATAGAGGAAGTAATTTACCATCTTTTAAATATTCAAGGGAACTAAATCAAATTTATCTTATATTTAGGGATAAAAATATAATGTTTTGAGGGATCAAAATCAAGCGTATATTATATTTTAGGGACCAAAAACATAATTTATCTTAATTAATACAATCTTACTTGTCTATTGTGGTAGAAATAGAAACAAAAGTTCATATTCTTCTAGCTTTCTTTATTAATTTTTTATGTTTATGAGTGAGTTTGGGCTAAGGAGAAAAGGGTTTTTATTTATTTATTAAGATTTGAGACCTAAACATCTCCATTAGAAAATCAAAAAGTGTCAATTGAGTTACATGGTAGGAGGAAGGATTCTTCAAGTTCTATCAATATGTTTAGAAAATTATAAAGTATATATGTGCAAGTCGTTGCTTGAAATAGGTCAAAACTAAAAAAGCTTTTCTTGGCAGGCAAATAACTCACGAAGAGGAATTGCTATCGATAAAAGTGAAGCCAGGATGGAAAAAAGGAACGAAGATCACATTTGAAGGAATGGGAAACGAGAGACCTGGGGCTCTTCCAGCAGACATAACTTTTGTGATTGCAGAGAAACGACACTCCATGTTTAGTAGAGAAGGCGACGATTTGGAGTTAGCAGTAAGGATCCCCTTAATAAAGGCACTTACAGGCTGCAAACTCTCTATCCCTCTATTAGGTGGGGAGAAGATGTCAATGACAATTGATGATATCATATACCCTGGCTATGAAAAGATCATTGCTGGCAAGGGCATGCCAAACCCCAAAGACCATGGAAAGAGAGGAGACCTCAAAATTACATTCCTAGTTGACTTTCCAAAAGAACTAACAGATGAACAACGATCTGATATTCTTAGTATTCTACAGGATTCTTCTTGATCAATCATTTATAGTTTTTTCCCTATAGGAATCAAGGATCATGTTTGCCTTCATATGTTTTGTTTAAACAGTTATTTTCATGGGAGATAGGTTGGCCATCAAGTATACCTCATTGTAAAATATACCTAGAAGCTTGACAATGTAATCATCCAATAAACACTAGATGTTCAGTTTTGCATCTCCCTGAGCCAAACTGGTGCTTGGTTAAAGAATTTGAGCGTTTTAATTTGAACTGAATTACAATTCTGACGACAGAAATGTTCCTTTTTTTTTTTTGGTCCAACAACAGGATTTTGTATCTTGAGAAATTAGTGTACCAAATTTGCAGTTAAATGTTGTAGAGCCTTTTACATCTCAAAGCAAAAAGGTTCCGCATGAAGCATTCATACCTCTTGGAAGGTCAAGGTCCAAAATTGTCCTCAAAAAAAAAAAGAAAAAAAAAAATCCACAATGGGTTGGATTTTTTCCATATGATATAAATCAAAATATTAAATTCAAGTTGACCAGCCAAGAACATTTTTGGAAGAAGAAACAAATTGTGTGTGGAAACTGGAGAAAGGAGCCACACTAGGGCCCAAGGGTGGACCTAGCCCTCTGAGTTGCAGAAATTATTTATTTTTAGATAGATTAAGGCCTAATTCAATATGAAACTTGACACTCCCTCCATAGATCAGCCCAAACAACCGCAGTTCAGACCTCTCCTAACTTAAAATCCTAGCTCCGCGTTGCAAGTGAGAGAGAGAGAGAGAGAGAGTTCTGCGTTTTAACATTGAAGAGCTCTCAAATTAATATGACTGGCAAGATTTTTATTTTATTTTATCAGCATTGGTCAAAACACAAGCACGTTTTGGTGGCCATAACTCCAACAGGAATTCGAACCTATAATAGCTGAGAACTGGAACAGATTATCTACAAAGAGAGCGACACTTCCAACTATCACTGAATATTTTTCAAACTACTCGTTTCAACTACGATCTTGGAAATCCATTTTCATGATATTCCATCCGACCAAATATTTACATCAAATTTACAAAACTAAATCAAGAAAAGTAAAAACATATGATTAATACTCTCTGTTTTGGATTATTATTTAATACAACTTTTTCATGATATTTTCTACATCAATCCAACCCCACTAACAAGAAAATCACGTTCCTATAAAGAAATCAAACAGTACTGAATATTTTCATGTCATAATCAATCAATCTTGTACAAATTAAAATAAGGGAAAAAAATTTATCTGCACTGAATTGAGTACCTTCAAAATACAAAGAAAGACAGAATGAAACGTACATTAAGCAAAGCCACATCAATTATCTTTTAATTCTTTGACAATCCGATCAGAGCACAGAGCACACCAAGTATACTACCACTCATTAGAGCCTTCATAAATGTTAGCTTCCCATTTGTGTATGGTGGGTACCTCACAGGTGCATCGCCTGCAAAACTTCGATACAAAACTCCCTTCTTATGGCTAAAAGCATCAAAAGAGAATTTCCCATGGTAGGAACCCATTCCACTCTCCTGAACTCCTCCAAATGGAAGAGCGTCAACCGCAAGCTGCACCATCAAATATGTATTTATATGTTCAGGTCCTAAAGATATTTGGAAAATGCAAAGAAGTTTATCTGTACATATAAGAACACCACATGTTTCTACTTGTTAATTGACATGTATGCCAATGTTGATTTTGACTAAGACAACCAGAAATATTATGGGGAAATGACCCGTGACATATATAAGCTCAAACCTTGCATCTCAATCTTGAGGCACATCAGTATCCACATGTGGCCCAAAATGACAAATTAAAGTGACTTGTTTCTATTGCAATTCAAACCTAAAACTCAAAGAAATCCACATTTTTCTTTGACACTGTTTAGGAGACTAAGACAAGACAATTCTATCTTCTTCTTTTTTCTTTTTTTTCCTTTTTTTCCTTTTTTACTCTTTGCTTTTGCAAGATGTGACCAATGGGCAATGGCCAAGCCCCACCACATATCTTTCAGGTCACGATACTACTCTTTTATATCAGGCAATAGTAAAAAAAAAAACATACAAGTCTCTTCCTTAATTGCTCTATATTTATTTTCCTCAAATTTTGATAATCTCCATATTGCTAAATTTTTTATTGATTTCCTTTTGTTTAAGGGGGGAATATATATATATATATATATATAATTCTTAATTCTCATTCATATTTGATTTCATTCAAAATAATGTAATTACTTCAATAGATCAAGCTAAATTCATGATTTGTTAAATTTGATCATATTAAATCTAACTAATATTACCAAGAACTAGGATGATTTACTATTGATCCTTGTTATAATTTAAGTATGTCTATATTGAGAACTATTGACACCTTATTTTATACAAAAGATGTTGACAATTTAGAACAAAAGATGTTGACAATTTAGAAAGCAAAACATCTTTGGATTCTACTGCAGAGACTTCCAACTCCCCAAAAATGTCATAAGAATCTCTGAGTACAAGTTTTTTGTAGATAATTTGGTTGTTTATATTGAAAAGAAAATTGCTACAAAGTTTAGTACAAATTTGATACTTTATTATTTTAGCTCTCTAAAATAGTATTACATAGCTACAGTTTTTTAACTAGAGATATTAGGGGCCGTTTGGATTGAGTTTTTTGATAACTCAATTCTCAGTTTCCATAACTCATAACTCAAAAATGGTGGGACCCATAGCAAAAAGGTTGTTTGGCCAAACGATAACTCTGTTTCCATCACTCAATTCTCTGATTTTTGAGTTATGAGTTATGGAAACTGAAAACAACAAAAGGCTGTTTTCAGTTTCCATAACTCATAACTCAATGGCATTTCCATAAATAAACACACATGAGGGACCCACAGCCGCAACTTTTGACCACCTTTTGACTTTTTTTTTTTTTTTTTTTTTTTTTTTTTTTTTTTTTTCTGGGTTGGCGTTGGCTGTTTTTTTTTTTTTTCCTTTTCTTTTCTTTCTTCTTTTTTTTTTTTTTGGCTTGGCTTTTTTTTTTTGGTTGGCACTTTTTTTTTTTTAAGTACCTAGACTCACCAAACTTAGTGAAAAAAAAAAAAAAAAAAAAAAAAAAAAAAAAAAAAAAAAAAAAAAAAAAACCAAACCGAACAGCCAACCCAGGAGGGAAAAAAAAAAAAAAAGAAGCTGCTAGTGAAAAAAAAAAAAACACTGTACCGTGACAGGTGTGGGCCCTCCAAATAGTGTGAAAAATAGTGAGTGATGAAAACTGAGTGATGAAGGCAAACGGATGTGAAAAATTGAGTGATGAGTGATGAGTGATGGAAATTGAGTGATGAAAATTCCTTACCCAAACAGGCCCTTAGTTTTCATATTTTCATTTCCTTTTATACCTACATAATTCCTCCATGATAAATTTACAAAGATAAGTATATAATATCTTTTACCTAAGTTTCTCACATATTTTTTTTTGATAAGTGGGTTTCTCACATATTTATTAAACTTGATATACACTTTTCGTTATAACTTAAATCTACTGATTTATAAATACTTTATTTAAATCTTGAGCAATGTTTATAAATTTTTATTCTATTATATATAACATAATATATAGTATGTAAAAAAAAATAAAAAAAAAATCATTATATTTTAATCGCACCCCCCCCCCCCCAAAAAAAAAAAAAGGCTCTGCCAATGACTACAGTTTCTATATCTTTCTACCATGCAACTTTTCTCCTCCTCATACTTATCCATGTTTTTTATAACAGAAAAATCAATTGAGTTGTAATGAATAGTGAAGATCTGCCAATACTTCTTGGCCTTCCAAAAAGACACTCACCCAAAGAATTTCTTAAATTAAGAACCATTTTCAACACAACTTTTTTTAGCAAAACCTATATTTGGCACAATGGAGATTATCTTTAAAAATGTTCAACGTAGATATGCAACCACTGAGACCTAATGAAGTAACAATTTCACAAGAAATCTCATGTCCAGCAGCAGGCCTGAGGTTTCACATTAACTAATCACTGACAATATCACTTTTTCTTTATGTATATGTGCATAGAAAATTGTGCATGCAAGTGTTTGCTGCTAGATTCTAAAAGTTAAAGGAAAGAAGAATTACATGTATAACAGTGTCATTGATGAGCAATCCCCCAGCAGAGACAGCCATCACAAACTGCTCCTTGAGCTTCTTGTTGTCGGTAAACAAATATGCAGCAAGGGGCTTTGTTCCAGAATTTATAACATCAAAGCTGCTTTCAACTTTTTCAACCTGTTCCAAGCAAAATATATATATCATTCTTGATCTTACCATATTTTGTAAAGAAAAGTTCAGAGATAGCTTACTGAGTTCAAATACCTACTCATTAGCAAATTACTACAATGACTGATCTCTGCCTTTTATTAATGCTATTATTACATCAGAAATGCAAAAACAGATTGCTTCCTCATAAATCAGCTAACTTTAAGAACAGGGCGTATGCAGCTTAAACTATTTTCATTAACTAACCTTTCTGGGACAACAGTTATGACACTGTCACATTTTCTATTATCTTAGAAGAAACTACTAGTTTAGAAGAGGGGGCATTGCTCTGAATTTGAAATCAAATAATGTTGGTGATACATAAAGTCAATTATGTCACTCCTGTCCAGCTTGAAGAGAAACACATGCACTATTATTGCAAGAGTTACTTGAAATTAAGTTCAATTCTTCAGTATTTCTTTTTCTTTTTCTTTTTTTGGATAAATTCTATGCTTCAATATTTCTTTAAAATGCATCCTAAGGAAACAACATATCTTTAAGCCATATCTCAATGTAATCAATCTTGGTTCCTACCGTGAAAATGGGTAGCAAGGGTCCAAAAATCTCTTCATTCATTATCAAAGAGTCCTGTGGGACATCCAGCAAGATGGTGGGAGCAATCTTCCTGTGGTTGGAGGAAAGAAGCATCAACAGTATGAAAGGCCCATTGCACTTAGCAAAACTATACTAATGAAACAACAGGAAAATACACACTGCCACTCACAATTTTGCTTTATCCCTTTCACCTCCATGGACAATCTTGCCAGAAACCTTATCCTCATCCAAGAGCTTGGTCAAGCGAGCAAAGTGGTTTGAGTTGACAATGCAGGACAGGTCTTTTGACTCCAATTGATTCTTCCCATAAAAACCCTCCAGTTCATGTTTCAATGCATCTACCTGGAAAATTAGAGGCATTAGAGGAAAACTAAATATGTATGAACCAATAAAGTAGTGTATCTAATGGCATATGTTGTCAAAATTACCAACTTCAGCGCAACATCTTTTGTTGTTAAAATGTAATCGACAGCAACGCAGGTTTGTCCATTATTACATCCCCACTTACCCGCAACTATCCTTCTAGCTGCAACCTAGGAAAGACAAATACAAATAAGTTAGCATGTGAAAAACAAAATGGCAGTCAAGTTGCCATTATTAACAGTGAGGATAAGGGATATGAAAAAAATCAGGCTATGCAAGAATTAATAATGCTTTACTTTTAAATTGATGCTCGAGTCAACAACAGCTGGGCATTTTCCTCCAAGTTCTAAAAGAACTGGTGTAAGGTGCTTTGCAGCAGCTGCCATCACAATCCGTCCAACTCTACTGTTACCTGCAAAATCAAGGATTACTTGAGTAGAAGTACAAAAGGATTCACACCATTCAACATTCAGAACCTAAACCATCCAAAAAACAAAAACTTTTAGCTGCAAAAGGTTTCTTCCACTAGAAAATAGTGAATTTCATTTCCCATGACAACACAATGATTATCCTAAACGTGCTACAAATGTTCATCTGAGACACACTCAAGGTGTCATTCTCTTCTCTTTTTCTTTTTTGTTAAGTAATTGTACCATCAATAGTGGGGCAAAATTTAGTCAAATAGATTTCATCCTTGCTCAAAAAACTAATAGTAGATGTTGTAAAGATTGTAAGTGATACCAAATGAGAGCTAACCACTCTACATAAATTGGTGGTATCATATATTTGTAAAGATGGAAAATAAGAGATATTAAACAAAGAAACCCAATAATTAGTTGATGTGGTTTGAATGGAGAGAAACAATGTGTTTAAAAATAAAAAGTTCAAAGAAGGAAAGTAGGATCTATACGGATACGTTAATAAGATGTGGAATGAAATGGCTAGTTGTAATAAAAGTGTAGCTAAAGAAGTACTTGGAGAATCTGAAGGATGTGGGCAACTAACTAAGATGACTTGGTGGTGCAATAAGGAGGTTCAAGCAACAGTTAACTTAAAGAGAGAAAGTGGCTACTTGTAGTTGTAGACACAACGCCACTTATGAATTAAGTGACAAAGAGGGAAGCCAAAAAAGTTGTCCAAGAGGCTAAATTTTAGACTTATGATGAATTATATGGCAAGTTGGGGACATAGAATGGAGAAAATAATATTTAGAAACATGCGAGACAAATAACTAAAAGAAAGAGAGAGACTTGAACTGAATCAAATGCATTAAAGATGAAGATCAAATAGTTTTAGTAAACGAAGAGGAGATTACAGAGAGATTGAAAGGTTATTTTGATTGGATAAACTTTTTAATTGAAGCAATGCAGGAGATTGGAGTGAATTGAGAAACCCAATTGAGGATAGAAACCATAAGCTTATTCCAAGAATTAGGATGGCAGAGCTACAATGTTGGTAAAAGCATCAAGCGCACTTAAGCACATAGACCTCTTGGAACCTAGGCACAAAGCGCAAGCCTGATTGAAATAAAGTGCAGATTTTTTAAATATAATACATCATAACTTCTAATAGAAAAATTTGTAACATATAATTAAAAATAATAATAACTCAAAATTTGTATATTTTACCTCTTAGGTGAGTGAAATTCTATAATGTTTGCAAGTTCAAATTTTACCGAAGTTATTTCAATTCTTAAAATTTTTATAGTAAATTGAAAACAATTATCAATGGTCAATATCATAATAATCTAGTCATAGAAAATTTAAACATAACATTTTATATAATTTCTTGTGCTTTAAAAAAAAGTAAATAACCATGATAGTTATGATCAAATGATGTATATGGTTCAATCAACATACATCAAAAAGTCAAAGACAAAAAAACACAAGAATTGTTAATTAACCTTGTTCGTATCTTATGACATATAATAAAAAAATTTGTGTGTAATACAACACCCCAAGGATAGTGGTTATGTAATAAATCATTGGTCTATGTCGATTCTTTAAAATCAAGCAATTAATTTTGATGATCCATATCTTTTTTAGCAATAAAATAAAAAACTGTGCCTATGCATGCTTTGTGCTTCTTCAAAATGCTCCAAAAAAGCATGCCTAAAGCGAGCTTCATTAAATGAGCTTTTTTTTGGCCTATCGAAGTGTTGAGAGATTGGGGCTTCGAGGTTTGAGCTTAAGTGTGCATAAATCTCACTTTTGACAACATTGCCGAGGCAGATGATGCATTGAGGATGAAAACAAGGAAACTCTTGAGACATGATGAAATTCCCATTTAAGTTTGGAAGTTTTTGGATGATGTGGGAGTATGATGGTTAAAAAGATTTTTTATTATTATTATTATAAGAATTTAAGTGTTAACATAATGCCTAATGAGTGAGGGGGAACACTAATACTTTTTTACAAGAACAAGGGAGATGTTCAAAAATGTACAAATTACTGTGGAATTAAGTTTGAGTCTACTATGAAACTTAAGGAGAGAGTGATTGAATATTGGTAAAGACACCAAACAACAATATTGGGGAATTAATTTGGTTTCAATGTTTCATGTCAGGGAGATCTACAATGGAAGTTATTTTAAGTTATTCTCTTACCTAGACGTCTAATGGAAATATATAGAGAACCCCCGTAAAGAATTCCATATGGTTTTTATTGACCTAGAGAAAGTAGGGCACCTAGGTGGTGGGTTTTTTTTTTTTTTTTTTGGTTTGAGTTGCCCTAAAGTATTAAGCTAATTAAGAATATGAATCACGGAGATGTAACTAGTGTAAAAATAAGTTGAGGGATCACAAGTGAGTTTCCTATCACCATAGGTTTGTATCAATGATTAAAATTAAGTCCAAATAACTTTGCACTAATGACGGATGAGCTCAAAAGATCAATTCAATATGAAGCCCCTTGGTATATGCTTTTTGTAGAAATATAATTTTAGTGGATGAGACTAGATATGTAATTAATGTCAAGTTAAAATTTTTTGGAGAGATGCTTTAGTGTTTAAAGGCTTTCCATTAAGCAGGATAAAACAAAGTACATGAGATGTAAGTCCAGTAAAAGTAGAAACAAAGATGAAAGGTTGTAAAACTCTATGGTTAAGAGATACCAAAGAGAGAGAGCTAAGCTTTTGGTATCTTGGATCAATAATTCATAAGGATTGAGAGATTGAAAATGATGTAAATCATAGGATAAGAGCAAGGTGGGTGAAAAAGATAAAGTTGAGAAACATGTATGGTTTGTTTGTTAAGAAGCAACATATTCATAAAATAAGTGTAATCGACATGAAAATGTTAAGATGGATAAGTAGAAATAGAAGGAAATATAGGATTCAAGATGAGAAAATTCACTTAAAGATAAGGATGAACCCTATTGATGAAAGATGGAAAGAAAGTTGTTTAAGATGGTTTGGTCTTGTGCAAAGGGGAGAGAGATTACACCAGTGAGGAAAAGTGAGTTGGGTCAAGTTGAATGAATGAATGAAAATATGTAGAGGGAGACCTAAAATAGCATTAGTAGAGGTAGTAGAAAATGACATGTCAATTAAAGAAATAACTGAGAATATAACCTCATATTGAATAGAATGGCCAAAAATATATATATATGGTCAAGTCAGATGCATGAACACGAACACGTACACAGGTACGGATACAAGTACAACACAATGAAACAAGCAATATTTGAAAAATTATAACATAATACAGCAGATAGGACACTGTTACAACACGGATACAACACCCCAAATGAAGTGTATGTGCTTCCTACCATGATTAGTATGTTAAGAACTCATAACGGATCCTAAAATGTTGGGACTAAGGCATGGTTTTTGTTGCTTTGTTAAGTGATTGTCATACAATAAGCCTACCAGTTAGAGATTGGTAAATCGATAGCACATATAGGCATAGCAACATCACCAAAATTGAAAAAGAAAACATACAGGATGGTTGGTTTACATCACATCCATACTACAATAGTTCAAGATTAGCCTGCCCCAATTAATTAAACATTCATTAGGAGTTCCTCTACCCCAAATACAAGCTGTTGACCTTAGCCATTAATGATTACAATATGTTATGTCTGAAAAGTAAATCAAAAGAGCAGAATCACTGCACCAAATATTCTATTTAGACAACACATCATCTCCTTATCAAATAGGATCCCCGCAAAAAAATTAGTCAAACTACCTTCTCTTAAGAGAAAATATGCCATTCAACCCACCAAGTGAAACTAGAAATCCTACCAATTTCCAACCTCCATATAAAAAGTCTCTTCATATTTAATCAACTCTTCACTGGGGAAGGAACAGTGAAGATTGACATTAGATATGTAGCCAGAAAAGGTATTTTACCACCCTCAAACAGATGGACCTATTTCACTGTGCCAATTTTTCTTGGAATGAAAATTTCTAAAACAAACACTGTCTTGGTTTGCAAGCCATATAAGATGGAGGAATCTACAGAGTAAGCATCCCAGTATAAATTCTAGAAGGCTAGCCTCATCAATTCATCTATCAGCACAATCTCACTCTTCCCTAAACTACCCATTCTTGCTGAAATGGCCTTAAAACCCTGTAGAACACATTAAAGGCTTTAGAGTTGATCCCTCAACAAAAGCGTGTGCCATTTGGTAATGATAATTAACATACCGCCTTATCTCTCACCTGTGTCAATCTCAAAGCTAACACCTTTACTGCGTTAGCAGCTTTTCAGTTATAGGCCATAGATATTCCATCACCACCTTTAAGTATGTTTTGTTCCTAAAATTTTCGGGGTTCATCAGGTACTTGCATTCATGCACACACATTGAGAGTTTTCCATATTAGGGTAGGTAATATGAGTTTATTCGACCATGCCAGCAAGTCAGCGTTTTAATCTTTTTCAACTTTTTTCCACCCCATGCCCACGACATCTTCAACCAGCACTAACTCAAATATTCCCAATAGTGGTTTGGTAGTTGCACATTAAACGTCCAAACCATTACCAATCCATGCTCCCTTATTGCAAATGTTTATCTAAACCAGAAGCATAAAGAATCAAATTTGAGGTGGACTCCAAAACATCCTGTAACATGAGGTATTCATAAACAAAGGGTTGGCTTTAAACTTCAAAAAAATTGCAACCTCGGGCTAAAAAAGTTCATTTTCACTCTTGCATTAAAAAATATATCGTTTCCATCATTATGTACTCTTTTCAGATCTGTATAATGCACACACAGGGAGAATACTGCAAAATAATTTTTATATAAAGAAATATCAATTGATCAAATTATTCAAGATTTTAAGATTATTCTAGAAGAAAAAGGCAAATGAATGACAAATGACTAAGAACCTGTATAACATATTTTGTCCCACTTTTGCTCCAGTAGTGCAGATGTTTCAGCAACAGCCCCCTCAACAACCCTTATCAAAGAGTTATCCAAATATTCTCCAACTAATTTTGCAAGCAATGACGATGTGGCTGGAGCAATTTCTGATGGTTTTAAAACAACTGCATTACCAGCTGCAATAGCTCCAACAACTGGATCGAGTGACAACACTGGAAAAGATAAAACAATAATTATTATTATCATAAAATGGAGAAATTTAGACTGACAAATAATTTGTATGTTCAGCTCTGAAATTTATAAAAAAATGCTAACAAGGATTGAACATACAGAAAGGATAATTCCATGGTGAAATGACCAAAACAACACCCAGAGGTTCTGACACTATTTCAGCTGATGAAGGGAATGAGATTAATGAAGTTTTAACCTGAAGTAGAGGCAAAAAAAAAAAAAGTTAATAAATAACCCCGAATAATTAGTGTCATGAAAATATTGTACAAATAAAATTTCATTCAGTGGTCAGGATCTGAAAAAAAAAAATTACCTTTTCTGGCTTCATCCAATGTTTTAGTTTCTTAATTGCCAATGTGCATGCATTCTTTAACATAGATATCTGCATAAGAAGCCAAAGAAATTGTATTTAGAGGAAAGGCAATTTATTTCCTACAGAATTTCAATACAATATGTACATAATGCACAAGAACCATAAGAAAGCTAAATAATTTTTATTTTCCTATTTAAAATACTAATTGGTCACCCAAAGATATTTATTAAATTGGCAAAAGAAAACCACAAAAAGATCTGCTACTCTGTTACAGAACAATGATACACTCACAGACTATTTGCCCCCAAAAAATGATACACAAAGAGATAGGCATCCATACACATCACTAAGTAAAAATGTTTACAATGACAGCAGTAATTCCCAGCAATTTAAAAAAATGTCATGAAAATGAATTATTTAGTTCTCTAGGTTATGTCTTCAGTAAGTTTTTTCTATAACCTTGACAATGCAAATGGAAAATGTCATCTTTAACCTCAATACTGATTGCAAACTTATCAACTCTAGTGTAAAAGAAATGATGAATTCTATAGGGGTTCCTAAACTCAAAAGGTTATAGAGTTACATGGAATTCTTGTTTAAATTGAACATGCATAACCCTAAAACCAAAAATTGAACACACCTTTTCAAAACATTGACTCAAAGTGGCTGCAATTTCAAATGGTAAAGCAATATATCATGTATTCACGAACAACAATACAAATCATTATTCTTCAACTGTTCTTGAAACTTCCATATTTTAACCAACTCTGTTCTAATGAATTTGCCAACACCAAATTTTGAAATGGGCCCCAACTTTCTATGTGATTCCCTAATTAATTACAAATGACTCTTAGCATCAAAAACCATTTGACTTCTTTTTGCAACAGGCATAGCTTCCCCATTCCCTAATTCACTCATCTATTCCCAAACTAGCACTCATAACTTCTAAAGCAATTGGGTCTAAGTATTCATCTCGTATCAAACTTCTATCTTGTCCCCAAGTTATTATATTTTGAGATCATTTTCATAGGTTTTTTTTTTTTTTTGGATAATTAACAAAATTTATTAGTACCGGAAAAACATCCTTGTACACCGGCAGTGTACATAGGGAGGAGTACAATCAATCTCTCAAATTACAACGCTCAAGCATATTTAATAAAGAATGGAGGGGAGGAGATATTCATAGTTATAACATGACTAAAGAGTTTTAAGGAATATTCTTGTGACAAAGAACATGGAAACCTGAGACCTTTCCATTTGCCCCAAGCCACATATCAGTATCTCTTTCAAGCTGAATTGAAAGGATTGCCAACTAAAAAGTCAAGGGTAGCTATTCATGTGTGCCATTAATGCTCCTAAGTCCTACCACCCCACCCATACCTGTAACCCTTTCATGTGCGCCATAAAAGGAGCCACGTCCTATCAATTCCACAAAAGTGTCCCCCTAATCCCATTTTGTCTGCGCCCTTAAAGTTATAGATTTAAATAACACACCTATCAAATTTATATCAAAAGTGAAGACTGTCCAAAAAAAAGGGAATTAGTAGCTGATAACAAATCAATGTAAGTAAGAATTAGAACCCCTTAAACTGAACATATGGATCATGCTAAAAAAATTTATTTAAAAAAAAAAAAAAAAAAAAAAAAAAAAAAAAAAAAAAAGAATGATAAATCAATATCAGAGTGATAGAAACATGTCCTCCACTTGAAATTTTGACAGCTGCCAGTTCCAATCAGTACAATAAATTCTACAATCATTTTTATAGACTTACTGCAGACCTAACATCTTTAAATTTTCTTACAGATGAACTGAACCTTAAAAAAAATATAAAAAAATCCAAAGTTTAAAGTAAGTCTGCAACGAAAATCAATAAACAAATTAAAAAAAAAAAAAAAGTCCCAGTTGACAAAAATCAATATCAAAAGACACTACAAAACAACATAGTAAAAGCAGAATCCAAACTCGACCACAAACAATAAACAGAGGAAACATAAAACGAACAGGGCATTCATGGAATCATGAAACAACCTCGTAGATTGAGGACTCGAGCTCGGGCTTGGCGAGGTCAGAGTGAAGAGCTTTGACGATATCTTGTTCACGATCCTCAGACATCTTGAGAATGTTTTTCAACTGCGTCACTCTCCACTCATAGCTCCGACTCTTACCACTCAGAAACTCATCTCTCAACTCCTTCACCATCGACGACGCTGCTTCCGAGTCAAACACCTCCGTTTGTTTCTCCACAGACCCCATTTCCAATTCCTCTCTCTCTGTCTCTCTGATTTTTTGGTTTTTTCTTTTTGTCTGTGTATATGTAATGTATATATCAAAGTATACGTTATGTATTGTAGCGATAATGGACGGAGAAAGAGAGAGGTGGATGTGAATGTGAGATAAAATTTAAAAAATAAGCAAACGAAAACAAAAGCTTTTGGAATACACGAATAATTTGAGTGGCAGAAAGAGAGAGACTGTGAACTATTTATATAGTTTTTTACCTTTTTTGTCTTTTTTGGAGTGCGTGTTTGGACGTAATGTGTACAAGCGCGTTGGGGTTATGTGCTGGGTGGTTCTTAACTTGTGCTTCTATCTTTCCTGGTTGATTGGGTTGGCAAACTTTGAACTGCGTTTGGATGTCATTTTCAAGTTGACAATGTGTTTTAATATTATTGGTTTTTATGATCATTTGGATGACTTTCTTCTTCTTCTTCTTTTTTAATGTTTTTTACTCTCTCTTTTTTTTTTTCTTTTTTTTTTTTTTTTTTTTTTTTTTTTTTTTGGGTGCATAATATGTTTTGGGCATTGTCTGTACTATTTCCTTTTCAGCTCTTTGAGTCTTGGACCTTACTACATTAACATGGTCATGTTAGCTCAAAAATATACATTATGGTGGCATTTGGGTATTGCATTTCTTGTATTGTGTTTTCTGCATTTTTTTTTTCCTAGACATGCGTTTGGCACTGTTTATTGTCCATGAACAGTGATTTTAGGCTTATGAACAGTGCCAAACATGTGAACAATAACTTTTTTATTATTTTCAGCAAAATAAGCGATATCCAAACGGAACCTAGATGTTCATGTTAGGCCTTGATTACTTGAGAATGCCAAAACAAGAAGATAAAAAACTATTCAAAATGTGTTGTAGTTGCCTATAAGAGGACATTCATTTCATACAATCAAGAGCATCGTAGCTCAATTGGCACATTTTAATGTTTTCAAAACTGGCATCTGGCACTCAAATTTCCCGCCCTTCAACTACCAATGTATCAACCAAAAAAAAAAAAAAAAAGAGTAAGATTTCATTTGTTTTCCTATTTAACTAACTTATATGTAACATCTATTTATAACCTATATCTATATATCTATAAAAGCTTAATTTTTCATCACTTTTTTATTTGCATAATTAAAATATTATTGAATCATTAGGAATTCTCTTTATTTAGTGTTCCATATCATCAAACATTTACAGTTATATCAAAGTATTAATCCATTATCATGTGAAAATGAGTAAGTGCATTTATCACTATGCAAAAAACAATGATCATTTTACAAGTATAAGTGCTTATGAGATGTGGAGGGCAAAAGTTGGGGTTCATGTCTTCAGGAGGGAGTTTCACACATATATACACTTAAATTAGGTTATAGTAGAATTTATATATTGTATAAATAAATTAAATAAAAAAAAAAAAAGAAGAAGAAGAGTAAGTGCATTTATTTTTAAGCAGTAATTATTTGCGTCCAATGAATTTATATGGTTCTCAATCTCGTTAAAGAGCATCCGCCATTTTGCAACAAATTTTTTTGAAGTGAAGTGCAATCCATCTCATATATACAAGTTATAACAATACATATTTATTGGATAAATTGTGGGTTTGATTTGATTACATACTACTACTACTACATCTTTTGGATATGAGGTTCCTATTTCCTCTCCCTCCCTCCCTCCCAAGCAAGCCACCTCTAATTTCTAATTTTATTATATATATATATATATATATATTTTATGCTGTTTCTGTTTAAGGTGGTGAGGCTAAAGGTGGAAAACAATAAATAAGGAGAGAGGGAGAAAGAAAATGCTACTAATTTGGCAATGATGGGCATCAATGCCCATCAAAAAAAGTGTGCATCAATAAGTATTTAATGTCGTCTTCTTTTTAACCATTATATCTCTTAAAGACCTCTTTTTTTCTTTTCTTTTTTTTAATACAAAATAGAATTTCTACTATAACTTAAATTTTTTTTTTTTTTTTTTTTTTTGAGAATGAAACATACTGCTTTTATTCATCAACTAAGGTTGGAATCAGCCTGAACAAGATGGCGAATGTCTGGTGGTACATCTTCCATCCAGATAGTTAAACTAGGCCTGCTAATAGCACTTCTGGCCAGAGCATGAGCTACAGTGTTCCCTTCACGGCGTACTTAAGAAAAATTAACAGAATGAAAAGAGTTGGACAAAATTTTGACATCCTGTATCAAGTGGCCATGAAGGGCCAGTGAAGGACCCGGGTCCTGAAGTTCTCTACAAATGGATTCTGAATCTCCCTCAAAGACGGCGTTGGTGATGTCGAGCTCTAAAGCAAATTCCACGGCTTTCCTAACAGCTAATGCTTCGACCTAAGCCACTGCTGTTGGGAGTGGCAATTGTTGCGACATCGACGCCCGTACTGCTCCTTCTTCATCTCTGATGACGATGCCGATTCCAGCTTTGTCTTGCTGCGAAAAAATGGCTCCGTTGTAGTTTACTTTGTAGAAGCCATGATCCGGTGTCTTCCATCTTGTGTGATTCCTGTGTTGCAGCTTCCCTATGGTAATGTGAAGTAGCTGAAACTCTGTTTTGCGATCTTTTGACAGAGTATGAATCTGGTCCAACGGACAAGCTACTTCCTTGGAACGAATCTTGTTCCTCCGGTTCCATACGCTCCAGCTTGTGACTGCCAAGAGCTCCGTGTCTAACTGATCTGCAAAAGCTCGCTTGAAAACTTAACGCTGCTGCCTTCCATCTCTGCTATCCATCTCCATTGAGGTTCCATGTTCCACATAACCTGCACATCAGAACAAAAGAAAAGTGCATGTGAGCAGTCTTCGATCTTCTCCTTGCAGATTTCATACTGATCGTCCTGTGTAATCTTCCTGCGACACAAATTCCTTTTGACAGGAAATGCTTCTCTGTTGGCTCTCCATGTAAAGTTTTTTATCTTGCTAGGGACCTCCATACCCCAAACTTTCTTCCAAAAAACTGCATCATGAGTTGAGCTTTGAAACTTCTCAGAGTTCTCATGTAAGAATCGGTAACCCGATTTTACTGAGTAGTGACCCGAGAGAGTGAAAGGCCAGATGAGTTGGTCTGGTTGGTTTGTGGAGCTAAGTGGGATGCTCTTGATGGTCTCTGCTTCCTGAGCATTGAACACATGGTCAATAACTTCATTCCTCCAGCTTCTTGTTATCGGGTTTATCAATACTCCACACATGAACTTTCCTGCCCAAATAGGACTGGGTTGATATTTTGGTTGATGTTTTTGAAGGCAATCAATTATCACTCCAAATCCTTATTTGCTTTCCATCCCCCACCCTCCATTGAGCTCCCTTCAGAATTACTTCCCAACCTTTTAAAATACTTTTCCATGCATATGAAGCCGAGGATGAATCCTTAACTTCTGGGAAAAAATCTGGCCTTAAAAACTCTGTAGAACAAAGAATTATCATCCTATAGCAGTCTCCAAGCTAACTTAGCAAGCATCGCCTCGTTAAACATTGTTAGGTCTTTAAAACCCATTCCCCCTTGATCTTTGTGTTGACACATGTCATCCCACTTTACCCAGTGAACCTTCCTCCTATCTCCTCTTTGACCCCATCAAAATTTTCTTACAAGCGACTCAATTTCATGACATAGAGTGATGGGTAATTTGAAGCAACTCATCATATAGGTGGGTATTGCCTGAATAACCGATTTGATTAGGACTTCCCTTGTTGCTTGAGATAAAAGCTTGCCTTCCCAACCCTGTAATCTTTTCCAGACCTTTTGTTTTAGATGATCAAAGCTTGCTCTTTTGTTTCTACCTACCATAGCTGGCAAGCCCAAATATTCTTCATATTGTTTCAACTCTGTTACTCCAAGGATATCCATAATCTAAGTGTATATGTATGTGAAGTTCTTCCTAGAGACTTGAACCCCGGTCCTTACCCCCTACATCCCACAAGTATTTATACTTGTGGAGTGAACACCATACCAAAGGTGCATGATGGTCTCTTACAGACCTATAATGTAAAAGGTGTGTATTTTTGTAAAGTTACACATGTCATGTATAACTTGAACCTATCTCGAAATAAAATAAAATTGACTATCGTCCTTTAAAAAAAAGTAGTAAATAAGAAATTTGATAATTATGACAATTTTAAATAAGTATTTAAATATTTAGTATGCCCTTTTTTTTTATATGTCTACAATTTAAAGAAAATATGACATGACAATATTTCAATGGAAAGATGTATGTCATTATGTGTGTTATAATATTTGAAAAATTAATTTCAATTATATTACACGATTGTATTTAGGAAGTTAATTTTGATTATATATTTTATATAACCAAAATGAGTTATATATTATATGTCACTAAAATGAGTTATAAAATATAAATTGTTGGTTAGATATTATATTGCCTCTTTATATTTTCCGTACTTGCAAAATATTAAAATGAAAAATGATTAATAACTATTTTATTTCTAATAAATTTGATCGTTTAGTAAATCATATTCGATTAACACAAAATTTGGCATGCCTATTAAGGAGAATAAAAATGTATAATCTAATGGTTCGTGTTTAAATATATAAACTTATACAAAATATTGAATGGTGTAGCATTGACAAAAAGTTATGCGTGTATTTGATCTCCCCTCACCCCCCACGCCCCACACACACATATATATGAGATGAGTTTAAGTATTTATGTCTTACATCTCTAAGAGATCTAAACAGTAAGAGAAGTGTTATGTCCATAATATTTCATAACACTTTCGCAACAAATCATAAGTGGTAAATTGTTATAGGTTCTAATTTGAATCTAAAACTAAAATTACCTTTTTGCCCACCCATAATAGCCCATAACAACCTACCTCATACGATTTGTTGTGAAAGTATTGTGAAAATGCTGTAGACATAACATTTATCAAAAAGATTAAATTCTGTAAAGACATAGTATAAAACTCATGTTTTATCTCTCTAATCCTAACATGTCACATCATCTTATCACATATATAAGAATAAATACAATCACACCCAATCAATTCTAATATTCATATACAAATCTAACTAAATTGAAAGTTTATTGAGTTATTATTAGATGTAGTAGGATGTATTGATTTTTAAGCAAAATGCTAATATAGCATTATCTTATTAGATAGAGTAAAATATTGATTTTACATCTCATCCTTACCAAATTCGAATTATTTCTCAAATACTAAACAACACTAAATGCTTATTGTTTTCCAATTCATTACCAAATTAATAGCATTTATCTCTAAAAAAAAGTTGATAGCATATCTCTCTCACTATTTATTGCTTTGCATCTCGTTAAATAGCAACCACCATTTTCAAGAAACTATAATTTATTATCAAGTTTGGATAACGTAAACGGGTGCTATAGATTAATAAATTATTTTTAAAAAGTTTTGACATCACTTTTATGGAAAATATAAAAACCGTCAAAAATATTAATTACTTTTTTATTTTCGTTTTTAAAAATAGAGAAATGATATGTCCATAATATTTTCACAACATTTTTACAACAAATCCTAAATAACAAGTTGTTATTGTTGGGGCAAAAAAGTAATATTAGTGTTAGTTTCAATTTTTAACGAATAATAACTAACCACCTGTGATATGTTGTAAAAATATTGTGAACGTAGCATTTCTCTTAAAAATATTTCATAAACTAATACCCATGAGATATCCGATAATTTTTCCCATCAAATATAATATGGTGTAACAGACTGAGCAACAAAAATTTTCGAAGTGAAGTGCAATCCATCTCATATATCCAAAGTTATGACGTATATTTAACAGGGTAGTTGTGGGTTTGATTTGATTACATATTACTACATCTTTTGGATCTCAGCTTTTCTTTTCTGTGTGTCAATGTATCTTTGGGGAAAAAAATCTCACTCCAATATTTCACATAGAAGTTGTGGGGTTTATATTGTTTGCACTCCCCTGTGGCAATTTTTCATTTTCTATTTGATTGTATTTGCAATCCCTTCCTCTCCCTCCCTCCAACGCCACCTGTTCTTTTTTATTTTTCTAATTTTACTGTACCCTTTTTTGCAAAGTTATTAAGATCCAAGACTTACACTCTCACCTGATGTTTTTCTGTTGAAGATGATGGGGTTAAAGGTGGAAAACAATAAATAAGGAGGGAGGGAACAAAATGCTATTAATTTTGTAATGAAGTGAAAAGCAATAAGTATTTAATGTTATTTTTTTAACAGTTAGATCTCATCTCGTGGCCGAATTTGGTAAGAATGGGCCCAATAAGATATTATCACATCACTTTTTTATCTAAAACTCAATACATTTTATCACATATAATAATATTTCAATGAACTCACAGTTGAGTTGGATTTTCAAATGAGTATTAGAATCGATTGAGTGTAATTATATCTGTTCTTTAACATGTAATACGATAATGTGACATATTATGATTGGAGGGATACAATTTTAGTTTTACACTGAATTTTTATAGAATTTAATCTCATCTCTTAAAGCTTCCGTGGTGTAATTTAGACAAAAAAACAAGGAGCAAAATTATATTATGTTAATTTTTTTTTCATACACTGCAGGTTACTAATCTCTATATATTAAGAGGATTCAAAAAGTTACTGCCTTTTTTACTTCCAAAAATACCCTTAATTTAATTAACTTATTCTTTTTCCTAAAGCATAATAAATGGGGTTATAATCGTAAATCGACTAAATTTAAAAACGAAAAAACTCACAAGGCAAAAACTTCCCACCAGATAGTAGATAAATGCAAAGTTCCTACCCAATGTTTATCACCAAAAAAAAAAAAAAAAAAAAAAAAAAAAAATCCCACATTCTAAAAATAAATAAATAAAATTACCTCTGTCACATCAAAAAAATTAAAAACTACATGTATGGTGAATTGGTAACTCTATGACTTTTTGTAATGCATGAATTTTGATAAATCCACCGTTAGATTACATTATCTCTATTTGTACGTGTGTCTATATATATATATATATATATATATAGGATTACTCTAGGTAATGTTACACTATCCAATAAGTTGTTATAGAATTCGTATTTTGAAAATTTTACCGTTGAATTACATGTTCTATATGTTCTTAACATTTATGCCAATTTTCATGTCAATTGAATTTTATTTACTATTCGATCTATAAACTAATATTTTATGCATAATTTAAAATTATAAAAATTTGAATTTAAATAATTAATTGATGACATATCTATTAATCTTTAATTATCTTGAAATTTTGCAAGCATGGTACAAAGATAATATAATCTTTTTTTTTTTTTTTTATCACAAAGATGATATAATCTAATAGTAGATTTATCAAAATTCACATCTAATTAAAAAATATTGGGTGGTGTGACATTATTTAGAGTTACATTAGATGTAACTTGAACCCAACCCATATATATATACATGTGTGTGTGTGCGTGTGTGTATGTATATTCTCATTCCTTACCAAATTTAAAGATGATTAAAGATTAATAGTCATGTCATCAATTAATTGTTTAAATTCAAGTTTTTGTAACTTAAAATAATGTATAAAAGATGAGTTTACAAATCGAATGGTAAATTACATCTAATTGGCATACATGTTAAGAACATATAGAACATTTAATTTAACAGTTGGATTTTCAAATTATGAATTTAATAATTTAATTATATATAGATTTTTTGAGTATGGAGAATATAAGGAGATATTATAATCCAAAAATGGATTTTATAATTAAGGGTGAAATTTTCAATCCGTTTAAAAAATTTATTGTAAAGTAACTCTAGCTTTATCTTTTAAATATATTGGCATTTGTACATATATAGAGATGATCATACCACTTAAGCATTAAGCTAAGAAATCCTTGAAAAACAAAGGATATAACTAGATCATGAGCTTAATTAAATAATTCTTTTTACTCAAAAAATATAATTTTTTTCTTAATTTACATAAAACGAGAAAAATCAAATAGTCAATGCTTAGTTGGTTCAATTGGTATGATTTTTGTTATTGAATAAGATAAAATAGGCGTGTTTGGTGGCTATATATTCAGTGCTATGCATGATTCCCTAATAATCTTTAGTTTGATCAGAGAAAGCACAAAGAGATGAATCAATTAATGAAGGTTATGAATTCGCCAAGAGGAAAATGGTTACTTTGGTTGAATATGGGTCAAATACCATCTATACCACGAGAAAATAATTGAAGGAAAAATGAATGACTAACTTTTATTGTGTTGTTCATGAGCCAAATCTAATGGTTCTCCACTAGATATTACCCCCCAAAAAAAAAAAAAAAAATCAATTTACATATTTAATATTAGATGGAAAAATCATATGCGAGGATTATGTGACTAAATTACATTTAACACAATATTAAATAAGATAGAGAAATTTTAAAATGATACTTGATTTTTGTTATTACATAGAAAAACATTTGAGTACAAACTGATTAAATTATATTAACCATAATTTTGAATTATATTATGTAGAATTTTCAAACGACACTAATGATATTTGATTTAAAATTTTTTATAAGATAAACCTTCCATTGAGACCAAATATAAGTTGATGGGAGTATGGGACATGATAATTTAGTTGATCAATATTAGTTTTTATTAAATAACCTCTAAATAAATAAATAAAAAGTCAAAGAAAAAGAAATATCACTAGACTATAAAACTCATGTGTCCACATGAACCACATTCTTTCTTAAAAGGATTGTGTGGTAACACCAAACACTTCATTGTAATCTTCTCTAAGTTGTACTACATTTTTATGTCAAAAGTAGAACTATCTTAAAGGGCTAATATCATTGGAAGGGCACAGAAGTGGTCCTCCCGACTCAAAGTATCCCTTATTATTAATTAGATAAAGTGCATAATCATTTATTGGAATTTAGAAGTTCAAATCTCACCCTTAAATAATAAAATAAGAGATTTATTAACGAATACCTTTAGGAGATATATTAATAAACTATTTTATGAAACTTTTTATGAAAAAACGTAAAAATAATTAATTGTTTTGATAACTTTTTTTATCCTCATAAATTTTTTTTTCAAAATGGATGATTAATGTGTACCTTCAAGGCACACATTAACCAGACTTAAAAGGAAAGCCACGATCAATCAGGACTGTTTTATTACCACACAAGCTTGCTCTTAATCATCTATAAAAGGTAATTAATTGTTTTTTTTTTTTTGGTTAACAAGTAATTAATTGTTTCGATAACTCTTTTAATGTTCATAAAAAAAATTTTAAGGTAAATTATTAATGTGTTCCTTTAAGGCACACATGAGCTGGACCAAAAGCAAAGCCACGCTCAATCAGGACTGTTTTATTGCCACGCGCAGCTTGCTCTCTATGATTGCGAACTGTTGCAACAAACGAAAACAGTCCTTTCTGAAACGTGATCTCACAGGTCAAGTTATTGTACTGTACACACCACGTTAAAAAGAAGAAAGTAGCATTTGAAAGTGCCCTAGCTTGGCCGTTTATTTACAGCAGTACCATTCACTCAGCCTGCTTGTTCTTGTTCACCTTATCAAGAAAGTGCAACACGTATTGTGAGGTTCTAGATTATAGGCAACCAGTGAGACCCACGAACACGATTACGAAATCCAAGTTAGGTGATATTGTTGTGACTTGTGACTAGACAAGCCGGTTGAACAAACTCAGCCCCCTCTCCTTTAACACCCTATCAAAACGAGTCAAATTTCTTAGAGTTGAAAAGGGAAAAAAAATACATTATACTAATAATTTAAGGGTAGTTTCAAATTAAACACATTTTCAGATATTGCATTTGACTCTTGGACTTTCTCGACCCTTACAAAAATATCCTTTCTCAACTCTTAGACTTTCTTAACCCTAACAAAACTCAACAACTAATATGATCAATTTCACCACTCAATCACAAATATATATATATATATATATTTTTTTTTTTTTAAATCCTCACTTCACAATACCAAAAACAAAGAAGCCTTGCAACTTGAAAAGCCAAAAGCCTAAAGCCAAAATTTTGATGTCTCAACTTAGGGTTTTGTGATGGATGGGAGGCATTGTTTTGGGCAACAGTATGTGTGATTTTGTTGTAACTCGAAAAGCCAAAATCTAAAATATCAATGTCTCAACTTGGGATTTTGTGATGAATGGGTAGCATTGGTTTGAGCAACAACGTAGGTGTGATTTCTTGGATGGTTGATGGAGTGAGCTTTATAGGCAATTGGGTCTTCTACAATCATAAGAATGATATGTGGTGGCAAGGTTTGAAATATGGTGGTCTTTTGTAGCAATGTGGGTGTGGTGGCCTTTTGCAACCACCATTCCACACCCTTTTGCAGCCACCATTGTTAGCTTTGACCACCACCTATTGGTTAAACCACATCTCCCCAACCCCTTTATTAACTTAATATTCATAATTTTCCCAAAACTCATGGCTAAAATCCAAATTAAATGATTGACCAATCATAATGAAATCATTGCAGCACCCCATCATGAAATAATTAACTTCCAACAACCCACATGTAAGTTGAAAATGAACTTAAATCATTGCCCAGAAGATGAGATTGAAAAATGAGGGAACAGGTAGCCCAAAGGGGGAGGGGGAGGGAGTGAGAGAGAGAGAGAGAGAGAGAGAGAGAGGTGTGCGAGGGAATTAAAATTGAAGGTTTTGGAGGGTGTTGTAACCCTCCAAATCCCTTCAAATCATTTCCCCCACCCTTTATAAAACATCCAAATAGGGTGAATTAAATTCTCCATCCCCTTTCCCTCCACTCCTCTCTCCTCTCTATTCATCCAAACATTTTTTTTTTTTTTTAGTTACAATGAGGGAGGGGGAACTTGAACCTTAGACGTTTTAATTGGAAATACTAGAATATGTCAGTTAAGTTACATTGCTCTTGCATCCAAACATATTGTCAATTCCCCCAAATTGGAGGAATTTGGAGGGGGAAGGGTTCTACTTATATTTAAAATTTAAAATTATCAATTTAGCTCTAATGATGTAAATTTCTTGGTCTTTCTTTGAATTAAACAAAAGAGTGTTATGATTGACAATTTATACATACCTCATTTATTCTACTTCCCATTTTAATTTTTTAAACATCTAAACAAAGGGAAGTGATATATATATATATATTTTCCCACCCCTTCTTAATTTTAAATCAAACATTTAAACAAGGAAAAAGAATAATCATTCCTCTCTCTTCTCCTCTCATTCCCCCTCACATCCTCTCTCTTCTCTCCCCCCAAAAATTTGAAATAATTAAACTATTTTAGGTTGTTGTGGAGAGAAAATGCTTTTTTATTTGGAATTTACTATTTTGCCCAATATTTTCGATCATTTCCTTAAGTTATAAGGGTATAATAATAAAATTATTCAAGTCGCATTTTTAATCCTTCTGCGTTTTCATTATCTCTATCAAAGACATGAGGAAAAACTAAAATATTTATATTTCTTAAATTTATTATATTTTATGTCCTCTCACTTTTCTATAATCCCAATTGAATAGAGCTTAAGAACTTATCTTCTTTCATTTTTGCTAAGTATATTCTATGAGCCTAGTTATTCTACCTCAAGGTCAGTTTTATGAAGACTTTTTCACCTCCCTTTTTCTTTATTATGAAAATATATTTTTCTTCTTCTTTTTTTTAAAGAAGAGATTATGAAGTAAAAATAAAAAAGTAAAAAATAAAAAAGTAAAAAATAAAAAAGAAGAAGAAGAAGAAGAAGATATTATGAAGGTATCTTTTTCTTTTTTTTTTATGGGAATTATGAAGGTATCTTGAACGTACACTATCTACCAAAACAATTTAAGAGAGAAAAAAATGGTATGATGTAAATTTTACCATTAAAAAATCACGTGTGCAAGCTTTATTTTAGTTTTTTATACCCTTGGCAGCATGATTCAACGTTTCATATTGTTTTATATAATTGCATATCTTAATAAGAATAAGTTATCCCATAATATATATATATATATATATATATATATGAAAGAAAGAAAAATTTCAATAAACAATGAATAAACAATGAACATGTCACGATCAAGTACGGTAAACTCTCTTTTTTTTCTTTTTGATGATGTCTACCCTTTTTGATATTTAATGAAATCTCATTATATATATATATATATATATATAAAGTTTGCAGTATAAATCATGATGTCATTGTTATCTGTCGTCATATCTTCTGATCGCCAAGTACCAAATTATTGAGGGAGCAATTGGGAACCTTTGGGGCTGGGGCCTCCAGGAAACGATAGTTTTTTTTTTTTTTTCTTTGGTTCATCATAGACAATCCGTCATATATAACTGTGATGGCAAAATGTGTGGTACTAATATTATTGGTTAATGAATTGATTTTAGGCTTGTAAACTGGGCTGGGCTTCATTTTGTTGTTCATTCTCAATTTGGTGGCATCATTCCAAATCATCAAGCTTGAGTTAGACAGGTTTTGGGTATTTATCAATATGTTTCCGTTTGAAAATTGCTTATTTTCATTAGTTTATTTGCATAAGGTAAAATAAAAAGTTAAAAGTTAACTTATTTTTAAAAAACTAAAACTTAGATTATTTAAAATAAAGTTAAAACAAAAAAAAAAAAAAGTATAAGTCTAATAAACAATAAATAATTTCAGTAAAAAACACACACTTAACAATCAAATAAATATTGTGCCTAAACTTACATACGACTACGACTAAAAAAGGGAGGGCATCTTTCCCCAAATATAGCCTATGCCTAAACTTCTCACAAAAATTGTGCTTGTGTAGTAGTGATTCAACCAAAAAATAGCAATTAGCTAAGAACTACAGACAAGAGCCCATTATATTTTTGCATGCCATTTAAAAGGATTCATTTGATATTAATTAAATATGTTTTTCAAGATTTTTTTACAAACTTAAAATACCTATAAATAAATAAAATCTACCTAAAGATAGTATTTGTAGGGATAAGGGGCCCAAGAACATATGTTGGGCCTTAAGCCTTATCCGAGAATACTTTGCAATCTGAGGACAAATAAATAGTAATGAGTATGTAAGACTCAGGACCCCATGAGCGAGATACGGATGAGAATGCTAAGGGAGGTAAGCCGAGGAGGAGTATCTTCTCGGCTAAACGAAAAATAGAGGTCAAAAAGAGTGTCCTGCCATTCAAGGTGACCTTCCGAGAAATTCTAGTGATAACGATATACGTTATGAACATACAGGACAACTGGGAGGTAGGAAATATCTAAGGGAAAGCTGCTACCATCGCATTGAATGCTCTGTAGCTAACTCTTTGGCCGCATTAATAAGAAAGTGATACTTGAACAGTAGTTTTCAGCCTTACAGATACTCTCCAGAGCTTCAAGAAGGTGCGGATGTGACAGGGATCAACACCAACAATCTAATCTATACGTGGATGGCAGAGATGAAGGCAAAAGGATAGTATAAAATAGGAAGAAGGCAATGAGAGTAAGGGCTCGAGAAATTGAAAGGAAAACACTGTAGCAATCAAGAATTAAACTTGTAATCAAACTTAAGAAGAAATATATAAGAACTAATCTCCTCAAATTGTGCCGATGACATTTTTCTTTAGATTAAACCAGTCTATCTTCATTTTCTTATCATTTGGATTCACTTTACTTGTTGTCTGACTCATTAAAGCTCAATTTTTCAACTCAGTCTCTACAAATTCATTGTATTAGGCTCTTTGGGCCTAAGTTCATACATCCTTTGGGCTTGGGAGCCAAATTGTGTTCTTACAATTGGCGCCGCTTGTGGAAAATTCTGGTGCTATAGTGATTTTAACGTCCAACTATGATAGGTTCAAGTCCGAATCTGGAGGAATATATGGGGTCCCAACGTCAAGATCATTTTGTTAATCTTGAGTGCAAAAGGGAGTGGGAGGTTAGTGTGCATACCAGCCATACTAGCAGGAGCCAATCTCAAAGCAGTAGTCACCTTTCTCATGAGAAGAATACCAGGGCCATGCAACTGGAGATTAATCATTTGAAGAGGAAGTTGTGCCACGAATGACAAAGGTGAACTCCTTCCAATTTTGACTTCTCTTCTGACGATGAGGAGGATAGTAGTTATAGACCTAGGTCAAGGACTTCTTCTAGTGAGTCTTTTTCGTATGATAAGGACTACCACAGAAGCACAGAAACAGGAGCTCATCTTCTAAAGGCTTGGAAATGATGTGATGAGCAAAGCGCTCAACTAAATTTTCAGATCACCTTTCATGAGCAAAATTGAGGGAGGGAGACTTCCTCGGCAGTTCACTCAACCCACGTTCACCATGTACAATGGCCGAACAGATCCTATGGAGCACGTAAGCCACTTCAACCAGAGAATGACAATGCACTCCAAGAATGAGGCCTTGATGTGTAAGGTATTCCCATCCATCTTGGAGCCTATGGCGATGAGGTGGTTTGATGGCCTAGGTGCAGGTTCTATTGATTCCTTTAAGGAGCTCACCCAAGTATTTGGATCTCGTTTTATTACATGCAGTAGAGTTTCTCGGCCCTTAGATTTCCTGTTGTCCATGTCCATGCGAGAAGGGGAGACCCTGAAATTTATCTGAAAAAATATTGTCACTCAGTTTGGAATCCCTCATACATTTATCCGGACAATGGTCTTCAGTTTGATAGTAAAGCCTTCAAGAGGTATTACTATGACCTAGGCATAACAAATAGATATTCCACCTCGGCATATCCATAGGGGAATGGATAGGCCAAGGTTGTTAATAAGGTCGTAGTGAGTGAGCTCAAAAAGAGGCTAGATGATGCAAAAGACAAATGGGTGGAAGAGTTGCCATACGTCATTTGGACATATCGGACTACACATCGTAGTTCCACTAGGGAGACGCCCTTTTCAATGACTTATGGGGCCGAGGATGTGATTCCTCTGGAGATAGGATTTCCAACGCTGAGAACAAGCTCTTTTACTCCGAGCAGCAATGATGGGCTATTAGAGAAGAGTTTAGATTTAATTGAAGAGCGAAAAGAAAATGTTATGGTTCAACTGGCATACTATAAACACAAGCTCAAGCAGGGCTACAACTCAAATGTAAGGTCAAGGCCATTAGCACTTGGAGACTTGGTATTAAGAAAGGTTTTGGGTACTGTCAATAACTCAACCTGGGGAAAGTTAGGACCTAACTGGGAAGGGTCATATCACATCACTTCAGTGGCTAGAATAGGTGCATATTATTTTGAAGATCTAGATGAAAATATTGCACCACGTCCCTGGAATGTAAACAATCTGAGAATATATTATTATTAATGAAAGCTTTATTTACCATATTTTGGTTTATTATATTATGCGTCATGCGTTCTACTATTTGTTTGATATCAAATAGAATCTTGATCATGCCTGACTCTTCGGACCACATACCTTGGGTAAATTGATATTTTAAGTTATATTTCTAAATGTTAAACAGAATCTTAGCTGTGTCTGATCTCTCGGACCACATGCTTTGGGTAAATTAATATTTAATGACATCTTTCTAAGTGTTAAATAGAACCTTAGCTATGCCTAGTTTCTTGGATCACATGCTTTAGGTAAATTAATACTTCATGTCATCTTTTCTAAGTATCAAACAGAACTTTGGTTATGCCTAGCTCCTTGGATCACATGTCTTGGGTAAATTGATATTGTAGGTTCATCTTACTAAGTATTAAACAGAACCTTAGCTGTGTCTGGTCTCTTGGACCACATACTTTGGGTAAATTAACACTTAATGACATCTTTCTAAGTGTTAAACAGAACCTTAGCTATGCTTGGTCTCTCGGACCACATGCTTTGGGTAAATTAATACTTCATGTCATCTTTTCTAAGTATCAAATAGAACATTGGCTATGCCTGGCTCCCCAGACCACATGTCTTGGGTAAATTGATACTGTAGGTTCATCTTACTAAGTATTAAACAGAACCTTAGTTGCGCCTGGTCTCTCGAATTACATGCTTTGGGTAAATTAATACTTAATAACATCTTTTTAAGTGTTAAACAAAACCTTAGCTATGCCTAGTCTCTCAGACCACATGTTTTGGGTAAATTAATACTTTATGTCCTCTTTTCTAAGTATCAAGCAGAACCTTAGTTACACCTGGCTCCTTGGACCATATGCCTTGGATAAATTAATATTGTAGGTTCATCTTACTCAGTATTAAACAGAACCTTAACTATGCCTAATCTTTTGGACCACATACTTTGGGGGTAAATTAATACTTTATGACATTTTTTCTAAGTATTAAATAGAACCTTAATCATGTGGGACTTCTTGGGACCACATACTTTGGGTAAATTAATACCTCATATTATCTTCCTAAGTGTTAAACCGAACTTTGGCACTGCCAAGTTCCTCAGACCACATGTCTTGGGTGAATTAACACTTTCCATTACCTGCATGAGTATTAAGCAGAACCTTGACTATGTTTGGTTCCTCGGACCACATGCATTCTAAGAATACATTAATAAGATACACTTAAAGGGAAAAGCCTCAAGCATCCTCTTTCCCTATTAAGCATTTCATTTGTCTCTTGGGACTTAGTCATTTTTCTCACTATGCACACATGTTTAATTATTTAAGTTGACGGTTAGTTATTACTACTAGCCTGTTCACCTTTGGATACATCATCAATTTAAAGCTCTCCATAAAGAGCAAGACTAGGATCATAACCAACCAAAAATAAGTATTGCAAGAAAAGTAAAGATTCAGAAAATAAAGTTGAAGCCTTTTTATTAAATAAAGGAAAAATACATTATAGACAATGGCAAACTGCCAATACAAAAGAAGAACTACAAAAGGAAAATAAAATCCTAGAGCTAATCCTTGGAACTGTCTTCTTTGTTGCTAGGCTAGGAGGCATGAGCATATTTGGCCTTGGCAGCATCCTTGGATTTGTCCTTGGCCTCTTTTGCCTTAACAACTACGTCCTTGGCCTTGGTAACATCCTTGGCCTTGGTGGCGTCCTTGGCTTTGGCAGTATCCTTGGCCTTAGCAGTGTTTTTGGTCTCTGGTGGAGCCTGGACTTCCTTTCCCTTACCCCTGTCCTTGGCCTTCTTAACCTCCTGGCCTTGGTCACCAACTTAGCTAGGCTCCTTTGGGACCTTGGGAGGGTGAAGAGAGGCCTTGGTGGTAAGGGGCTACTCTATTGAGAGTAATGCAAGAGTAGGGGAAGGTGGGAGGTCGACTAGAATCTCACGAATGTCAGGAGGGTAGTAGACGTTCCTAGCCTCCCTCCACTCCGAGGTAGCGGGGACTCCTACAAAGTTGAGGGCCTCCAGCCACACTTCCTTGCAGTAGTCCCTGCAGACCTCGGCCAGTTCATCCGCCAATCGGACCTCAGTCTCTTGCACCCACAGCTCGTACGATGCTTGCTTTGAGGCCTCCACGACTTCCTCGACCATCCAAGCTGTGGCTTTAGCTTTCTTCAGGTTAGCACTTAGTTCCAGGATCTGCTACTTTGCTATGGCCAGTTCAATCTCAGTGTGGTATAGCCTTTTACGCTGGTCCTTGGCCTAGTCATGAGCATTCTTCAAGCCCGCCTTGGCACTCAGACGCGCCCTCTTCTCAGCAATTAGCTTACTAGTAAGCTCTTTATTTTTCTATTTAGATGCGCCCAAGGCCTTGTTGGCCTCAACGCGGAGGTTGGCCTCAACCCGAGCATCATTCCGAGCGTCCTTGACCCATTTCTCGGTTACAAAAACTTCTTGGATAGCCTGTACAAAAATAATAAGAGAATACCATGTTAAAGAAACATATAGGTGTAATGAAATAGTAATAATAAAACAAACGAGAAGGGAAACTTAGCACTTGAACTAAAATGTATGACTGTGAACCTACCAGGGCTAGGTCCCTTTTCAGGGACATGAAGAGGTCTGGCTGCTTCATATGCCTCAAAGCAGCCATGTCTTTTGGCAGGAGGAGGGGTTGCTTCAGGGCCTCAGCTACGTAAGAGAAGTGCCCTCTTTGAAACTCCCTGATAAAGGAGTTCCATAGGATGGCAGCTTCGTCTAACTCTAATGGAGGAGCCTAGATATGGTGTTGTTGGCGCACCTTGGCCACACCTGGGTCCTCCCTGCTCTCCACTAAGGTGGCCCACCTTTTGTCTAGGGCCATTTTCTGCTTCTTGGTTTCCCAGCGAATCACCTCACCCTCCTCCACTTCCTGCTCCTTCCTTTTCTTCTTCAGATTAGGTATGGGAAGCAGGCCAGTAACAGGAGGGGTAAGAGAAGAGGGGGCTGGGACTTTGGGGCCTCCTTAGAGGATGACCCTTTATTCCTCCCCGCGAGGAGGTCCTTCAAGCCTTTCCTTGGATTGAGTGACATCTCTTCTTCTTCCTCTTCGAAGCTATCGTTTATTTTTGCAAATATGAGACCTAGTGTGCGAACACTTGAAGTTCTGTCAAGCTCACCCTCAGTGTTCGAGATCTCAACAGGATCTACCTGCATCTCTCCTTCTTCCTCAAGTTGGAATTGGTCTATCTCTTCCTTGAGTGAGAGGCATGAGGAAGTAGTTTCTTCCCTCAGAGTCGTTGCTTCAACGAGAGCAAGAATTGGAGGTAGCTCAATAGGCATGACATCCTCTCGGGCAAGGAACCCAGGTACAGAGACGTCTATCTTGCAGAGCCTAGGGTCGCCTACCCTGATTGAGTGGCCCACTTCTTGGAAGTTGTCCGAGTTTGGTTCGAAGTCCAAGATGAGGTGGACCACTCTTAACTGCCTGTCCTCACTCACGAACACCTAGGACCTTAGGACTCTGTTGAGGTCTGCGATGTTGACCAAACTGAGGCGGGGCGCTACGTGTCTTTTATCTGCAAAAACAGCCGAGAAGTAAATCATGGTCAGACCAATAAAACCCATCATCAAAGGAAAACGAAATATTAAAGGAAAAGGTGGCAAAGCTAAAAAAACTATTATCCCATGCCAAGGGACCTAACCCTAGGATACCCCACCTAGCTCTTCCTCCTGAGTTGAGCAATGAAAACTGTCGTGCCATTCCCTAGAGGTGATTAAGTAGTTGTCCTTCATGCTCTTGTTGGACTTGGGAAGACATGACACAAGCCTAACAATGATGGACTTGGACTTGAGGTAATACCCCGAGTCAGCAAGTGAATGACACTTATACATATGGACGACATCGTGCTAGGTGAGTCTCAAACCCATTTGCTCATTGAGATCATCGACGCTAACTAAAACTCTAAATAGGTTGGGCGCGCACTGGTGGGGACATAGCCTATGGTTGATTAGGTAGTCTCGGGTCACCCTACCCATGGGAAGCGTTATTCCTCCTTCTATGAAGGCGATCATAGGAGTGACAACCTCCCCTTCGTTCCTATCTGTAACCACCTGGTCTGGAGCGTAATACCGCAGGGCAACCCCCTGTGGAAAGTGATATTTGGCTTTAAAGCCCTCCATACCGGTAGGAGAATCTACGAGGTGCTTGAATCTATCTAAGCAAATTAAGGGGAAGTAAGGGAAATGTTTTTGAAAAGGAATGGAAGATTAGAAGGCCGAGGAGGTTGGTCGAGAAGAAAAGAACTTAAGGACATAGAAACTTATGAAAATGAAAATAGGTGACACTTCATTAGCTTCTTGAAAGTTGGGAGATTTGGAAAATCTTGAGAGCTTAAGAGTTTGAGAGGTCTTAAGAGTTTGCAAATTTGTGAAGTAAGGAAAAAAGTAAACCCACCAAGTGCCTTATATAGGAGGCGGAGTTAAGTGGGAGTTATTCCGGTCAAAATTTAAGGAAAAATGTCAGCCGTAGGATCATAATCCCATCGTAGGATGCAGGAAACAGAGCACCACCTGGAGCAATTAATGAGACATCGTGGGCCTTGAAGCATCAGGAACAGTTACGGGACACATGAAGCGACATTCTCACGTGTGGAAATTAGAGAAAAGTGTGGAATAAATTATCCAAAGTCAAAACCCCATTTTTTCTCCTTGGACAGAAGGGAGAAAACCAAGGTTTTGAGGGACTATTTTAGGGATAAGGGGCCTAAAAACATATGTTGGGCCTTGGGCCTTGTCCGGGGACACTTTGCAATTTGAGGACAGATAAATAGTAATGAGTACGTAAGACTCAGGACCCTATGAGTGAGCTACAGGTGAGAATGTTGGGGGAGGTCAGCCGAGGAGAAGTATCTCCTAGGCTAAGCGAAACAGAGTTCAGAAAGAGTGTCCTGTCATTCAGGGTGACCTTCCGGGAAATTCTAGTGATAATGATATACGTTATGAACGTACAGGACAATTGGGAGGTGGGAAATATCTATGAGAAAGCTGCTACCACCGCATTGACTGTTCTGCAGCTAACTCTCTGGCTGCATTAATGAGGAAGTGATATTTGAACAGTAGTTTTCAGCCTTACAGCTATCCTTCAGAGACTTCAGGAAGATGCGGATGTGACAGGGATTAACACTAACAATCTAATCTACATGTGGAGGGCAGAGATGAAGGCAAAGGGATGGTATAAAATAGGAAGAAGGCAATAAGAGTAAGGGATTGAGAAATTGAGAGGAAAACACTGTAGCAATCAAGAATTAAACTTGTAATCAAACTTAAGAAAAAATATATAAGAACTGATCTTCTAGAATTGTGCCGATGACGTTTTTCTTTAGATCAAACCAGTCTATTTTCATTTTCTTGTCATTTGGATCCACTTTGCTAGTTGTCTGACTTATTAAAACCCAGTTTTCCAACCCACTCTTTACAAATTCATTGTATTGAGCTCTTTGGACCTAAGTTCATACATCATTTGGACTTAGGAGCCAAATTGTGTCCTTACAATATTAATTAATTGACTGCCACTTCACTACCGTGTCATGTCATGTCCTAAATTATTAGGAAGAAATTATCATTTCATTGTGTCCATGTTTATACTTTAAATTTTTTTTTTTTGGTTTCCGAATAGTACTTCTTAGGTGATTAGTGAATTTGTTTCTAAAAAAAAGGTGATTAGTGAATTCTTCTAAAAAAAAGAAAAAAAAAAAAGGTGATTAGTGAATTCTGAAAAGTGACCAGAAATATAATATGGACTTCTACTTTAAAGCACAAACAATGCCTAAATGGGTTGGCCCAAACTGAGAAAAGTGTAGTGTAGGGCCAAAATCCATAGAAGACGAGTTATTCTTATATAAATCTGCACGAAGTGGCATAATTTCATGAGACCATCTACTCTTCCTATAAAGTAATGTTTATCCCTTTCATTTATGTTTAATTATGGTTATATTTATGTGCCTACTGCCTAGTATAAGGTTAGTCATACAAAATTAAACGCACAACTAATGATATGTTTTGCAGAACTTGATATGCATCAAAACTCCTCCTCGTTACTCAACCTCAGCCATGTCGAAAGATTCAGATCAGGTTGTTGTGAGTAAGATTGGCAGTGGAGGTTCCGACATATAATAGCTATTATTTTCTGTGTTTGTCTTTTCAGTTTTCAGTATATTTTGTGGTTAGTGAGATGCGGTAATTTGGGTCATTCCTTGCATTTCCAACGGTAATATTGATCAAAAGCGCTTTTGCGTTTGCAAAAGCTCGAGAAACCTGTCCGCACATTTTGGATGAATTCTTTGCATTTCAAAATGCAGCTTTTTTGACAAAGCATGTTTTGAAACATTACCAAATGCCTGATTTATTTTTTTGGTTTCAAAAAGCGCTTTTTGCTGTTTTAAAGCTGAAACAAATGGGCACTTTGTCACTCTAGGGGTGCCTCTAGAGTATTGAGGATTCCTGTCAAGGGTTAACTCTTATTGCATTAAATGCCAATGGGGTAGCTTTGCGCAATTTTACACATGATTATTTTATTTATATATAATTTTTAATTGAGTTTACATTCTATTTTATATTTAAACCATCCATTAAAACCTTGCCATTATTAAAATTAAATTTTTTAAAAGAAAACACTAGCATAATTAGACATTAATAACTAACATAGTAATTATTAAATTCATATTTAGAGGAAAAATAAAAGAAAAAAAAAAACTACATTTTGTTTAACTTTCTCATACGCCCTGTGTGACATATAAATGGACAAGGTCATCCTACATAATTATTCAGAGATACATATGCTCGACCAAGCGTGTTCTAGCAATGGCCTCAAGGGCTCGACCCTGGGCATAGTCATCCCATACACCTCACTAGTATCTATATCTTCGGGCTTCAACCCTTCTGACGGGGTCCAATCAAAGCAGTGGAATAATTGAGCCAAAGCCATCAAAACCAAAGTCAACCCAAGCGACGCATCGGGGCTGTTGTATGGCAACATAATTTGGATTGCTTAAATTTGATTGTAAAGGATACTGAGATGATTTTAGGCAAGGTGTCTTGATTAATTACTAAAGCTGACATTTTAAAGGGGTCCTTTAGCAAAAACTTGTTTAACATCAAGGCTAGATAAAGTGAGTAAAGATACCGTTGTCTGCCAAGGCCTGTCATGTGAAGTTTTTGTTATTGATGTGTATGGGGTCATCTACTGAACTCATCTTCATTCAAAGATGGACCTTCAAACTGGTGTTAGCTCCTAGTGATAGTCAAGAGCCTTGTAGCTCAACTGGCATCTCTTAGTTTTTCCAATGGAGACGTTCAAGGTTCAAATCTGCCATGCCTTATTGTTATACCTATTATATTGTCAAAAAAAAGAAAAAGGTGTTTTGCTCCTAGAGATAGCTGAAGGCCAAGCAATTTGTAATGCTTTTTCATTCATTGTCTTAAGTTCATAGAGTACAGAATGTCACAGAAATTCTATTTCCCTTCCCCCTCCTTAATTTTCAAAACATACAAACAAGGGGAAGGGGTAACAATTCCCATCCCCTCTCCTCTTCTTCCCTCCCTTACCCTCCATCTCCTTCTAGTGAGTCTCTTCCCATGTTTTTCAGTGACCCTATCACAATTCTTTCAATGCTTCTATGTTATTTCATTCATTACCAGTTTCAATGAGTTTTTCCTTTCTTTACACTTTTTGAAGGTTACCCACTTGGTGATTGATTCACTTAATCTTGCTTTGTCTATCAATTGCCTTTTGCTTTTATATTTTTTTTTTGCTAATCTAAAACAAACAATCAGCTGGGTCATCACCAACACATAGATACGTGAATTCATATATAGAGTACAACACTCTCGCTTTTGTGACGTGGGTTTGAGAGAGGTGGTTGGTAGGCAGTCTTATCCTAATTCTTTGGATTCTCAAACTCGAACCCACCACACATAAATCATCAATGAATATTTGGGTCTAAAAGGAGTAGTAAAAATTGGATCTTGCAACTTGAGGACACTAGTTATAAGGCTCTCTAGCTTTCAAAGGGGTATATTTTATTTATGTTTTGGATGTGTGATCTCTAATTGTCTTCTTAGTTGATGGTGTGGCTTATTGGGAATAGTGTAAGTTCTCTGGCCTGAGCTTAGAAAAATGGATTTTGTTTGTAGTTGTCATCATCCTTAGGATAAGACTGGGTGTTGGTATCAGAAACTGAACTATGATTGATTTGAAGGAATAAGTGTCTTTCTGGTAATTTCCTTTTTTTGAAGAGGTATCAGAAAATTGTTAGTTCTTGCTCTAATATCAAGAACAGTTGATTGTCTCTATTTGCCATTGGTTTAAGTATATTAGACTTAATGATATCAGGTTTCATTAGAAACTTTGTAATTCAATTATGTAATCCTAAAAAGGTGGATTTGAAGAACCATATAGACTTATTGTGAACTGCTTGATTGTTTGAATATCTGAAAAATAGTATGAAATTCTTTGTTGGCATAAGAATTCAACCTATTTTAGTAGGAACAAAAAGGAATGAGCTTCATTGGAGGGCATTCACCTGAAAATTTGGTTCAAAACTAAATCTTGATAGTTTTATTGATTGGTTTGGATGAAAGGAAGCTAGTGCTTGCTTATGGAAGTTTCTTGTAGGAAGACCTATAACTGCTTAGGCTTTATAATTCTGAGAAAGACTCTCTTGTGGTAGGCATGCTAATTCAGCCATGTAACAAGCCAATGAGCAAATGCCATGTAATTCAATTTATTTAATCTAACTTACATACAAGTAACTCTTTCTTTAACAAATTATAACTCATCTCTTTATTCATCTTCAGTTATTTTGAGTTTCAACATATTTAATTTAAAATGTACTAACACCTAGTTTCCTTAGCCAATCGCTATGTGGTTTCTACAATCCCGAAACCAAACTACAAAAGACCACTTCTAACCTAGCCCAATTTTAGTTCTGCCTTAGTATCCCCAGCACCTAGGGCAATAACCCCATACATAGTAGATGATCTCTTTGGCCCCTCACAGTCCAAAAGATCATCCTAGCACCCCAGTAGAAAAATAGGTCTCCTTACATTAAGAAACCTTACATCCAGCACATCTTTTATATTGAACTTCTTTTGATTTATATAAAATATCCATTGGCCCTTGCAATGGAAATTTTGCCACCAAATTGGCATTTCCTTCCAAAAGACCCAAAGAAATCCATCAAATTCTATAAGAGCATCCTCACCTAGGAAAAGTCTGCTGTATATATATATATATATATATATATATATATTGTGGGTTTAGGTGGTGGATTTTATATCACACTGATATTTGAATCTCAATTGCAAATACCAAAAGAAATTAAGAAAATAATAGAAAAAAAAAATCATGTATGTTTGACATTAGTTTATTTGATTTTTTTTTTTTTTGTTGATTATTATTTTTAATTAAAAATGAGCAAAAGTATATTTGTACTTGAAAAAGTGGAGTTTTAAAAAAGTTATATAATAAACAAAATAGCCTAAAGCTAAACTAAAAAATTGGTGCATAACAACGAAAATTATAAATAAAAAACAAGGTTAGAAATATATATATATATATATATATAAAACTTTTCTAATTTTAATATCACTATTAGTTTGACCTATCAAATTATAGAATATAAAATCAACCCTAAAGGGAAAGTCTTTGGAGATAACAAAATTTCACAACATTTTCACAATAACCTTATTTTTGAGCTGTGATGAGTCTTAGTGTTTATTTATTTTTTTATTTTTTTACTTGTGGTAGGCTGACAACTTAGCTTATTGTAAAAATGTTATAAGATTTTGTTGTCACCCGTAAAAAAACTGACCTCATAAAATTTCAAATTACTTTAAATTCTCTAATTGATTTTGTTTTGTTTAAGAACTTGGAAAGGCAAAAAAAAAAAGTAATCAAAATGCTGTCATTTAAGAGTTATTAATTAATATAACAACACGGTGAAAATATTATATTGACAGTGATTTAAAATTTCAATTGGTTGTTAAGAGTGCCCTATAGTTCAACAACATTGTTTGATTGCTTTTATAAATAGAACTATGATTCAAATCTCCTCTCCATTATTGTAAAAATTACTAAAATATAAAAAAGGTTAAAAAAAAAAAAAAACCTTCAACGTTGTCATTTTTATTATATATATATATATATGTGTGTGTGTGTGTATAAGTGTTTAGAAATAGTGGGTTTACATAATATAGATGACTAAAGAGAACTCGATATAAATGTTGGAAAAAAAATGAACTAGTAATTGAAATTCTTGTTACAGTTTCTTTTACATAATTCTTTTTCCCTTTGATTGCAAAGTTAGAAAATAAAAAGAACAAAAATGTCAAGTAGTCCAATATAAAGATTATAACTAAAATGTAATAGTTTTGATTGGAAAAAATTGGGAAAATTACACTTTACCACCCTAAACTATGCACTAAGTTACACTTTGCATCCTAAACTATTTGAATGCACACTTTGCACCCTAAAGGCCTAAACTATCACACTTTGCACCCCAATGTTACTTTTGCTGTTATATTTAACGGAATGCTACTGCACATGACAAGCACATGCATCTTGCTTAGGTGGAACAAACTTAAAAGACCAAAATACTCTTCTTCAAAAACAATTAAAACAAAACCCAATTTTTTTCACATCTCTCTCCTGGTCTCTCATGCGTGTAGCCTCTTCCCCAAATTCAGATTTTTATAAAACCTAAATCCCAATTTGAAAATCTAGTTTAAATATTATTTCATATTGGGCTTGAAGAAGGCAACAGGTAAAACTAGACCAATCTTGAGAAATCTTGTTGCCTATGAACAGTGCAATAAAAGTGTAAAACCTTATTTCACATCTTGTATTATGTTCTTCGATGGACTTATGAACACACCCGAAGACATTCAATTTCTTTGTAAAAAGAGGATCTTTTATCATGTTTTGGGCAGTAACAATGAAGTCTGTGACTTCTCAATAGTCTCACTAAGGATGTTGCTTATGATTGGCATGAGTGCCACCTTTCTCCCCTGATATAGAAAATTTATTTGCATAGCAATAAAACATACCTCAAGATCATGGCAGCGATAAGACATGAATATTTTTCTTTCCCAATCAATAGTATATCATATCTTATCATGGTTTTATTACTGTATCTTAGTGTCATTCAAATTGGGGATTTAGGGTTTATAAAAATCTGAATTTGGGGAAGAGGCTGCACGCATGAGAGACTAGGAGAGAGAAGTGAAAAAAATTAGTTTTTGTTTTAATTAATTTTGAAGAAGGGTGTTTTGGTTTTTTAAGTTTGTTCCACCTAAGCAAGATGCATATGCTTGTCATGTGCAATAGCATTCCGTTAAACATAACAGCAAAAGTAACACCGAGGTGCAAAGTGTGATTAGTATGATAGTTTAGGGTGCAAAGTGTGCGTTCGAATAGTTTAGGGTGCTAAGTGTAACATAGTGTATAATTTAGGGTGGTAAAGTGTAATTTACTCGAAAAAATTACCATCAAGATTGACGGTTGAATGCAACGACATATTGGCAATTGGTAGCCGTAGGTCGTGGTCATGGCGGATGGAGATCAAAGATTGACATTTGCTAAGTGATGGTGCAAGATCAAAGAGGCGAAAATGAGAAACAATACTAGAGGAGGGAGATTTACCTTCACTGTACTTAGAGAAAAAGCAAGGTAAAAAAAAAAAAAAGGGTGAGGAGAAGAAACTAAGAATGTAATAATCAGAGGGGAAAAAAATATTTAAGAGTCTTAAAATTATGAAACAAAGAAAGTTTGACTTAGACGGAAATAGAGGAAAGGGTTCGAGCTGAATTGGCACCTCCCTATGTACAAAGTGCTTGGGGGTCTAGGGGGGGAAAAGGTTTGAGCTGCGGGATTAGCAATATGTTGTATTTATTTCTATAAAAAAAAAGAAAAAAAAAAAGAAAAAAAAAAAGAGGATTTCTCTGCAGTAAGAAAGGATTTGACTCATGGGTTAATATGATCCAACTAACTATCTTAACATGCCGGGTTCAATTTGACATTTTCTTTTACTAGTTCAAAAATGTTCATAGTCATACTCAATTTTTATCTTCTAAATTCAAACGAGTTATCCTAATCCATTTTTATTAAATCTATGCACACACAATGTAATTTCAACTTATAACGATTGCTTCATGATAATTGTTTTTTATCATCTGATCAATACATTAATTAATTTTTAGTATAGGCGAGAGAGCCACCTTCAACCTAACCAATTGCCGACTCACAAGTCACAAAGCAATGATAAAAAACAAAAAATAAAAAACCAAAAAACAAAATCCTACTTTGTTTATTGAGATGGATGGGTATTTGGGTGGCGTAGAGTGAATGAGGACAGCAGTACACAAGTAGACAAACCCAATCCCATTTCCAAACGAGCCCAGTCCGAGCGTGTGTTTACGGCATACCATTGGGCACTATAAATATTCATATTGATATTGGCCCATCCAAATTCAATCCGAAAGAAAGGGAGAGAATAAAAAGAGGAATCAAACCCATTCCATTCCAAATGGCAGAGCGACTGTCACTGAGTCTCACACTATCACCATCACCACCAACTCCTGCTCCAACAACCATGGCTGCTTTCAGCACCACCGCCTCTTCTCGTATCTTCCCCTCCGCTACCGCTGCCGCCGCCGCCGCCTCTAGAGCTAGGCTCTCTTTCTCCTCCTCTCTCAAATGCCTCCAATCCTCTCCTCTCGTCTCTCACCTCTTTCTCAACCAGGTCCTCTCTCTCTTTCTCTACTTTATGCTGCTCTGTTTGTTTTTGTGTTTAACTGACTGTCTCTGATAAATTAGCTTTGTTTTTTATTTATTTATTAAACTATCAGAAACGATCGCCGATGGTTCGCGTATCGGAGAGAGGTCTGAGCTCAACTGCTTCGCCGAAATGCGCGGCGGCGTCCGATCCTGACCAGTTGAAGAGTGCTAGAGAAGATATCAAGAAGCTTCTCGACACCAGTTTCTGCCATCCTCTTCTGGTATTTTCCATCAATTTGAACTCAGCTTATTATGCAAGCGATTTTATTCACTTTCAAACTGCTTCAATTTCATCAAGTATTTGCTTCTTTCTTTTTTGCCTTTTGAGGATTTTCTCGTTTGGATCAAATGCCTAGGGTTTTGAGAGTCTCAGTTACTTTGTATAAGTCATGGTTCTTCAACTTTTCACTTCTGCAAATTGCTTGTTAGAACCGTTGCAAACTTGAAATTGTCAGTACTCAAATGCTACATTCAGATTTCTTGAACTTTATAATTATATAATGTATATATTCAATGGTTTAGTAATAAAGTAATTGGTGTTTGTAGTAGGATCATTGGTGCAAACAAAGTTGCTCCAAATGAAATTCTAAGCTCTAGTGGCTTGCAGTCTTAGGTTCAAATGACAAGGGTGAAATGGAACTTTAGATAGAGTGAGAACAATATCATACATATTGTAGAGGCAATGAGACGTTGACAGTCTTAACATGTTGATCGGATTGTTTACGTTGTTGTGACATAATTGAAATAGACATCAAACTATATGGATAACGTTGCGACTTGTTACTAGTGAGGGATTTAGGCCATGGTGTGTTCTCTTGTTACTAAATTTAATCTTGAAAATGAATTTTTAGGCAAAATATAGCTTACTGATTAGTTCACTATAGGTTAGTGTTGTTAAAAGCGCAAGTGCGCGCTTGATCGATGTGAAGCACACATTTCAAAATATTTTTTGAAATTTAAAGAAACTTGCTCAAATGCATTCCAACACCAAATTGTTTAACCATAAAAATTATCCTGACAAAGCTCTTTCAACAAAATCTGCCAAACCATTGGGTACTGAAAAAAAAATTTAAATCTCCTCGTCCAAGAGTACATTCATGGGAGCCTCCAAAACTTTTACCAGAAAACATCTAACTTAAGCCACAAGAGTGCTGGCGGTGGTAGATTCACTGCCAAAAGAAACAATAAATAAGTACCATTGCAAATTGAAGAGGACCACAGAATAAACAAAAAATTGCCATCCAGACAGAAAAAACAATAACATGATCAACTCAACTAAAAAGTTTTGTGCATTATTATTTGGAACCTCAGATTCTTTAATAGAAAGGAATTCTAACACGAAAAATACTATTGTTTTTTATATCTGACAACAAATCAAGCTAAAGAGGACATTTACCTCTATATTAATAATGAAATTTATTTTTTCTTTTTTTATAATTCAGGCAAATGGTAAACAATAAGTCTAGTAACAAAAAAATTAACAATTACCAATGTGGCATGTTATTGGCAGGTAAAAAAACAATGTTAGATTGTTTACGTTGTTGTGACATAATTGAAATAGACATCAAACTATATGGATAACGTTGCGACTTGTTACTAGTGAGGGATTTAGGCCATGGTGTGTTCTCTTGTTACTAAATTTAATCTTGAAAATGAATTTTTAGGCAAAATATAGCTTACTGATTAGTTCACTATAGGTTAGTGTTGTTAAAAGCGCAAGTGCGCGCTTGATCAATGTGAAGCACACATTTAAAAAAAAAAATATTAATGGTCAATACAACAAAATATCTTTGCCTAAAAAATCAATGCAAATATGCAATGCAATCCTAATCTACATAATCGTTATCCTCATTAAGCAAGGGACCATCATCATTGTCATCACAAGATTTGTAGCCCTCATCATTTTCCTTATCATCTTCATCTCCATCATGAGGAGCATGTTGTGAACTAGAACTTGAACCTGTTGTTTGCCCTAGTGGCCACATTCTTGATCTCAATTTGAATCTTTCTTCTTCTACTCCAGAAGCTCTAGCAACACTACCCCATGTCAAAATATCATCATCAAACACAAGATCATCCTCAACAAATTCATCTTCTTCTACTCTTCCAGTCAACCACTCATTGCTATCATCTATTAGGTATATGGTAGCACACCACACTATTAGTTTTTATACATTAAATCAATGGCTTATATCAAACATGTTTAGATCTAATGGCTAAAAATCAAATCAGGATTTTTTTAGAAAAAATTTACAAAAAGCTTTAAAAAAGCGCGCCTAAGGAGCGCTTTTGTGAGGGTGCCTCGCTTTAGAGGGAAAAAGCCCCAAGGCCTGTGCACTCTGCACTTAAGTGTGCTTTTAACAACACTGCTATAGGTGGTTTCTCTCTCTCTCTCTCTCTCTCTCTCTCTCTCTCTTTTAATTGATACGTTAAAAACGCACCTAATGGGTTTTGAACCCTCACCCTTCACACATTCTTGTACGAGGAGGAAGTGTCATTGATCTCATTAGCATTTTTCATTAGATAATCTATACTGATATAAAAGATAGAAAATTTAATTCAGTTCGAGGCTTGAAGTTTCTAGCAGTTGGAAAATGAACATTCACATTGTATGATCTTTTGTATTTGCAAAAAGTATTGTGTTATACTCATCCTGCTGGGCTAACATATACACTATAAGTTTATTTATACTATATGCAAAACATGTGGTGAAAGTTACAAGTGACTGTAGAAGGAACATGAACATTTTTATTATCTTGTTAATCAGTAAGTTACGCACACTTGCTGGTTATTTTTTTGATAAGTGCACACACTTGCTAGGTTTTGAGCCCATGACTTTACCATTATCCTTTTCTTACATTCACATGGTAGGTTTTCCCACAACTTTTCTCACAAGAGTGGAAGGAAAATCAAAATTAGGATAAACCCTTAAAAACATTTTCTTCTTTTGTTTGTGTGTGTATGTTGCATGTAAAAAGATTAATTGGGTAAAGGTTATGTAATTTATCAGCCTTTTATAAGCCTTGCTTGAAACCTTGGAAAAATTGATGCGAGACTTTAAAGACAAAAAACTCAATGACCAACTTACAAATGCAATTTGGTGATCATCATGTCAAATGAAATGTTTACTCAATATGGATTTTGTTTGCCAATTCACATTATTATATTCGATGTTAACTATGTAATTAACAAATACTTCCTCTATCCCATTTTGTTGATACTCTATTCCATTTTTGGTGTCCCAAAATATAGTCATCTTTAAAATGCTAATAAACACAATATTGATACCTGCCTAACTTACCATTTACTTTATTTAAAAATTCAATACCTTTGATTCACGAAAGTTTAAATTAATGTGGGTAGTCTTGGAAAGTTGTGTCTTTTTATTTAAAAAACAACTTATTAAATGATGTTCCCTTAAAAGATGGATTTTCTAAACATGACCAGCCAAATGGGAAGGAGGGAGTACTATTTTAGTAATGACCTTTGGAGATTTCTATTTATTGATATTTGTATTTATGTGAGTACCACATGGACAGATCTTTGGAACATTTAGGGTTTTTTTCCCCTGCCTATATCTAACCTAGTTTATGTAAAATAGGTTCGCTTGGGATGGCATGATGCTGGTACTTACAACAAAAACATTCAGGAGTGGCCACAAAGAGGTGGAGCTAATGGAAGTTTAAGATTTGAAATTGAGCTGAAACATGCAGCCAATGCTGGTAATGATTGAACATTGATTATTATTTAGCTTGATTAATGGTAATATTGTCTTACAAGCTGGCCTTTCAGGTCTTGTGAATGCATTGAAACTTCTTCAGCCTATCAAAGAAAAGTATTCTGGTGTGACATATGCAGACTTGTTTCAGTTGGCAAGTGCTACTGCTGTGGAGGTTGTCCTTACTCCAACTCTAGAAGTTTTTCTGAATAGAATTTACAAATTAAAAAATATTTATTATGACCAATTCCTTGGAAATTTCAGGAAGCTGGGGGCCCCAAAATCCCCATGAAGTATGGAAGAGTGGATGTCACAGCACCTGAGCAGTGTCCAGAAGAAGGGAGGCTTCCTGGTAAGGAGCACAGAATATGCTGGTATCTGTATTTTGCAAAAAGAATGATATAGCTTGTAAATCTGATGCAGCTTGTAAATCTTCTTTGCTTAAGCCTTTATGGTTTTATTTACATTATTTTATTTTATTTTAAATTCATCTGATGACTAGATGCTGGCCCCCCTTCACCTGCTGATCATCTACGTAATGTTTTCTACAGAATGGGATTAAATGACAAGGTAAAATTTTCATGAAGCTGTATGCTTAGTTTTTCAATATTACCTCACTATGCTTGTGATGTTTAACTGTGAAGCTGTTTAATGCTCAGGAAATAGTTGCATTATCTGGTGCACACACACTGGGAAGGTCCAGACCGGAACGCAGTGGTTGGGGCAAGCCAGAGACAAAGTACACGGTATGGAATCATCATCTTCTGTTCATGAGTGCAGAAGAGCATATTGTAACTAAGTTACACATTTCATGCCATATTTATGAGGAGTTTGTGGAGTTTAAATATAAACACACATAAAATCTGCTATAGCAATCATAGAAAATTCAAAATAATACCTATAGCCATTGACCAGAGCTATTAAAGTATTCTTCTCTTATCATCAGATTGTATTAGATGATAAACCAGTATAAATTATGGCAAAGTGATTGATTCCATGATTGACAGTGGAAAATCGCTTATAGTCATATGCTAATATGATGAGAATAAGTATATGCTAATTTTGTGCATTATCAAATGATCAGGAACATCCTTTAACCCAGGTTGTTCAAGAGCCAGTAATTGATTCTGACCAGATACATTCTCATAGATAGGCCATTTATTCTTGTATGCTTAGACATCATGGATGAGGAATTTTTTTAGATTAAATGTTTGCATTGGATATCATGACTAATTACCCTTTAAAACTCAAATTGTTGTATAGAAAGAATATACTAATGTTGAAATCCTTGTCTACCATGATTACTTTACCAGACAACGAAGACCATCATTTTATCAGCAACGTATGAGTCTTTTATCAGTATTATATGTCTTTGTCCTCGTATTATAACAGCTAATGATTCTAATTTTACAAATAAATTCTTTACTGTGTTTCTTCTGTTCTGCACAAATGATAGCTCAAGCATTTAGGATTAAATAGTAGTTGCTGCTATAATAAAAATAAAAGATGTCTTTTTTCTTCTTTTTGTAATTTTTGGATTTGCTCTGTGCTTTTCATGCATAGAGTAGCCTTTCGTATATATCATTCTTACTTATCAAAAAAATGAAAATAAAAGATGAAAAAGAAAAACAGCAAAACCAACTGCTACATATGACTGGCATCTTTTCCATAACAGAAAGATGGGCCTGGAGCACCTGGGGGACAGTCCTGGACAGTGAAATGGTTGAAATTTGATAATTCATACTTTAAGGTTTGAAAATCACAACTCTCTCTATGTATACATTATGAATTCCAAGGGGAGTGGGTGGAGAATTGAGAATCCCCATTTGCTGATTGTGATTGTTCTGTCAGGATATCAAAGAAAGAAGAGATGAAGATTTGCTGGTCTTGCCAACTGATGCTGTAATTTTTGAAGATCCATCATTCAAGGTGAAACAAAATGAGTTTTGGCTGTGAGACAGTTATCTAGCGTGAAATTTTGTTTTGATACGTTACATGATTTTTAGGTATTTGCTGAGAAATATGCTGAAGATCAAGAAGCATTTTTCAAGGATTATGCTGAAGCTCATGCCAAACTCAGCAACCTTGGAGCCAAATTTGAACCTCCAGAGGTTTGTTATCCTTTGATGATTGTGTCTGTTGCTTTGCCAAGGATGCTAACCAAGTATATAACTAGTTTCATTAGTTGATCAGACATATGCTGATGCAAGAGCTGATTTTTGGCCTTGGCATGACATGGTTATACTAAATCTTTGAAATGGTCTGCATTATTGACAGAGTTCCATCAAGCCTATGTAACATAACCCTGGTTAATGTTCATCACACATAATAAATGTGAAATATTATAGATTTTCAAATACTAAAATTAGTTCTTGAATGATTACTCACTACAGAGCCAACGGGATCCTGCTCAACTAGTATGTCCCCCTGTTGTAAGAACAAGGTGGAGGGGTGTGTGTACCAATTAAAAAAATATTTACTCACTACATAGACATGCGCACAAATTTGTAGTGACTTCAACCTTGGGGTTCTCTGGGCAATATTTCTGTTGAGTTTGCTTTGTATCAACCAACTATTTCTTACAATCCCCAATCCCAAATCCATGTCTCAAAGAACAGACATTTTATAGACCCACTGACTCACGTGCATACAAAAACATATTGAACTGTTATCTTTTCTCTTTTTTAATTTACTTAAATATAAGAAATTTCTTTATAATTTGTTGATAACTACTCTAAATAACTGCCTGAATTTGAATATCAGGGTATCATGATAAATGATGGTCCATCAGAACCTGCACCAGAGAAGTTTGTGGCAGCCAAGTACTCATCTGGGAAGGTTGTAATCCTGATGAACTTACATTCTAATTTTTTTTTAGTCAATGGTTGTCAGAAATTCCTTACAATTTTTGGCATGAGAATATCTGATAGAGAAAATTATTTTTGTTTGCAATTTGTTCATCATCTTTACTTTTCATGGTTTGCTGCAGGATTAAGAAACAAGTGTCTTGTTTTCTTGTGCCGTGTGTCTTTTAATAAAACAAGATGAAGCTTTTTTCAAATCCTGTGAACTCACATCTAAAACATGGAAGTCTTAAATGAAGAGGAAAGGAATAAAATTCAATAGTCTTACCTATGTACTTGCAGAGTGAACTGTCAGAGACTATGAAGCAGAAGATTCGGGCAGAGTATGAAGCAGTTGGTGGAAGCCCAGATAAGCCTCTACCGACTAACTATTTCCTAAATATAATTATTGTGATTGGTGTTTTAGCAATTTTGTCATCACTATTTGTGAACTAGGTTTTCTGAGCCTTTTTGTGAAACTTCCGTTGTTTGTTTGCACTTTGGTTTAATTGTGATATCACCAATGAGTAAATAGTGGATCTTATTGCATCTATAGAAGTCATAAAATGTTAATGAAGGTAACAAATTAGAATTTGCATGACAAGCTTGAGCTGAGTTTGTGAGAAATAACAAAGTTTAAGCTTGACTTGGTTTATTTTCTTTGACATGCCATGTTGGAGCTTAGCTTTGCACAACTGCGCCCGAACAGGAGCCTGGTTTAAGGACGAATATAGTTACATGTTTATATGCTTACTAAAAAGATGTTATTTACCCAATTATGTTTATATTTTTGTAAAACTAGTTGAATGTACTAAATGAGCTCATGAGTTACGAGCTAAGCTCAAAAGCAAGCTTGTCTATCAAATGAGCTTGAATGTGTCTGAGTTCAACAAGTCAAGCTGAACTCGGTCAGCTTGCTAGTGGTTTAGCTCATTTAAGCCCTACCCATGTTTTGACTAGATGGTACAGTTATTGTCATCATGGGACTTCTAAAATCCTACCTGATGATAGTGATTAATGTGTACAAGTTTAGTGTTACACTTTCTTCATTCATAAGGAAATGTTTGAGATTAATACGTCATTACCGTGAGATATATGGAATTAGGAAAGTGGGGTAAAAAGTTTCTTTGTACCACCTCTTTTTCCCCTTAGTTTTTTTGCATTTTCTGGAGACTAAGGGTCTGTTTGGATTGAGCTTATTTTTGCTGAAACTGAAAACTAAAACTGAAAACACTGTAGCAAAATAATTTTTAAATATGTGAATAGTATTGTGGGACCCAGTTTTAATAAAAAAGTTGTTGAAAAGTGGAATATGTGGGTCTGTGAACAGTGCATCTGTGCACTGTTCACAGTTGAATTGGTCATATTATGCGGCTGTCAAAAAAAAAAAAAAAACAGAAAACGCAGACGCTGGAAAACTCTCAGCCCAAACGGGCACTAAGAATGAATAACAAAGCTGTTTTGAATTTGTCGCCAACAACTTGGATTTAGCTTAAAGCTTTGGACAGAAATCAATTGATGTTTGCGGTCTGGGAGTCTCAGCACCAAAAGAAAAAACGGTGTCAAAGTGAATATTTCTGGGTTTTTGGCCCCACAAAAAGCGAATGTCTCTCCACTCTCAAGTCTCCACCAATCAGCATACTCACATCTACTCCATGATAAACTCAGATGTTATGGAAATATGTGAATAAATCCTCCCCCTCCTCTACTGTCCACTTAAAAGAAGAACCGTCATCCTCAAAAGCCATAATGGCATTCAACTTAGGTGACTCTCCTAGTTTGGTTTAAAATTTCATTTAAACACAAGCAAGAAAAGGCAGTAAACTTAATAACACGCTTTAACTGTTTTAATTTCCTTCTATACCTTTTATTTTTTGTTTTGGGGGGGGGGGGGGGGGTGTTGGCGTGGGGGAGGTTTCCTTTTATTACTTGATTATTAAGAGCATCTCCAACAGGAGAGCTAAACACAAAATACTCTCTACTTTAGAGAGCAAACCCACAAAATAGGCTACTGCTCATTCATTCTCTAATGGACTCTATATCTGGAAGTATTTTGGGCTCATGAACAGTAGCTCATCAAGTTTAATGGGTTACTGTTCATTCTTCAAATGTTTTTTTCTATTATAATAATAAAGTATTGAATAAAAAAATGTTGGAAAATGTGTAGTTATTAAAAAAAGAATAAATAATGAATGAAAGAAATAATATTTAAATGAGATAGAGAATCTGTTAGAAAGTATATTTGAAAAAATGGGTAGTTAAAAGGTAAAAGTTACTCTTTATTCTCCAAACATTACAAAAATTTGTCTAATCTTTTGAAAATGCTCTAATAAAGCCAAATTTACGGATAATAAAAGTTTGAAAGATGCACAGGTCTTGAAGCAATAAACCTAGGATGATTTTTTTTTTTTTTTTTCAAGTTGTTAATTATGAACAGCATTGCAAGACTTCAATTTTTTTAGAGAACTTGTGGTGTCTATTAAATTTAATTGATAAAGTCTCTTGTGATTAACTTGTGGTTGAATTTGTGAATGAGTTAGGGTTTAGGTTCCACGCCTCACTTGTGATTGGAATCTAGAGAAAGAAGAATAGCACTCCGCATTATGTAGCCGAAAGGCTGGATGGTCTTCTGTGTGAACGGGATCTAAGTCTAGCTGTGAATTACAGTCATTTAAAATACCATATTTCAAGCTGTGCACAGATGTCATCTATCACTGAGTTTAGCTATCCATTCCCGCCTTTGACCTTTCAATCCCTTTCTTCTCTTCATTATATATTAGTGTATTCTCTGACCCTGTATTCTTTGACCGTGTATAGCTGATAGTCATTGTGAATATATGTTTGCCTAATAAGGCCACACTTGCAGTCTTGTACAAATGTTTGAAAAGAACCCTCTTTTGGAGTGCAATACACGAACAATCTCGTCCAATGCTTTCGGAAATTTCACAGGTAACTTCGTGTAGCTTTATTCTGAAGATTTCTGAACGAATTGGTGGAGTAGGATACAATCCACTTGTACATATGGACTTTACTAATAATACATAGCCTAAATTGTAAATGTAGAGCCACCTTGGGTTGGAGATTCTCAGTCCTGGCCGTTTGAAAAATACCCTAAACCCGATCCAATCTAACTCATGCACCCCTACCCAAAACATCTGCGTTGGATCTTTCCTCTTCTTCTTTTCTTCTTCACCCATGTACAGATGGTCTTTCTTTTTTCTTTTTAACCCAAAAAATGCACACATATTAATATGGTCAATACCTGCCCTTCTTATTCCAACGCATTCATCCCATACTATAAAACTCGTTTTCGGCTTCTTTTTAACCATATGCATTTGGTGTAAAAATTTGAGCTTTTGTCCACAGGTGAGTTAAATCACTTATTAAGGAAGGATCGAGCGAGTGTCACTACACTTGGAAGTAAAACAACTAATAAACAAATACTTTTCATTGAATGATGCGTGAACTCTTAAAAAAAAAAAAAAAAAAAAACTAATTGTTACAGTAAAAAATTTAACCTTAATTAATGCACTTTGATACTCAACTACTGTTAACTAGATTAAGAGCTTTTAATATCTAGAATCATCCTATTTCTTGCTTATGCAACTTGTTGGCACTCTGGCAGATATTTCGAATGAAAAAGGCACCCTATTCTGTAGAATTTTGAGTCCATGTAAAGTAATCATGTCTGCTTATGTTTTGAATGAAAAGGCTACAGAAATTTCCAAATCGAATATAAATAAATAAATAAATACCAGTTGTAAAAAGTGATGTGGTCAAAGTATGCAGAGTATTAACTAGAGAACATAGGATCAGAAAATGTTATTTCTATTAAAAAAAAAAAAAAAAAAACTTTTCTTTCCCTCGAAAGGTTTAAAGATTGAAAGAAATGATAGCTTTGTTCCCGTTTTAGGGAGCATCTAGGGTATTATATTAATTATTACTCTCTATGTATTCATGATGTTTTGTTGCAGAGTCCTTAATTAGCCTCTTCCTGTTAAAAGTTCTTTATTTCCTTTTTCTATATCCTTTTTTTTTCCGAGACATCCCCAGAGACTTTGAAGAGTTTCTTATCCTACTTCACCTTCTAGTGGGGAGTCGGACTCATTGTCTTGTACTTTTTGCCTCGTTGCGTCGTTTAGAGGCTCTACTGTAAAGGAATGACCCTTTAAATTTTTTGATAGCAAGTAGCAACCAATCCATGCAGTTTCACAGTGAGACAGCAAAAGCGACCTTTGCAATCTACCCAATTCGTTTCTTATCCTACTTCACCTTCTAGTAGGGACTCAATTGTCTTGTACTTTTTCCCTCGTTGCATCGTTTAGTGGCTCTACTGTAAAGGTTAAACTAGTTGAAATGACCCTTCAAATTTTTTGATAGCAACTAATCCATGCAGTTGCACGGTGAGACAGCAAAAGCGACCTTTGCAATCTACCCAATTCGTTTGTCGCACCTGGCTAGGTGAGTATGGTTGATTGGATTTGGTTGTTCAATTTCACAAAATTGTAGGCTGTCTTCTGGTAGGACGCAATACCTAATATATCTAAATCCCAGCGGCAAAATTTCGACCACAAATTAGCAAACATTTGGTACTACTAGAAGTTTAGAATTGTAAAATGTCAAGGCCTGGGAAAATTATAGATCTTATTTTTCTTTTTTCTATTTCTTTCTTACCTTTCTCAAGTTCAAGAATCAAAACACTCCATTCGGCCCTTTAATAATTTTGTAATATATTTTTGGGATATTTCAAAATATGATTATCTTTGAAAATTAGTTGACATAGTTTTAATAATGTTTATAGCTAGTTATTTCCTTTATTTGAGAAGCCAATACTTTATTTTAGTTATATTTGAATTTTGAATTAAAGATTATAGTAGTTTTCAAAGCTTTATTCGTTCTAAATTGGAGTATTAATTTTCTATTGTATTCACTTGGGATATTGAAAAATGTGGTCCTTTCTGATAAGTCAGTGGACCAATATATTAATAATTGTCTTTTTTTGTTTTTATTTATTTAACTAAAAAATACATTGTTTCACACATGACACACCTGCCATTACTAATGCATTCTGGTATAACTTTCTAGAAGGCACTGGTATAAGTAACACAAAATGTTGAACACAAATACTTTATATAATCTAAACAATTCTTTTACAACTAAATTATTTGTCGCAATCGATCACATCAAAGTTATAGCAAAAATTGTGATACAAAATACATGACAAAAATTAGGGGTATCCATTCGTACCTAATGATGTTGGTTTTTATTTATTTAACTAAAATATACATTGTTTCACACATGATACACCTGCCATTGCCATTGCTAATGCATTCTGGTATAAGTAACACAAAATGTTGAACACAAATACTTGAAATAATCTAAACAATTCTTTTGCAACCACATTATTTGTCTCAATCGTTGATCACATCAGAGTTATGGCAAAAATTTTGGTACGAAAGTTGTATCCTTAAAACTTTTTGTAATCAAAATCTTTTGCTACCTCAATAAAGAGCTTTCTAATTTAACTGACATTTCTAGGTATTTTCAACGAGGTATTTTCAACGAAGACGTTCAAATTTCAAATTCTTGTTTCTCAATGATCAAATTATCAAAACAAAAACCAAAAAAAAAAAAAAAATCTAAAAGATAAAAAGAAAAATTGATAGATGCAAAGTACATGAATCTTATTCTCATTTCTGATACACACAGATGAGAAATGAGCAATAGGAAATTTGGAAATTGTGACTAAGGGAGCTTAGGATTTAGATCCCGTGCAATATTAGGGTTATTGCATGGGATGCAATTATGGATAGGAAGGGGTAAAAGTAAAAAAAGTTAACTTTTCTTCTTAGTTGTCTAATATATTTTTTTTCTTTTTTAAAGGTTTTTATCTGGATCTCGATGTCTAGCATGTCCAATGAGTTCCCAACTTTAATTTCAACTCTTTTGGCTTTTATTATCCCTTTGAAAACATGAAATGCAAAGGCTCAAAACTTGGATCACGACTCAAATCCATGAATAAAGTTTATTTCTTTGTTTAAAAAAAAAAAAAAGAATAATTACATAAGAGGTCTCAAGTTTGACTGTCATGTCAAATTAAAAGTGTTAAAAAAAAAAAAAAAAAAAAAAAAAGTACACATAAGTCATCTTTTAGACCTATGTGTACACTAAAAAATCTTTAGGTAAATTATACTTCAAACTCAATAATTAGGGATGGTTATAAATTGAACCCCACACTTGCAAAAATTTTAAATTAATCCCTACATCTTTGAAAATGTGTTAATTCAGACCATACTCATAACTCATTCATGATAATTTTGGTAAAAGAAATTATTTTAAACAAAATGACACCGTCTGATTGTTTCCAAATATATGTGATGCATTTATTATATATGAACATTATTTCATTCTATGCCACATAATTTAATTATGTTAAAGTATCCTCCTTTTCTCATAAAAAAAATATGTTAAAAGTATTTTCCATAACAGCATCACACAAAATGGGTTTATACTTTATAGTTTGGATTGAAACGTCTTTGAATGTGTGAGGTTTAGTTTAAACTCTGAAAGTGTTAAATTTAATTTGGAATCACCTCTAGGGTTCTTCATGGGAATCTTTCCTATAATAACTTGGTGTGTATAGGATGAGGGGACTATATGCTCTCAAGGAAATATTCAAATATTTGAAAAGGTCTGGCTACTCTTGATTGTAATTTTTTTTTTTTTTTGAAAAGGTAAATTACCCAAATCTTTTTACATGAGTATTAAGCAATATTATTTTTGTGCAACAAGACAAAATTGGCAACAAGATGGATTTTTTTTTTTTTTTGGGATAGTAATTAAGGATATAGAATTGAATAACTAAACAAAAGGTATACAATTATCCAAAAAAAAGAAAGAAAGTATAAGGCCGATCGATACAAACTGTTAAATTATCGATGATCCCAAAAGTTTAAACTGTTAGAAATAATGAATTTAATCACTCAACCATAATTCTAACACTCTCCCTCACTCGTGGGCCTAAACTTCTCCTTAATAAGTGGGGGCCCAACAAATGGGAACTTAAAATTTTAAATAGGAGGTAGACTGAAGATAGGGATTGAACTCAAGATCTTTTGCTCTAATACCATGTTAAATGACCGATTGTCCTAAAAACTTAAACTTTTGGGACAATCGGTAATTTAATATCGTCCACTAGTTAAGGCCTGCAGTGTTTCTATTTGTTTCTCTGAACACATGGAATGTTCATTAGTTTGTATCTAACATCTATTTTTTTTTTTTTTTGATACCTGTATCTAACATCTATTAATGTTTACACACATAAATAAGTAATTTTATAATATTTTTATGGTGCCAAAATATCACATGTATATCTCATGGGGAGAATTTTGTATTTAAAGAAGTCCTGAGTACTCCTGAGTGCAATTTCACATTAAGTTCTATGTTTTTTTAGTTACCAAAAACATTATAATAAATTGAAATTACGGTGCAATTAGGCAATTACTCAAAACACATCTGATTCTATTTCTAATAAAAAAAAAAAAAAAAAACACATCTGATTGCCTTTTGACAAAAGCAAAAAAGTAAAAAGCCACGGTCTTTTATAAAAATCGGGGAAGTTATCAAATCCTTGATTTTCCAAGCTCCACCTTTTTCAAGGAATACAATTCTATTTGACGCGTTTTACGGTGTTGACAATAGAAGCAGGAATCTAGAGACGTAAGGAATTTGATATTTTGAATTGTTGTTTCAGAAATTGACAGGTGTTCAAACTTCAAACTTCAAAGCTTTGAAACATTTTCATATTTTCTTGCCTTGACGTCCAAGTTTTCGACTACTCTCTTGTCTGTGTAAGGTTCCTAGGATTTTTTTGAATCATATGAAGAGTAGACATAAAAATACCCTTTTAGAAGAAATGCAAAAGACACGTTTTTACCATTTGTTAGAGTGAACATTTATTTTTGGCTTTTACATTAAAAATACAAAGAAAATTCAATTAGGTCTTAAATTGAATTTCAATTGTTGTCTAATTTTGCGGCACATTTCCTATTTAAGTTATTTTAATTTGTGTTTTAGGTAAGTTGATAAGGTGTAAAAGACAAAGGGTCTAATATAAATAAATAATCAAAAACTCAATAAAGAAAAAAAAGAAAGAGTAAACTCATGTGTATATCCAAAAGAAATTAAAAATAAAAATAAAAATAAAGAAATAGAGAGTATAATTTGAATCCATACATGTGTGTAATTGTAAATTTTTTTAATTATACTGTGTATATGCACGAGTTATACACTAGTTATCTATAATAAACAGTTTATCACTTTTAACCGTTGTGAAAGAAAAATGTATGAACAGAGTTATATCTATTAAACCATTTTTTAAGACCCGATAATGAAAATATCAGTAAGTTTAAAGTAATGCTTGAAAAACATCAATGAGTTTAAAATCTTATTGGGCAAAAACAAACAAATCACCTATGATTGTCCCATCTGTATCTATGACAATCAAAATTAAAAGAACCCTAACAATTAAAAAAAAAAAAAAGGTTCTCAAGCAATTATAATCAAAGCCCCAGTAAATGAAAAAGTGGGGGCCATATTAGCATCTCTATTTACATCAGAGAAATTCTAGTAACAAAAGAGGGAAGTAACCAATATTGATAGCATCAATGGGAGAGGTATGAAACATTCACAACAACAACCTTAAGAATTATATTGGTGATACCTTTCCCTTTAGCCTCGATAACATTGAGCTATTAATAGTTACCAATTGTGTGCTTATGATTATATATGTCTATAAAAGTATTCAATAGTTACAGATACAATATTTTTTTTTTGTCGAAAAAGGAAAATGATAAGCCATCATTTCCACCTGCTGAGATGCAAGTTGTCGTGGTCGCCTCACCAAATTTTCAATGCGTTGCATATTACCTTGGGCATTGTGAAAAGGATCATTCCATCTAAATCTTTCGGTTCCTTTTATTTATTTTTAGTAAATTCATTTCCTTTAATTTGCTTTTCAACTAAACAAAGTAAATTTAAATTCATTTCACTTTTTCATCCTTTTAACTAAAAATATAAATGATGAAAAAAAATTAATTTTTTTTATTATCTTACCAACTTTTCTATTTTCCTACATTTTTATTTTCTCCATCTCATAGTTTTTTTTAAGAAATAATTACACTATATTGTTAACCTCGCAATTCGAATCCTTTCCCCCTAGACTCTTAAGTACTTTGTGCATGAAGAGGTGTCAATTCAGTTATAAGGCTTTTGACTTCTTCATCTCATAGTTATGCGTGGAGCTTTCATGTGAATTTTTTCCAAAATTATTATATAAAGTTACAAACACTTAAGATAAGTCTTTTGAATAAGACCTAGATTCTAATTAACTAAAATTAATAAAATCTTTTATCCTAATAATAAAGAGTAATGATTTTATTTTTATGTTTTTGTTGAATATAAAGGGTAATCATGAATTTGAAATGAAACGTTTGTTTTAAGATGGGATGAGATAAAGCAAAAGAAATTAATTATGGAATGGAATATATTTTATTTTAAAACCAGCCCTACATATAAATGATGATATAATTATTCCTATTGTTTTTCCTAATTGATTCCGATCTCTTACTTGCATAAAGATTCACATACAAATATAGAATAAATATTTTTATACAATTTATCAAAATAACATTACTTTCGTATGAATGCGTTAAGATCATTTTATTAGAGCATTTACATCCAACTCTTCTTCCAATTAGTTTTGAGCTAAATTAGTCAGCATCATGGTAAAAAACCTACACAAAAAAGCTCTCACATACACCTGGCTGGATATACAAAGTACTACAGCTTTTTGCAATATTTTTTCTTCTTTTTTATTCACCTTTTTCTCGCACTGTCTGTCCATTGGTCTCACTGTTTTTCTCTCTCAGTTCTCTCTCCTGCATTGTGGGTTGATATCATGGTTTACAATGGTTGATCTAGAGCCAATAATGGTTGTGGATCGCTGTATTGGACGTTGATGCGTCTGGTGGTCGTAGGTCACTCAATGTAGGTAACCATGAGAGAATTTAGAAAGAAAATATATAGAGAATTGAGATGTGAACACTTTTATAAACTAACTATAGATAAAATTTAGGCGTATTCTTAGGTACAAAACATCAGTATCCAATTAATTTTTTTTTTAATCTTATATTTTATAATTTAATATAATCATTTTTATTTGAATTTAATTAAAAATTTTAATGCCCTCACATCATTTGTACATTGTTCCAAAGATTTTAAATCAAATGAGCTATCATAGTGAAATAAAACAAACAGAGCATTTTAGGATTGAAAAATTTGAAGACTACAACTAATCTCACATTTATTTTCACAATTATTTGAGATTGATAGTAAATGGTGAGTTCGTATAAAAGTGACGGTCAACCAAATACTTATGAAAAAGAGCATGAAATTAATTGTGTATTGAAATAACTTGATTAATATCATTTTATACATATCACCAAATACTCTTAAGATGATAATCACTCCACAAACATAAAGTTATTGAGAAATGAGAGTGATAGACCGCAATTCAAATATTTAGAAAGGATATACTTTATGTTAAAATAAAATTTTTATCTTATAAAAGAAAAAAGAAAAAAAAAAAATCATACATCGTGTGTGTCACTATCTCACTTGAGCACAACTGCAGAAGCGGGGTCATTGTAATAAATGGGTTGTGTGCAATGCGCATGCAGGGTGATGATGATCACAAGATTCACAATATTTCACAACCTCACAATTGCACTGTTCAGGTCTTTATTGGACAGTAGAGTGTAGAGTAGGCCTTTCTCTTATCAGAATTCTGCCTAAACTGTCTAAAGTCAAAAGTAGGTCCCTTCTCTCATTATCATTAATACCACTTTCTTCATCGATCTACGTCATTTACCACATAAAGTTCTGCTACTTTGCACTTGCAGCCCAGAGTTGTAACTTTTTTTTACGGCACACTCACTCATCAGGACACCCCCCCCCCCCGGGGGCCGCGTGCGTGGCTCTAGTCTGACAGACCCTTTTTTTTCTTCTTTTCAGAGTCAAGAGTACTAGCATGGGGCTCAAAGTCACGGCTAAAAATGACCACCTTTGTTTGGTTCATGCGTGCAGGCAGAACCCATAAAATCTACAGCTACACAACATATTTGTTTGCTCTAACTTTTTCAGAAGTACTCAAAAAAATTTAGTATTGACAAAATAAAATATATTAAGGGCAGAAAAAAAAAATAAAAATGTGAGTTAATGTGGGAGTGACAAACACTTAATTATAATCTTGTGAATTTGTTTGTCGTAATACTAATATAGTAGAACTCTTATGATTCTAATGCAACAGATTATAAATGGTAGATCAATATAAAAATAATATGCAATCAATTATAATTTAGATATATAGTCGTAGAAAATAATACAGTAAATATTGTGATCCAAATTAGAGATGGAACAACGTTTGGATTGAGGAGCCATGGACTCTCCAAATTTTAAAATTTTTTTGACTTTTGTATGTATATAAACAAAAATTTTAAGCTATGGTCCCAAAATTTATACACATGGCCCCCTCTCCAAAAAAAAAAAAAAAGAAAATTACAAATTGACCCATGGAAGCCAAATGGAAAAAATATCTGACCTACCTTTTTACCCAGTTGTCCCAAAAATAACTCAAAAAAATCAATTAAACAAATCACAAATCTAGATAACAAGAATACCCCTTAGGCAATATAGTAGATCAAGCTCTTCCTTCTCTAATCTGACCTCTCTATTCTCTGAAATCTTTCCTCAGTCCCCTGTCTCTACTCTTTCTAAGATTTGTTGTGTGAACCTGTGAGGCAGATCACTTTGGGTAGAGGGGTTTGTGGCATGTGTTTGCTATAGAGCTAGATGGAGTATATATGTGTAAAATTTTGGTTCAAAAGATAAGTAACTAATAATAAAAGGTGTACTCATCCCAAAAAAAAGAAGGTGTAAGCCATGTCTAAATAACACAGGAAGAGTACTCATTCTACTATTTATTTAATTAATTTTGAGATACTTCATTATTTCCTTATCTTATAAATCCATTGTTCCAAAAATTAGACCCAAACAAAACCAAATAAACATTGATTTTTACATCAGATAAAATCTTATGACTCTTTAAGTCAAGAAATTATTTGAATGTTATATACATGTAAAATAAATTCTTATAATTTATATAACTTTTATATAATTTGTAGATAGTGGGAAAGTCAACTACAATGTTTGATTTTTTTGAAAGAAAATACAAATAAATTAGAAGTCATTACTGATATCCTATTTTCTGAAAATCATGAACAACATTTTGAAGAATCGCTATTGATGAAATAAGTCTCGGTTCATTGCAACATGATCATAGATTCCATCCATAAATATGGGATTAAGATGTTAATGGACATTATGAAATTCAACAAACTTATATTAAGCTTCCCCCCCCCCCCCCCCCCCCCCCTCCCAACTTTGAATCCTAGTTCCGTCCTTGGTTCAAATAACTAGATTAGAATCTCAACTCCTCCATCCCACTATCTCCTTACCAAAACAAGAGAAAACATTATGCATGGATTTGGCTTATATGTTATGTTCCAGAATATTAAGGCCCCATTTGGTAGAACATTTTAGCAATATGTTTTCAGTTTTTAAACAACATTACATGTATTTTCACACACTTTTTCACCCACACGTATTTCAAAAAAATACAAACAACATTACTCAAACTCCTCCATCAAATGGGCCATAAATCTGACATAATTTGGCAAGTGTCCAAAATTAGTCAAATACTCTTTATGGTGTATGTGTAGCATGTTTTTGAAACTTGCACTATTCGAAGAACCGAAAAATAAAGAAGTTTAAGGTTTTTAAGGTCGGATCGAGATTTAACTGAGGACAAACTGTATGTGTCATTTGATACTTAAATTGTCTTTATATTTATTAGTTTTTCATTTCTAACCAACAAGATGTGTGTGGCTCAATAGTTTGCACGTTGAACATGTTATCTCTAAAGTAAAACAAATTCTCTTTAAAATAAAAGTGGTTCAGCTACTTATAATTAAAAAGCCAATCAACTACTATAAAATTCAACATTAATAAATGCTATAGGACACTCATTAACCGAAACTAAACTCATAAAGTGTCATACCCAAAATCCAAACAATAAACAACCCTATACCCACAACCTTCCTTCAACATGATAAAATCTTTTAAGGTGTATAGTCCATATTTCCCAAATACCAATTACTAATAAATTAAGAGGTAAAGTATTGAACTTGAAAATGATTCTAATTTTCGAATTCCAAGGGAAAATTACACAATCAGATCAAATACCCATAAGCATAACACTTAATTAGGGTGCCAAGGTCAAGTCTAAAGCAGTAAGCAAATGAAGTGAAACAATCCCAATCAACCCAAGTTCAAAATGGAGGGAGTCAATCCCACTACCCACTTTGGAAAATGCTAGTTGTTCAAACTTCAAAGTAAATAGGGCAGTAAACAAGCGAATCGAGCTACGTATTATTTATTTATTTATTTTGCTAAACATCGTTCTAAGTATTAAGAGTTTAGAAATATTATTCATTTAATTTTATTTTAAATATGATCCAAGCTTGTGCTCATTACCAAATATTATTACATGTTCAAGCTTTATTCATTTTTTTGTCGGATAAGCTCGAGTTTATTCACAAGTTAATGGATTGATTAATTTATTATTTTCTCATATAGTAACATCATGACCAACTATTTTATCCATTCATAAATCTTTGGTGATTGTAGTTGAAAATTTATTATTTTGGTTAATTATTTTTGTAGGGACACAATTTTTAACGACCCAAGGATGACATTGGACTCGTATATAAAGGGCCCGAATAATATGATTTGTAGAGAGTGGGTTTGGAAAGGCTGGACCTTGGTCGTTGGGCAACGGTTTAGTCAAGATTTTCATGAAAGCCCATTCAAAGGTGGATTTGGCCTATAGGGCTAAGCCTTACACGGATGGGGTTTGAAAGGTTTATCTCCTCGGACTAAGTCCGAGGAGCGTCTCCTCTTCGCCATTCTTTTTTTTTTTTTATGGGTCTCCCCTCTCTTTTCTCAGCTCTCTCTCCCTTTTATACTAGTATTTCCTTCCCATTCTTCATCTACGTGTCCGTTTCTCCTTGTTCGGGGTGGTTACTTGTCTTATCAATCCTTACGTCAGAGTGGTTGGGAAAAGCTGGACAGCATGGTATGAGTATGGGTTTGTCAGGCGATGGGCTCCACATTAAGGCGTTGGCAGCTTTCTCCCTTGTGCTGCTCTTGTACTGAATTTGTCCTTTTCTTCAGGCTTTTTTGTGAGATGTTGGGCGTAAAGTCGTCCTCGGCCACATCCTTGGACCTTCAAGGAGCTTTCATTGCGCGTTCTTAGCTGTAGGGCTCCTCGGTCTGGGCTTTGGGCTTTTAATATAAAGTGGGCTGAGACCTCAGATTTCGGGCCCCACAATTTTCTTTTAAGAATTTATAAAAAAATTTATTTACCAACTTTTTATTATAAAAAATTATATATAATTTTTACTATGATTTTACTATTCATATTATCAATAACATACAAATAATAATTTGATATCGTATGAATGTATTTTCAAATTTACACAATATAATATAATCTCAAGTCTCTGTGAAGTATATTTTTAGACAATAATACATAAAAAAATGTTACATTATATAAACTTAAATCAAGATCAAGTCTCGTGTTCACAAGTATTATCATAAACACATTATTATATCTAAGCTTGACTTGTTTAATAGTAAAGCCTAAAGTACTTGGGCTTGAGCTTAAGTTGCTTATGAACTACTCTGCTCATTTATAGCCTTAATAGCAAGAAGAAATTCAAAGACACAAACCCACAAGAAAGGGAAACCAAACCAAAAATGAGTAATTCATTTATTCACTCAATGATTATACAATAGAATAGAGAAAAAAAATGAGATGATGAAGGAGAGAGAGATAGGACTATTTGTATCACCACGCACAAACACTTCTAAGGATATGAAGTTTTCTATATAAGATTAGGAAATTATACACTATTCAAATAATCAATTCACAAATCGGAATTGGGCTTAGAATGAGCGAGATGTTGTAAGCTTGCAGGGAAATTGCTCAAACACTAAGTTTGAAATTTTTTTACTAGATAGTGTCACAAAGTTTGACTTTAATTAGACCATAGTCAAATTAGGTTAAATTACATCGAATTAACATGAACTGGATCAACACCATTATAAACAGTATATGGAAAAAGTTTTAATTGGATGAGTTTCAAGTAAATAAATTAAAAAGGAGTCACTTGACCTCATAAACACATGAAAAAGGAAAATTTTGATCAAAACTAGTTTAGGTTGCTACATTTCCGTGCTTGTAACTTTTAATATCACTAGGATGGTTCAAGCATAGGCTTAATACTGTTAAAAAAAATTAGCATTGTAAACTTTCCAGTTACACCTAATTTGAGCCGAACTTAATTGAGTCATTGAAATTTCATATCAAAATTTTCTTATCAACTAATTAACTAACTTCCCGAGGCTGTAACATTTTGTTTCCTTGGGCCAACAATTGTATGCGTAGCTTGGTAATGGAGCTTATGGAGCTGAACTTTAGCTTGCTAAACCAATAAACCACACTTTGATCAAGCCCTTAATCATGTTTGGAAAAGCTCTATACATATAATCTATTCAAAATGCCTTACTGCTTAATTTTATAGTCCGTTTGGATTGAAAGAGAGGGAGAGGGAGAGGGAAGGGGAGTAGAGTAGAGTAGAGTAAATTAAGTGGAATTAGCCAAAAATTAGTTTATTTTCAGCCAATTTTATTTTCCTCCCTTCCACTCCCCCTCCCTCCCCTCTCAATCCAAACAAGCCCTTAATTTTCCAAGTGGCCGAATGGGTCTTTCATATGGTTGACCCAATAATATTTTTGACAAATTAATTAATCACATTAAATTGTTTTCTTTATTTCCTAATTGTGAGAAGATTGGATTAGTTCTCCTTGTATTATATTTTTGATTTTCTAGTGGTTTATTTGTACGTGTTATAACTTATAATACAATTTTCTTAGATGCTAAGATTTGGTCCCACAATACAATACGTTAATAAACTTTATGCATGACAGCAATCAATTTACACTAACACGAGTAAAAGGATTTGAAAAAGGAAAAAGAGAGAGTAGAAAACAAAAGTTCAATCAAAACAAAAGAAAGGAAAGTAAAAGTAGTAGTAGTAGTAGTAGAAGAATAAGAATAAGAAGAAGAAGAAGAAGAAGAAGAAGGAAAAGGCTCCCCCTTAAAGAATAAAGATCACAAGGCCGGGGTCAAATTTAACTTTGTACCACCTACCTAGTAAAGCAGGTATTGGTTGGTTAGAATCAGGCCAACGCATTACGAATTATGAAGCTACAAAAATGAGGCACTCATTGGATACAACAAGCTGCGAAGCACTATTACGTATACGTCATGCATGGGGGGCTTCTCATCAAACCTATACTTAACAACTAATAACTATTTAACTATCTTAATTTTGTACACGTCCCTTTACACAAACAACTACCCCTTTTTCCTAACCTCTATTGCCTTATAAAAATATTCACATCAATTGCAACCAATTTTATACCCATTTTTTTAACAATTTATTGTGATTGACATCTCTGAGTGATGAAAAAAAGTGATGAGCTTATATAAAATTGATAAATAATTAATCATAATTTACTATATAAAATAATTGTGAAAATGAGTATATGATAACTCATTGTATTACACTCAACCCATATTTTTTGCTCTCTTGAGTCAAAAGAAATTGCACATGCATATATAACTGTGATAAACTAATGCAATAATGTACTTTGTTTTGTATACTTCTGTTATGCGAGATTTACCAAAGTGCCCACGGAAGGAGTTGTTGTGATGGTGGTGTTAAGTTAAATTAATCAGCGTGCGTGTGTTTTACTCTTCCCAATCCCAGCTTTGAGCATGTTATGGGGGAGAAAACTAATTAGGGGTCATCATAATAACGACATTCTGCTTACCAAACAATATGCAAGTTCACATCAAAAAAAGAATTTATAAAAAAAAAAAAAAAAAAAAAAAAAGTTGAGTTCTATCATGTTTCAAGAGCACCACCAACACTAGTCTCAAAAGGCAAAAAAGAAAAGAAAAGAAAAGAAAAAGGTGAGTCCTTCTTTATTTTAATTAGGACGAAGGAAATTAAATAAGACACAAAACTAAAATAGGGAGATGATTTATCTTATCTTTTTTTTTTGGGGGGGGGGGGGGGGGGTGTATAATGTGGAAATTTAATCAACAGGATTACAGCTATAAACTTAGTCTCTTCTCTTGGAGTCTTCATGCTGCTAGCATTTCCACATGTGAGAGAGAGAGAGGATTTATAAAAATAAAAAAAAAATTAGAAGTTTAGATTTCCAAATAAAATATACATAGTTCCCTTTCAAGAATTAAGTTAATCCAACAAAATAGTTACCAACTAACACACACCTAAACCAACCCCCACCCCCTCCTAGAAAATTATCAGTTAAGAAATACCTAAACTTAATAGATGGATTCTTAATTTAAAACATTAATCGCCTTAAGTAGGGTTGCTAACTTGGCCACGGATCACCAGTACCTTGAGGTACCTTGTTCATCCACACGTCTCTTGGAAATTATTATTATTATTTTTTTAATTTTTGGAACAATCTTATTAATGATTTTGTTTAAATGCTTAATTATTGGGATTGGAAAATATATTTCTTTTAATTTTCTTTAATTTTCCTACTTATATGGTTATATTACTATTCTCAATTATTCGAATCAAAGAAGAGAAAAATATAAAGAAGAGAAAAAAAAAATGAAGTTTAAATATATTTACATTTTTTTTGGGAGAAAATCTACATGTTTGGTTGTTGATATAGTAAATAAAAATAAAAATAAATTAAAATTTTTTTTCTTTGTAGTTTAGCGAATAAAACATTATATTGAGTATGTCGATAGAGTCAAATTAAAATATCTATTTTTCATGTTAATTTTTTTTTTTTTTTTTGCAAATTTTTATATTTCTTTATCATCGTCATAGTCATCAATTCATCATTTTGTTATGAAAGATAATTACATATATATATATATATATATATATATATATATAATATTTTGTTTTTGGAATTAGGTGCTAGGTAGGATATGACAACATAAATTTTGTTTATATAAGAGAATTTAGGGTACCCTCTTGCTTTCCTGGAAATAGAATGTGTAAGATTCTTAAGGTTCAAAAGAATATTGAGTTATATTTGCATAGATGTTTGCATAAATGATTAAGTTGAAATGCATTTAAAAAATAATTAGTGTCTTTTCTTTTATATATATATATATATATATATTTTAACATTGAATATATTCTAATTTTATTTTCACATATTAATTTAGTCTTGAATCTTTATATAAATCTCATTCTTAAATGGTGATTTTTTTTGTTGTTGTTCATTCTTTGGCCTCCTTTTAAATGAAAGATTAATTCCGTCATTGGTGATTGCCATGCCAGGTTGCTCTCTCTTTCTCTCTATAAACCAGCCCCTCTAATAGGAAAAAGTATTTCATGAGACGGTTTTATGAAATTTCTCTTTTATAACATGGATTAATTCTTAGATACTCCGAAATATGGAGAATGATGCTCTATTTTTTTACATTTATGATGGGGTCTACTCATTAAAATATGAGAGAAGGGAGTATTATTTTTCCATATTTCGAGAGTACCTAATAATTTTCTCATAATATATGGGATACATTTTTATGAGTCTCACACATATTGTGAGAGATAAATCTTATAAAATTGCCTCTCCTCATAAGATAATTTGTGATCAAGTTAGAAGTGAGGAGGGGCAAGTACCCAAGAAATGTGGTTTTAACTGTCATCCCTGTCTAAAACATTGGTATCTTGGTTTTAATTGTCATCCCTATCTATCTAAAACATTCTGAAAGTTAGTGTAAATAATCTTATCAAGCTATTAATGAAAAATAAATAAAAGAAGCACGCAATAACATGACAAATACATAAATTTTAAAATTAAATAATAACATACTCCTATAAGAATTAGGGGATCGTTAATTATTGATTGCCCAATATTAAAAAAATTCTCTTTTACGACAATTGAGGTCGTAATTATTATTACTATTATTATTTTGACAAAATGTCGTAATTATAGAATGAGAAAAACGGTGAAATTTTGAGGCAGCGGGGTGGTAATAATAATATAAAGACAAAGTTGACTCGCAAAAGTGTCAATTAACTTTACGAGTTTACGGCGAACGAAAACAAAAAACAAAATCGGTGGAAGGGGCCTGAGTTGAAAAAAGAGGAACAGTGACGACAAAAGCGCGTTACCAGTGGCAGGTTCCACGACCCTTCTTTTTTACCACTACTAGTAAATAGTACTACTAAAATTCTTCTCCTTCTTCTTTCTCTGTTCTTTATTCTTTCGCTGCTTCTAAATACTACTTTTTTTTTTCTCTCTCTCTCTCTGAAACAAATTTTGAAAAAGACAGAGACAGAGTCAGAGGCACAATACAAATCCCTAAAAACATTACAAATCTCCAGGTCTTTTTTAATTACTAACTACTATTCCGAACCCATTAATTAATAAAATAATAACTAAATTCCAAAAAAGAAACAGAACTCATATATCTCAGTCTCAGAGTCTCTCAGATTCATCAATTTCAATTTCAAAAAAACAATACACGATTTGCTCTCTGATTCCCTCGGCGCATGGACGGTTCTTATTCATCTCCATCGATCTCAACGGTCAGATTTCCTCCTCCCCTCTCTCTCTCACTTATTCTCATGCACCACTCTCTCTCTCTTCATCAATTACACCACAAAAAAATTAATTACTCACTGCACACATGGATATCAGCACCATCATCATCTTTGTTCTGCTCAACTCTACTTGCTAGGGTTTATATTTAGTACTATAATTTTAATTTATTCCTTAAAAGCAATTTGGTTACAATGCCTTTGTGCAAACAGGGCTGGGCATTATGAGTTGTAATCGCAACAACAAACTCGACTCGTCGTTGTCGTCTCCGCGTTTTAATTACCATGGGCTGCGGACCCTCCAAGGTTGACGACCTGCCGTTGGTCACTCTCTGCAAGGAACGGAGGGACTTCATCAAAACGGCGTCGCATCACCGCTATGCCCTCGCGGCTTCGCACGTGGCCTACTTCCAGTCACTCAAGAACATCGGCGACGCCTTGCGTCAATTCGTCGACGAAGAGCTCGTCATCGGCACCGACTCTCCCGGTTCTCCCGTCCTCACATTGCCCTCCGACCAAGGCAAGAAGAAAAAGTCCAAAAAACTAAACGACTCGTCGTCGACTTCGATTTCTCTCAGCCACAGTCCCAAAGACGACGACGACGACGACGACGACGACATTGACATTGACATTCACGATTCGCATTTACACTTATCGTCGGATTCGGATCAGGATTCCGGGTCGGGTCATATCCACATTCACGATCACACTAGCCCAGAAGAAGAACAAGAACAACAGCAGCAACCTGGTTTTTATTACTCACCTCCTCCCACGAATTATTGGGCTCCGCCTGAAGATTATCAGTACCCGTATCCTGCTGCTGCTCCGAATTGGGGTCCGACCGGGTCGACTTCTTATGCGTATTACATGAAAAGCTCTGCCCCGCAAGTACAGTCTGTGGTGATGGAGGACCCGGAGAGATACCCGGTGTCAAATGGGCAATTTTCCGATTCGGGTTACGGGTATTCGGGTTACGGGAATAATGGGTTTTTCGGGTTTTCGATGGGTGGTTCGCCGGCGAATGATCCTCGGAATAATCGGGATCAGCAACCGAGTAAGCCGGCTCCTCCGCCTTCGCCGCCGAGGGTTTCCACTTGGGATTTTCTCAACGTGTTTGATAGTTATGATAATAGTGGTTACCCGGCTTATTATCCACAGGCCCGGTTCGGATTCGGGTCGTCCACGAGTAGTCCGGACTCGAAGGAAGTGAGGGCAAGAGAGGGGATTCCTGATTTGGAAGATGAAATGGAGCCAGAAGTAGTTAAGGAAGTTCATAAGGAGAGGAAGAAGATGAAAGAGGAAGTTAATATGAATAATAGGAATGTGAATTTGAACAATAAGAATAATAGGAATAAGAATAGGAATGTGAATGTGAATGCTGGTGAAGGAACTTCAAGGGGTGTGCCATTGCCATCACATGTTGGTTCAGGAAGCTCAAGCACAATACCATTACATAGTAGTGGTGATAGTTCACTACACTCGAGCTCGGCCCAAGGAAAAGATGTAAAGAGTAGTAGTCCTGACACAATCGTGTCGATATCATCCGAACCCGAGTCTTCGGTAAAGAAAGGAGTGAGATTTGGTGTTGATGAAGCGTCCCCAATAGATGCAGGGTCTTCCAAGATAAGTAGCTTGACCACATTGTCGAACCATGGCTCGAGGGACCTTCGGGAAGTTGTGAGGGAAATCAGGGATGAATTTGAGACTGCCTCTAGTTATGGGAAAGAGGTTGCCCTGTTGCTTGAGGCGGGCAAGCTGCCTTACCAGACTAAAGGCACTGCACTTAAAGGTATTCTAATAGCTTATCATATATTTCTTGATTGAGTGTTCAATAGTTTTGTGTGTGTAATTAGTAATTACATTCACTCTACAGCATTTTTGGTTTCTGTTGGTGGGAATGTCGTTTATAAGTTGCTCTTCAAATGCACTATGTTAGCTTTCAATATTTGTTGAGAGAGTTTATTTAGATGCTCTATTATACTAGTGATCACAAATTCAAGTAGGTTGGAAAAACTTTTTCGTCTCTGCACTGCACCTTGTGGTGCTGCACGGGCAAGATCATGTAAGTAGGTCAAAGAAAATGGCTCATTCTCCTGAGTAGAAATAATGTAAATCGAAATTTTGTAAAAAAAAAAAAAAAATCCACATGTTTGGTATTTGGCTCCAAAATATTTGAAACACCTTCCTAAAAGCTATTTACATAGAGTAGTTGCTTATGTTTGTTGCATTTTATTTTTAATTCAATTTCTGGTACAGTATTGCTAATGGTTTAGCCGCTTATAAATTAAATAATCTTCTTAATTTTACTAACACTAGAGCCTTGGCCCAGACTATCATTTAGTTGAGACTGGTTTGCCATTTTTGACCCAGTTCTACACACCAGTTCATCTAAATTAAATTTGATAGCAGTAGGGGCTTAAGATGAATGAGTCACTGGAGGATTTTAATTGCAAATCAATTTGGGAAGCAGATTGAATCATTCACTATATCAAGTAGAATAAGATTAGACATGCACAATTGACCAAAATACATTCGTCTGCTGAGCACTGAATATATTCGATGAAAACATCATTTGTATGGGTCTTCTTCCTGTTTTCCTGACCCCATAATATAGGTGGATTGTCGTGTAAGCAACTATCTAAATCTTTTTTTTTTTTTTAAATGAAAGGAAATAAGATAAGGTTTTTCAGATTATAATTCCCTGACAATGAGATTTTCATCAAGAGTACTCATTTATAAGATGCGGGAAGACAAGACCGCCACTGTACAACATTCTCACATAAGTTGAATCATTAAGCATGAATGTTATGTGAATATTAGTATTTTTTAGGAAGTCAATACCATATTTGTTTCATGGTTTTTGTGGGCTAATGCCTATCATATTCAAAGTTTGAGTTCTCTTGGGTGATGAGGTTTAATTGTTAGCTCCTGAAACTTGTGTCTTTATGCAGTGATCTTTTCTAGGATCTGCTATCTGGTAGCACCATCCATGTTTTCTTCACAACCTCCGACCAGATCATCAGTAAGAATATCTAAAAGGACTATGAAAATGGCGAAAGCATACTTTGGGGAATCTGTGAAGGACTTCAACATGAAGCCTGGAAACCTTTCATCAACTTTGGATAAACTTTATGCCTGGGAGAAGAAGCTATATAAGGAAGTTAAGGTATGGGTGCATTAAAATATACATTGAGGCTTTCACCTGTTAAAAGTCTGTAGAACAGTTTGCTTTTTGGAGACCTTGTGTATCCTAGTTGTTTGAAGGTGGATATATCAAATTCTGATATTTTTACTTCCTTCCACTATCTTCTCTTTATTATTCAATTTAGTTAAGGATGGTGGGTTAATTTAGGCTTTGAGATTGGGTTTTATTCCTTTATAGATGCATTCCTATAGCACTTGTAGAAGGAATTTCAAGTTCATGCACATGACCACATGCACACACACACAAAATACACTGATAGTATGATGGGCTTTTGTGATGTTTAAATTTCTTGAGCAATTCATGAGATTTTCAATATTTTGATACTATTCTTAAGCCGCTATGCATTGAAACAGTCCCCTTCTTCCTTTTTTATTTATTTTAATAATAAGTAAAGAATGCAAACATTCCTCTCAAATGGTAATACTTTTAAAGGAAATTGTATCTGGTACAAATATCTCTTCTACCCCAATAAGAGTCCACAATATCAGAGATTCAGGGATGATGCCAAATGCTTCTTGATCGTTACCGCATAGGTTCATTAGCAACCTTTACTGGCATTGATCTAAAATGATGAAGTCTATCATTCAAAATTTTCTTAACTGATCTTTATCAGTTTTCATGGTTTGTTAATCATCTACTCTACCTTGTGAAATTTGTTCTCTCATTCTCTAACTCAGACACAAGCGCACAAAAAGCCCACTCAGACACTACCTATTCCACCTAGCCCTTTCCTGCCCTTATGTATGTATGTATGTATGTAGTTATTATGTGGTACTGGTCATTGGTTTCAAAATTTGAAATCATCAATTTGTTTCTTTAGCTCATTTTCACGTCTTTTCTTTGTTTTTTTAATAGCACCATTTGTTCATGTTGCACTTGAGCGTGATTTTGATTACACACTGAAGAAGATATTGTTCTGAGTTTAGGATTTTTCACGCATGTTTATGTGTGTTGCTAAGCTTAAAAACAGTCTGGCCACAATGGTTAGGGAAACTTCTTCAATTTCCTGGCAAATGTATATTTTTCACATACTCACTCTGTCTTGAGTGGCTCAATCTGCATTTTTCCCTGTCCCACAATGATTAATTTCTCACATTACCCTTTGTTATATATGAATATATGTGCCTCAATCTGTGTGTTGATTGCTTCTAAAAGGATTTAAATGTTAGTTTTTCCTTAAAAGTTGTGCATTTGGAAACTGAGCCACTCATTATGGAACAGGAGTATTTGTTCTGGGTTGTTCCTTTTCAGAGTTCATATTCATGTTCTTTTGTAGAGCTTTTTGGATGTATGACTCAAAAAATCCTACACTAGATTTTATATCAATGCATTTGTACAACAACATTTTTGGGTAAACGTATGTCATATTTGCGTTCAAGTGATTGTTTCTCACTGGTTTAGAATAGTTTAAAATCTATTCCAGATCTGAGGATATTATAATTATGTAATGTCAAGTAAGTCCTTTTAAAAAAAAAAAAAAAAAAAAAAAAAAAAAAACTGAGAGATGTCAAGTATGACCTGGACATTTCAAGGCTTCAATGATTCTTTAATTTATATTAAGGATCCATGCACTTTAAATATTTGTTCTTGCTCTATAACTTTATAACATGTTTTATTATTTGCTCTAATTCTAGGATGAAGAAAGGCTGCGGGTCACTTACGAAAAAAAGTGCAAGAGACTAAAATTTCTAGATGACCGAGGAGCAGAGACCGGTAAGATTGATGCTGCTCAGGCTTCAATAAGAAAGTTGCTGACAAAAATCAATGTTTGTATAAGAGCTGTTGATGCTATCTCAACCAGAATAAATAAGTTGAGAGATGAAGAACTCCAGCCCCAACTCACTCAATTGATTCATGGGTATGAAATTGCTTTCCCTTTTGGTCTAGTTAATGGTTATCATTTTGGTGCTTGGTTAGTACTTCTTGCATGGATACACAATAATGGAAAAGTTGTGAAAGGGTATTCCTATACATGTCTGGCCTGTGTGCATATCTTCAGAAGATAATCTTCTCACACTCATCTCCTTTTTTATTTCTTTTTCCTAAATTTTATAGAGAATATAGCTCAGAATGGTTTTTTGGAAATCTTACTTTTAAAAGGGGGGCTAAACTTGTTATACACTAATAGTTAGGGGTTTGTGGTGATTATCATACTGACAAAATGATCTTCCTATTTTTATTACATTCTAAAATGTTTTGTTTCCATACCCTGATGAAGTCTTGACTAACTGAAGTTTTTACTGAGATCTCATTTGAATATGTATTTACCTCTCACCAGCTGGGAATTGGTTGGTTATTTTTGAAAACTATTAATGACTTGCTGGTGAGTGGTGATGCATATGTCAAAGGCTTGCAAATCATTTACATGCCCTCGGTTTCTAGGTGGGGATTTTGTAGAAAAGATGGAAAGATTAAAAGATTATCCACTATTTTGTGGGAAGTGACAAGCAATTGAACTTTATTTGTATGCTACTTTGCTTTCATTTGATATGATTAGTAGCCTTTTTTATTTGCAGATTGATAAAAATGTGGAAGTCCATGCTTAAGTGCCACCAGAAACAGTTCCAAGCTATCATGGAGAGCAAAGTTCGCTCTCTTAAAGCGAACACAAGCTCCCGCAGAGATTCAGGTTTGAAAGCTACTCTTGAACTTGAAATGGAGCTTCTGAATTGGTGCTCCCGCTTTAACAATTGGATTAACACCCAGAAATCTTATGTCAAGTCCTTAAATGGGTGGCTTTTAAGGTGCCTTAACCAAGAACAAGAAGAAACACCTGATGGACCTGCCCCTTTTTCCCCAGGCCGAATTGGAGCTCCTCCAGTTTTCATAATTTGCAATGATTGGTACCAGGCAATGGAAGGAATTTCAGAAAGAAAAGTGGCAAATTCCATGCATGGATTTGCCGTAAGCTTACGCCAGTTATGGGAAAGGCAAAATGAGGAGCAACGCCAGAAGATTGAAGCAGAATTTCTCTCAAAAGATTTTGAGAAACAGCTTAGAACCTTACGCATGGAGACAGGGAAGATGGAGCTTGACCATGACACAGTGTCGGATAAAACTGCTGTGTCAAAGGTTCCTTCCGAAAGTGGCATTTCACCTTTGGATGATTTAAAGGTGGATTTGGATTCGATGAGGAAAAGACTTTATGAAGAGAGAGCCAAGCATAAGGAAACCGTTAGATGGGTTCACGATGCAGCTTCTACTAGTGTAAAAACAGGTTTGGTTCCAATTTTTGAGGCTTTGGAGAATTTCACTTCGGAGGCTTTGAAAGCTCATGAGCAGGTCAGACTTCCAAATGCTGGTGGTTCTTAAGGCAATGTGTACCTCTATGTATTGCCTTCAGACAGAGAAGTTGGGTCCTAATTGGAAGTGAGTCCGGCCTCTTTATGTACAGTTGTTGCCATGAAATCATGCACGTTTAGAATGGTTAGGTTGTCACAGAGAGAGAGAGAGAGAGAGAGAGAGAGAGAGAGAGAGAGAGAGGTGTTATACAACTGAACGTTAGGCACAGTAGGAAGCAACTTTGAGAACATGCTGAAAAGTGGGGGCTTGTAGAATTGGTAACAATATGAAATGGTTGGTAGAAAAAAAGTTTGTGTGGTGGATCCTTGGAAATGCTTCGAACATGTTACTCATGTTGAATTTTGGTTCTGCAATAACCCCTAAATAGATAGGTAGGAATTTTGTACAGAAATTTATTTATTGGTTGATTGGTTATCGGTGGCTGTATTGATTGTTTTTGGAATGTCTAGGAGGAGGTTATCAATTAGGTTTACTGGATAAAAGTATTGAATGATCTGTCTCGTAATGAATATAATCTCATTTTGAATTATCTATCTTATAATGAAATGGAAGTCTGTTTTCTCATTACCAATTGATTACCATGTTTCTTCTACTTTGCTGGCTGATCCTCATTTTTCTTTGGGGAAATTTCTAGGTCATTATTAAAATTTAGTTGATTGTTCTGCCCCAAATCTTGGGGCATCTGGTTCTGTTTTAGTGTTTTGGCTGTCAAAAATTCATGGTTTTAGTTTGGTGGTGGGATTTAAAAAAAATAAAAAATTTAATTAATTTTTTTTGAGTTCAAGCGGTAGATGATCTTGATATAATGAAAATCTGTATGTAAAATGTTTTGAAGGCATGGAGGGCTTAACTCTAACCAAATCAGAGGGCCCTCAATGACTTGAGCATGCTTAGCTAAAGCATCAGAAGCAACATTACAAGATGTACTAATCCTAAACAATGACACTTCTAGAAAGTTATCCATCATGCCTTCGATATCCTCAAACTAGGATCTTTACAATCAATCTCCACCTTCCAAAATCTTGCTTCAAAGCAGAAAATAAATGCTTTGTGTAGGACCAAAAAATGGAGGAGATTTGGGTGAGGTGGTGTATTCATAATGTTACAATACGCAGCCAACACCACTCTCCACTCCTTCACAATCTCAGACCACAACACCCAATATCCATTGATGTTCGTTCATGAGTCTCACCCCTGCAAAATTAAGCTTGGCCATGTCTTGTGTGGTGAGGGTGTCCAGACAGCTCATTTCTGGAGATGAGAATTGCAGTCGAACATCAGCACATAAATCTTGAAATGAAACTGGATTTGTGTTCAGCTTTGCTAGCGACAATTGGCACTCTGCCCGGACAGCTCTTGCAATTGGACAATCCCACAAATACAATGAAGACTCGATCTTCCAGGCATAACTCACATGTGATGGATGATATGTTTCCTTTCTTAAACAGTGCTCTTCGAGATGGAAACCATCTATCAGATTTAATTGTCACACTCTCACCATTCCTAATCCTCCACCTTTATCCCATGTTAATTACCTCCTTGCCTAGACCAATACTTCACCAAATATATGAAGAGGTTCTTGGGACTGGAGCATCTATAAATGTGGAATTAGGAAAATACTTAGCCTTATAAACTCGAAATACCAAAGAGTGAGTATTGTGAAGCAACCTAAACCCTTTTTTCACCAATAACCCATCCCACCAAGACATTTTTTTTCCTATTTAGCTTATCCCATCTTAGCCAATGAATTTTCTTCTCCTTCTCCCGTCTCCCCCACCAAAATCTAATAATCATTGCTTGTATCTTTGTGCACATCCCATTTGGAATTTTGAAGCAGTTCATAGCATAATTAGGGAATAGCTAAGGCTACTACGTTAACTAAAACCTCTCTGCCAGCTTGTAAGAGGAGCTTTCCTTTCCATTCTTGAATTTTCTTCCAGATGTGGGTTTTAATATCCTCAAAAACATGTCTTTTATTCTGTCCAATTAAAGATGTTAACCCCAAAAATTTCCCAAAATTTGTCATTGTAGATGCCCCCAACAAACTTGGTAACCTCCATCCTCATCGATGGCACAATATTGTGGCTACAGAAGAGATTGGATTTCTTATAGTTGAGCTTCTAACTCGATGCTTGTTCACAAATACTCAAAATATCCCTTACCACACAACAATTCTCTATATTGGTTTTGCATAAAGCAAACTATCATCATCAAACAATAAATGAATAATATGTGTTCTCCCTCTGATGTGTCATTGATGTGATATATATTACGATAATGTGACATTAATATTTTTGATTTATTTTATTTTTTCTAATATTACCATAATTAAAAATTACAAAATATATCACATCATCTTCTTAAACAATGTAATGTTGTATTTTTTATATTGAGATTACATTAATGTAAAATTACAATAATGTAATATTACAATGTAATATAACATCACGACGAACCAAATGCTCCCTAAATGAGTTGATTCATTTTAGCATCCCTATTTAATGAATAAATGCCCTCAACACAAGAGAAAATGGTAAGGCACTAGTCCCCTACTCGGTCTCGCATAGCCATGGGGTTTGCCATTAATCACAACTGAATAGCAAATTGTCCTTAAGCACTCCATCACTAATGCAATCAAACTAATCATTTCATACAAAACTAAATAGAAAACTATTTAAAAGATTAGCTTGGTTTATTTCGGACTTTGGAACTCAATTTATTTATTTTTTTGTTAGATTAGTTTGGTAGTTTGAGACTTAGTTTTAGTGAAATTGAAATACTAGTTAAATTGTAAATTGTAATCAATCATTTGAATAATATATTTAAATAGTTGAATGAAAAATCCAATTTATTTTTTTGTTATGTTTAATAAAATGACCTTTACTCATTTAGTCATTTATACATATTTGGATTAGGTTGGTTTTAGAATTATTGAAAGTTGGGTGTGAGATCTCTCAACCTAAAAATATCGAAATGAATTGAAAAGTAACTAAAATTCAACTCAAACAGAGCCCTATCACTCTCCTACCTTACTATAAGGATGTTAATGAGGTAGAGTGAGATCAGTTCATGAGTGTCCACCCCTGCCCCACACATTAGTGCATGTTGCCCTACCCCACGGGACCCCACCCCACATCTATTACAATCATATTAAATTATGCTTAAAATTACAATTAAATTGATCACATCAAATTAAACTAATTTTTACTAAGAAACTCAATAATATATATTGTGGGGCCTAATAATTTATAGGCCAGGCCCATTTGCTCGTGGGGAGTCCAACGGCCCAAGCCGAGGAGGACTATGACCCAAGTTCAATAATATAAAGCATAAGATAGCCTTGGGATACAGCTAGGGACAATTCAGTCCTCGGCAGACCCAAAGTCCCACCAGAAGGAGGGGCAATAACGGTATAGGGCCAACTTGAAAGAAAATCTAAAATATCCAGGGAAAGCTACCTTTACTGCCATTCAATACTCTGCACCTGACAGAGCAGTATTTTTCGGCTTTTACAACCACCCCCAGCGACTTTGGGTATGGGCTGATGAGACAAGTATCAGACTTGGAAAGGTTGGCCCTACACGTGGACGAAGGACAGTGAACGCAGGCTAGTATAAAAAGAAACGAAAGTAATTTCTGATAGAGGTTGGGAAAAATGGCCAAAAACTAGAGCCTCCCAGCCCACCTCCAGGAGAAAGACTCCAGGGGTGAAGACAACTTAACCATGTATGAACACCACGAAAAACCCACCGCCTGGTGACCAAGGCTTAGCCTTTCAAACCCACGCTCTACAAATGATATTGTTTGGGCCTTTTTACGTGTGAACCCAACACCGTTACGGTTCGTTACGAATCGTGTCCTTACAATTGGCGCCGTCTGTGGGAAAGGCTTGTGTGTTGGCGTAGGCGGTAGGTCGAGAGAGTTCCTTTGTCATTTCTAGCAACTGGTTATAGAGTTTTAGTGTAAAGTTCCGCTAGGGGCTATGCTTCTTGACTAGGGGCTATGCTTGGTAGCGTTAATCGCACGGATAATTCTAGAGGCTTGGACGAGGAGTTAACTCCCCTAAAGCCAAGGTCCCACGCAAAGAGAAAACTGAGTTTTGGACAGAACCAAGGCATTGCATGGTCCTCGGACTCAAGCCTATGTGGAAACCAACTACTTGGATGAGAAAACTGGGTTTTGGACAGAACCAAGGCATTTCATGGTCCTCGGACTCAAGCCTATGGGGAAACCAACTACTTGGATGAGCAAACTGAGTTTTGGACAGAATCAAGGCATTGCATGGTTCTCGGACTCAAGCCTATGGTGAAACCAACTACTTGGATGAGCAAACTGAGTTTTGGACAGAACCAAGGCATTGCATGGTCCTCGGACTCAAGCCTATGGGGAAACCAACTACTTGGATGAGAAAACTGGGTTTTGGACAGAACCAAGGCATTGCATGGTCCTCGGACTCAAGCCTATGGGGAAACCAACTACTTGGATGAGCAAACTGAGTTTTGGACAGAACCAAGGCATTGCATGGTCCTCAGACTCAAGCCTATGGGGAAACCAACTACTTGGATGAGCAAACTGAATTTTGGACAAAACCAAGGCATTGCATGGTCTTCGGACTTAAGTCTATAGGGAAACCAATTACTTGGATGAGAAAAATGGGTTTTGGACAGAACCAAGGCATTGCATGGTCCTCGGACTCAAGCTTATGGGGAAACCAACTACTTGAATGAGAAAACTGGGTTCTGGACAGAACCAAGGCATTGTATGGTCCTCGGACTCAAGCCTATGGGGAAACCAACTACTTGGATAAGAAAAAGATTGAATTTCGTAAGGTCGGCTACTTAATGAAAATTCTAAATTACTCAATCCTCGGCTCAAATACTGTAAAAGGTTAATGCCAATAGGAGTGTTAAGAAGATGGTGAAACGCCCCACTATTCAGCAGCCTAGGGGGGCTGTTCATTTTGCGGGTGATATATCTTCGGATGGTTACTTCTTACACCGCATCGAGCATTCAGTTATCATATCGGCTAGTTTCGGGGTAAGTATCGTTTTTCACAGGTCGGCATTGTTGTGCCAAACAACTCTATTAAAGTTATGGTGATATCTCTTTCTTAGCAAGTATTTTGGCCCTAGGTGTCATTGATTCAAATGCTATATTACTGTGCCGAACAGCACTTGCAAATACATAATAGCGCCTTTCTCTTTGATAAGGGATTATGACCCCAAGTATTGTACTCTAAGGTCGGCGGTATTGTGCCAGGCCGACTCAGTAGACCCATCATAATGTCCTTTCTTTTCCTGCCTAATGGGAGTTTCAGCCCTAATTACCATTTGTTTGATTCAGTATTATTAAGCCGGATTGTTTTTATTAACACAGAGCAAGATCTTTCTATTAACTGGGACTTTGATCCTAGACGTCGGTCACGGTTTAAAAATAAAAAGAATTCACAAAGATTGTATGTCTATTCATTGCATTATCATTTCGGAAATATAGAGATAGAACATGTGAAGTAAAGTGATAACAATTTTTATTAATATAAAGATGTATTACAATGTACAAAGAGGGGCTTAAATAAGCCTATACAAAAGGTGGATTGCCAAAACAATAATAATAAAAAAAAACAACAGCAATACAGATAAGTAAATAGTCAGATGTCTTTTTAAACTCGTCTCCGAAGTCCTTCCAAACTCTGCCTCAGTGGCGCCCATATTAAGAGAAGGACCTTCTTCAGAAGAAGATGGAGGAGATGAATGAAGAAGATGGGGGAGATGAATGAAGAAGATGGAGGAGATGAATGAAGAAGATGGGGGAGATGAATGAAAAGAAGGAGGAGAAGAAGAGGGAAGAGATGAAAAGAAAGAAAAAGGAGCAAAAGAGGGAGAAGGAAAAGCACCAGGATGGATCTGGTGGTGGAAAGAAAAAGAAAGAGAGGCAAAAGGAGGCACCAGTGAACAAAGAGAGGAAGAAGTAGGGGCACTTAGTCCCTGCCTCAGTCCTGACTCCTAACACACTGGTGCCATGTTAGATATGCTCGTGAGAGAGCGGTTGGTACTGATAATGCGTGTCCTCGGCTCAGTCACGCCGAAGGTTTGACGTGACGAGCCCCTGCTTCGGATTTTGGCTGAAAGGAAGGTGAGACAGATTTTGAGTCTTCGCCATCCCCGCCCTGACCGAACCATTACGAGCTTTATTGGAACGTGGTGTTTACGGGGGGGGGGGGGGTATGGTTCCTTCATTATTCGTTGTTATGGTGAGCGTATTATGATTTAGTGTATAACTAGTGGGTAAAGTAAACGCTAAAGAGGCTAAGGAAATCAGATCTCAAAAGGATAAAAAGGGTCTCTGTACGAGAGCGATAGCCTCCTACTTGTCTTCTTATAGGAAGGGCAAAACGGAAGGTATTAAATTCGTCCAGGTTTCCAAGAGAATCTGTAAACAAAGATGTATCCGTTCTACTTCCTCACCTCATCAAACAAACCGTCGAATTTAAATAGTCTCGTAAATAGAAGTTATTAAAAGCGCGTTTTGGATAACCAAACGGCGAGAACGCGTTAGGAGTAAAATCAAAAGAATGTCTCGTAGACCGGTACATTTTCTGGACAGATGGAGAACCGCTAGCATTAGTGAAAGGCCGAATTAAATGAGCCATAATAAAGGCTCGGTATTACCAAAACCCCCATTTCCAACCAAGAGGTCGGACAGCAGGGTTTTGAGGGGCTATTGTGGGGCCTAATAATTTATGGACCAGGCCCATTTGCTCGTGGGGAGTCCAACGGCCCAAGTCGAGGAGGACTATGGCCCAAGTTCAATAATATAAAGCACAAGATAGCCTTGGGATACAGTCAGGGACAATTCAGTCCTCGGCAGACCCAAAGTCCCACCGAAAGGAGGGGCAATAACGGTATAGGGCCAACTTGAAAGAAAATCTAAAATATCCAGGGAAAGCTACCTTTACTGTCATTCAATACTCTGCACCTGACAGAGCAGTATTCTTCGGCTTTTACAACCACCCCCAACGACTTTGGGTATGGGCTGATGGGACAAGTATCAGACTTGGAAAGGTTGACCCTACACGTGGACGAAGGACAGTGAACGCAGGCTAGTATAAAAAGAAACGAAAGTAATTTCTGATAGGGGCTGGGAAAAATGGCCAAAAACCAGAGCCTCCCAGCCCACCTCCAGGAGAAAGACTCCAGGGGTGAAGACAACTTAACCATGTATGAACACCACGAAAAACCCACCGCCTGGTGACCAAGGCCTAGCCTTTCAAACCCACGCTTTACAAATGATATTGTTTGGGTCTTTTTACGTGCGAACCCAACACCGTTACGGTTCGTTACGAATCGTGTCCTTACATATATCAAAGTATTTAACAAGACAATAATTTTTTTTTTTTGAATATCCAAGCATTTTACTACTTAATAATATTGGCTAATACTGAGTTAGTTTTTTTTTTTTTTTTGGAAATATAAATAAAAATAAATGATATTTTTGTAAATATATGCCTTAGGATATGGGGCAAAAATCTCACTCCATTTTGCCCCACCACCTTTGTGGGGCAAGAAAAATCCACATGGAACGGGTTGAATACTAAGAAGTTAGAATGAATACTTGTGGATGAAATCAAAATGTTTGATGACCTTAGCTCCATTTTAAGACTATCCCATGATTTATATATATATATATATATATATATATATATATAATTTCAAATTCTCTTCTAATTTATGCATTGTGAATCTAAGTGATGTGCAATTAAACTAGTTGTGTAAGTGAATTCGGTTTTTTTAAAAAAATAGTAATGAAAAAATGTATTAAATTAAATTGTATGCAAATAAATAAAATATTTTATTAAAAAGCTTGAAATTATATTAGTAATTGGCAAATCACTTTGAAAATTTTAGTAGTGTTTAAATCTTCACCAACACTTAAACTTGAACCCAACATGTAAAATCAAGTATGCAACACAGCGTTTCTCTGTCACTTGTGAAAGTTAGGGCTCCTAACTTCTCCTAGGCTATAGAATTTTTTGTCCCTTCTTCTTGAATGCTAGCTTGTCCCTTTAGTAAACTTTTATTTGCTTTAGGCTTGTGGGGTTTGGGAAACACTGTCATTTTGTCACTTGTCTTTCTGATGGAAGAAATCATGGAGGGTTGGGGTCGTTTATCCCTACAAGGTCCAAAGGAAGATGGTTTCAGATTACGCTCTGAGATGGGATTTGAGGAGTTCATTTTGGCTACTAAATTCTTTACCAAGTGAGTTTTAAACACTGATGCTATTGCACGAAATTTTTCACAGCTTTGGCGTTTACGCAATGGTTTTAAGATTAAGGATTTGGGAAACTACATTATACTATTTATCTTTGATAATAAACTTGAATCAAATAGGGTCTTAACCAGCCAACCCTGGAGTTTTGATAAACATTTGGTGGCTATCCAACGTTATGAAAGAAGTTCACATACGCAAGATTTATGTTCTGAAAGAGTTCTTTTTTGGGTCCAAGTGTATGATATTCCTATACGGTTTATGAATAAGGTGGTTGCTGAAGGCATTTGCTCAGGTATTGGGGAGGTTTGTCTTTCTGATCCTTCTGAGATGGAGGGAGGGAATTTCATGAGGGTCCGAGTTGTAATTGATATCTCCAAACCCCTCATGCGTGGTTGAAAAATAACTCTTGAGGATGGTTTTGTTGGTTTGGGTTTCTTTTAAATTCGAGAGGTTACGCAACATTTGTTACTGGTGTGGAAGTTTGACACACGGGGACAAAGATTGTGATTTGTGGTTGGATAGCGAAGGTACATTATCTGTTGAAGATCATCAATATGGAGCATGGATGCTTGCTCCTTTGTTTAGTCCGGCAAAGAAAGCTACTGTGATTGTTCCTGGTTTTTATGCCAATAGAAGTCTATCTCAGAAGCAAACCCCTGGTGGCGGTGGTAAGCCAGCTAAAGCGCAAAAACCACTAGAAAAATAAACACCTCCAGCTGCCCCTCTACATAAGGTAAGTCCTGGACCTTCGTCTGTTTTTAATGCTGATGCTATTTTGGTGGAAGATTCTAGGGATTGTGAAGATTTTCCTCCGGGATTTGAGGGTCAACAACTTGAAAAAGGAAGTTTTGCTAAGCAATTAAAAGAGATTAATGATGAGTTGTCAAGATTTGATGATATGGAAGGGATTGATACAAATCAGGAGGTCTTACCGTTTAAGGAGTCTTGCTCTGCGAATATTCTGGATTTCTCTAATACTCACGTTTTTGCTCCTCCCAATATTTCAGCAAACCATGGTTTTTCCCCCACTGAAAAAGGTACCTGGTCAGTTGAAAATTCATTAAAAGATATTACAAATTAGAAGGGAGCTCCTAGCCAGGTCATACATTCATCTGGAACTAAGTAGATATGTATTACTCGGCCTGATTCAGGAAGTATTGAAGCTGTGGGAATTCTTATAGGTAACAAAAGGTTTCAACATCAATTTCAAGATCACTGTGGTATACCTAAGAAAACAAAATTGGTTTCCCAAGGTGATAACAAAAACAATATTAGATTCGCGGAGGCTGGTTTCTAGCCCCGCCAGGAACCATGAATCTCTTATGTTGGAATTGCCGGGGGTTTGGGAACTAGCAAACAGTTCAAGAGCTCGGAAATTTAGTTTGGGCACAAGATCCTATAGTTGTGTTTTTAACTGAGACATGGCTGGATAAAGCTAGGCTAGTTGGTATTCGTGATTCTCTTTAATTTGGTCATCATCATGGTGTGTCAAAAATAACGCGTGGTGGTGGTTTGGCCCTATTTTGGAAGGACTTTGATTTACATGTTGAATCTTCCTCACAAAATCATATCGATGCTTTGATTGATAAAGGAAAAGATAATGTTTGGCGTTTTACAGGCTTCTATGGAGTGCCTGAAACTCATCTCAGATTTGAGTCGTGGGATCTGTTACGTAGCTTACATAGGCAGTTTGCAGTACCATGGCTATATGCAGGCAACTTTAATGAGCTCCTCAAGTCTCATGAAAAATTGGGGGGTTGCTTACGACCCTATGGTCAGATGGAAAGATTTCGGGAAGCTCTTGATGAATGTGGTTTGTTAGATTTGGGATTTGTTAGTAACAAATTTACTTGGTCGAAAAATTATCCAAATGGAGGGATAGTGTGGGAACGGTTGGACAGGGTTGTGAGCACGGTGGAGTGGTTCGACTGTTTTCCGGTAACAAAGGTCCACACATTGGCATGTACTTCTTCAGATCACAATCCACACATTGGCATGTAACAAATTTATTGAAAAGACTTAGACACCTTGGCGATTTAAGCAGTTGTGGCTGTCATGAGATAGTAGAAAGGGTTTTGAGGATGGCATCTTCGGATTCACTTATGGCAGATGTGATGTCAAAAATTGAAGCTTGTCAAAGGCAGCTAACACAGTGGAGTAAAAATTCAGTTTGTAATGTGTCTAAGACGTTGAAGGAGAAGACTCATTTGTTGAAGAATGTCGAAGCAGCAGTAGCTAAAGGGCAGCAGTAGCTAAAGGTAAAAACATTTTATTTTTACCTCAATCTAAAATCTGAGATCGGTGATTTGCTTCAGCTAGAGGAAAAGATATGGCAGCAGAGGAGCCATGATCATTGGATGGTTTCAGGGGATAGAAACTCAAAATACTTTCACAATCGGGCTTCTCAATGTTTTCGAAGAAATAAAATCTTTGAACTTCAAAATTTGGATGGAGTTTTAGTTTCAGGAGATGATAATGTTGCTGCCGTGGTGGTTGATTATTATTCAAAGCTCTTCACCACCACTGACCCGTGCAATATTGAGGAGGTTGTGCAACTCACAAAGTGGGTTGTAACAGATGAAATGAATTCCAATTTGATTGGGAATTTTTCAAAGGAAGAAGTAGAGTCAGCCCTAAAGCAAATGGCCCCTTTGAAAGCCCCAGGGCTTGATGACATGCCCCATATATTTTTTCAACATTACTGGGCAAGCATAGTTGATGATATGGTCGAGGCTGTTCTGTCATGCCTTAATTCAAGAAAAATATTACTAGGTTTGAATCACACCTTCATCTCTCTTATTCCTAAAGTGAAAGGTCTTGAATTTATTTCTGAATTCTGTCGTGTTGTTCTTTGTAATATTTTGTAAAGCTTGTTTCTAAAGCGTTGGCAAACAGATTAAAGAAAGTCCTGCCTTTTATTATTTCTGAACCTCAAAGTGCATTCCTGCCAACAGATTAAAGAAAGTCCTGCCTTTTATTATTTCTGAACCTTAAAGTGCATTCCAATAAGAAAAAGCAATCTCAAACAACATTCTTATGGCATTTGAGACTTTCCATCACATGAAGTTGAATAAAACGGGTAAAGTGGGCCATATTTGGGTGGGTTAGATTTTAGACTGTATTTGATCAGTTACTTTTTTTGTGTTGGTAAATGGAAATTCGAAAGGACATATTATTCCAACAAGGGGGGATTCGTCAATGTGATCCCCTTTCCCCTTATTTGTTCCTTTTGTGTTTAGAAGGCCTAAATGGTTTGATTGAGCAAGCAGTAGAGGGTAAGGATGTTGAGGTGTTCTCTCTTTGCAGAACCAATCCAAAAATATCACACCTTTTTTTTTTTTTTGGACAGATGATAGCCTTCTTTTTTGTTGGGCTCGAATGAACGATGTCAGAAAAATCTAGGAAATTTTAGCAATATATGAGATAGCCTCGGGAAAAAAAAAATTATGACAAAACCACTCTTTTTTTTTTTTTTTTTTTTTTTTTTTTTTTTTTTTTTTTTTCAGTAGAAATGTTTCTTAGTCGGCGAAAGGTTTAATAAAACATTTGTTAGGGGTTTTAGAAATAAAATAGTATGAAAAATATTTAGGCTTACCAGTTGTGGTTGGAAGAAATAAAAAGGCGAACTTAAATTACATTAAAGATTGAGTTTGAGGAAAATTACAAGGAGGGAAGGAGAAATTACTTTCTCAAGCCGAAAAGAAGTTCTTTTGAAGGCGGTAGTCCAAGCTATTCCCACCTTTTCCATGAATTGTTTTAGACTCCTTATTGGCCTTTGTCTAGACATCGAAATGCTTATTCACAAATTTTGGTGGGGGCAGAGGGTAGATAGGCGAAAAATCTATTGGAGCAAATGGGAAGTATTGTGTAAACCAAAAATGGAAGGCGGACTCGGCTTTAAAGATCTTTGCAAGTTCAATGAAGCTATGTTGGCTAAGCAGGTTTGGCGGTTGATCCATGATACGGGGTCTTTGTTTAATAAGGTGTTTAATTAAGGCTAAGTATTTTCCCAATTGTACTATTTTTGAAGCTAACTCTTCTTCAGGTTCTTTTGCTTGGAAGAGTATCCTTTGTTCAAGAAATCTGATTAATAGAGGGGAGAGATGGAGAATAGGTAATGGTTAGTCTGTATTGATCTTCCAAGATGCCTGGTTGTTAAATACTGCAGATGGAAAAATCTCTTCGTCTTCATCTATCTTGGCCTCTAATGCTTACGTGAAGGACCTGATTAATCAAGAAACAGGTTGGTGGAATACCAATCTTATTCATCGATGTTTTTATCCACCTGATGCTCTTCACATAAAATCTATGCCTCTATGCTCAATCCCTCAACCCGATTTACTAATTTGGCCTAAAGAAAAATTGGGTAATTGTTCTGTAAAATTAGGTTACAAGCTCCTTTATGAATGGCATGATGCTGAATCCGCCAAACCTCTAGTTTTTGATCAATAGAAGTGTTTTTAGAGGGGTGTATGGAAGATCAAGGTGTCGGGGAAGATAAAGCACTTTATGTGGAAGGCTTGCTCAAATTCTCTGCCAACCAAGGAAAACCTGGTGAGATGAAAAATTCTGCAGGAATCCTTGTGTTCCCCCTACAATAGGGTTTCAGAAGATGTGTTTCATGCTTTATGGAGTTGCACCAAACTTCATTCAGTGTGAGATTCGGACTTCAGGTGGGTGGACAGGTCCAGAATTTCTTTGGGTTCTTTTTTTGAGTTGCTGCAAGTGATCCATGAATGACCTCAGTCAGTGGCTTTATTTGCTGCAACAGCGTGGTCAATCTGGTACCACAGAAATAAAGCTTGCCTTGATGACGCTTCTTTGTCGCTAGAAAAAATTTCTGGTTTTGCTCGAGATTATTTCCAAGATTTTAAGAAACTAGTCAAGGTCCCTCCTAGCATCTGTCGAAGTGTCCAAAAGAAGTGGTGTCCTCCTGTTTCGGATTTGGTGAAGATAAACTTCGATGGAGCAATGTTTGGTGAATCTGATGAGGCGGGTCTTGGAGTAGTGGTTTGAAACTCTAAGGGTGAGGTATTGGCTACCAAAAATGAAAAAATTCAGAAAAAGCTGTCTCAAAAAGATAGTTGTCTACTCTGAAAAAGTTTGTAAAATAATAGAATGAAACAGAGCCCAGTAAGTAGCACAATTAATGGGGGTGGGGGAAATGCAAGTTTTATGATAATGGACATTTTACAAAATAGGTTATAATTTGGGAATTTCCATGACAATCCAGCAAATCCATTTTTCTTAATAAAATGACAAGAATGATTAAAAGAATGTAGCACCAAGCTTTTTCAAAATATTCCAACATGAAACCACGTATTATTTATTGTGAGCTATCAAAACACCCTTTTAAAACTTGAAAATCCAATCCAAGGTCACATGACAAGCAGTCATAAAGATGTTGGGTATGCCACAAAGACATCAATCATGCCACAAAGACATCAATCCGCCACAAAGACGGGGTGCCAAGATACCAATGTCACAAAGACTACGGCATCTAGTTGGGTAATCACCGGTTAATCACATGTCACGGCCCAAGGGTAAAAACATGAAGAGCGCACAGTTTACATGAAATCAAAACACGGTTCAATTTCAAGTAGTTTCACAAAAACCCTTGAAATACCCAATATATTCACAAGGTTCTCAAATTTTCCAAAATCATTTCTTGTTAATAACATTTTCTATCAATTTCTCAAATATCACAAGTCAGGATAAAGTATTTTTAGAATTTGCAAATAATGCAATAAATCCATAAAATCCATTACGAAGAATTATATCAAAGATGCTTATCTCTTCCATACTAACAGATCATGCATTTCCCCATATGCAATCTTAAACATGATGTGTTTTTCATATATAATCATATATAACAGGATCACAACACAATACCTTTTAAAAAAACATAGTTCCACAAATAATTTTCCAAAATGTGTTTGATCCAAAAACAAAGTTTATGCAACATAATTATTTTCCAAAAAATCCCATTAAAAGCTACTTACCTTGCAACCTGCAAAAAGGCCTAATTCACCAAGCTCCAAATAAGATTAGCTAGAGCCTAAACAATATCAAGCAAACTTATCACAATAGGCGTAAAGCTTGACATTGCATCTAGCTATGAATTAGAAATTGCTAACTAAGAAATTAATTAGGCAAGCCTAGCATTTAAACTCACAAATAATGTATTCCACTTCTAAGTTTCTCAACAATTTCATTACAAGGCATAGACTCCAACTTATCATCATGTCATTCCAAACTTCACATTTACCATAAGAGATCCTAACACTTTACGAATTTCTTCCTCAATATACATGTCATTTTCAAGAGACCCACAAAACAACAACATATATAACAATACCCACCATTACAAACCCTAAATGTAAATCCTCCACTAGCTCCAAATACACAATAAAAATTAGATTTATCAACTATTTCACATTAGAAAGCCAAAACTCCCAAATCTTCACCACTTAGCTAACCACCATTGCAAAAACCATAAACCCACTCATCAAATGCATCCACCTAGACCAAAACCCATACATAAAAACACATAAATATCATTTCTAATGCTCATAAATCACATGGGTATTATTATTAAAGTTTAGATAAACATCACCTCAAGCAAAAGCGTATAAACCCACAAAAAGATTAGAAATTTTTACTTCAAATAGTAGAGGTGAGTGAGGTTTACCGTTTTCCTATGGAGTTTCTAGTGATCTTGCCAGAAAAAATGGTGGTAGAAGAGGTGAGGAGTGGTACCGGTTGGAGAGTGAGGGAGTTATGAGAGAGGAGTGTTGTGTAAAAAGAAAAGAAAGAAAACAAAATAGGAACAAGAGGGATAGCCAGCCAAAGAGGGAGAGAGAGATATTTTGCAAGATGTGTGGTTAGGAATGGGTGGGTTAGGCACATGTGACACTAAAAAAAATCTGGCCCTATTCTTTTTTTCTTTCTTTCTTTCTTTCTTTCTTCTTCCTTTTTTTTTTTTTTTTTTTTTTTTTTTTAATAAAAAGGTGGGTTGGGGCATTACACCAACCATGGTGGAAGTCTTGTTGCCAAGCGAGCTGTGAGCTTTTCCCTTGAGTCAAGCTATAAAAAATTAGTGATTAAAGGGGATTCCGAGTTGGTGATCGGGGGCGTTAAGGTGTGGGGTTTGGATAAATTCTCACGGTGGTCATCTCATCAATGATTTATTCTCTGTAAACTCTTTTCAGAGTATTTCTTTCTCTTATGTTGTTCAACAAGGTAATGCAGTTGCACATGCCTTAGCCCAAAGAGCTAACCATTCTTTTCCTTTTCTTGTCTGGAAGGAGCATGTTCCTCCGGATGTGTGGTCTTTTGTTTTGTCTAATTTTCCTCATTCTTGATTAATAAAGCAAAATTGCATCTCTTTCTTAAAAAAAAATGTTACGATGCCTTAATAATTTTTTTTTTCCTTTTCTAGTTATGGTCCTAATATCTTAAGTATAGTTTTCAAAATTAGATTGGATTTCCCGGTTCGATTGGGCATGAGTCTGATTTGGTTCTTATTGAAAACCGAAAATTAAAGAGTGTAACTAAAATCGAAAATCGTTGCTTTGATCATAAAAATAGTGAAACCTTTGTTGAACCAGTTCTTGAGCAGTTGTGAAGGAATAAAGTAAGCATGGCTTTTCTCTCTTCTCAAGTAAGTCCCACCCCTACTCTTTGATTCAGCTATTAACAACACCACCCTGAGACCTTTCTCTTCTTTGATTCTCAAAAAAACCCAACCAGTTTGGAATAAAAAAACTTAGATCTGGAATGAAATGAGTTTTGAAGAAAATCTCATTTGTGTGAAATGAGATTGAGGAAACTCAGATACGTGGGAGTGAATGAAATGAAGGAGAACAATATTTTTGTTGGATATATATATATATATATATATAAATTGGCGCAATCACGACTTGTAAACCTAACATTTATTAACACTAGGATAAAATGTAAAATATAGTAATATACATCAAGCGTAATATTTATTTATTTTGTTTTGCTGTTGATTAAACTCCATACTACTCTGTAGAAGAATACGTGGCCACAAAAACATAACTTTGAAACTCTCTTTCTCTTTTTAATTTTTTTACATCACTATTATAAGGGAAAGAGTCCGGCCTAAAATTAATAATTGGAATGATACTTTTTTTGTGATAAAGTGTGAATTCCAAATTTAATTCAACTTCTAACATTTTAAAGAAATTTGGACTAATTTATCTAAGAACAAAGTTTGGTTACAAACTTTATTGTAGCCTAAGGCTACAATTCTTACTAAAAATTTATATAATTCAAAATTTTAATTGATGAATTACATGTTCTTTATGTACTTAACAGACATGTCAAATTTTATGCTATTAGGTGTTATTTATTGTCAAATTTTGTGCCATTAGATGTTATTTACTATTTGTTCCATAAACTTATTGTAAGGACCAGACTTGAGTTTTTAGCCTAGCACGTGGACGGACTTAGGCCCAAGAAGCCCAAAACAATGAATTTGTAGAGGAATGGATTGGAAAACTGGGCTTTAGTTGATCAAACAACGATCTAGATAGGCTTGATGACAAAAAGATAAAAATTGACAATTATGAAATGAAGAAAAAACATCCTCGACGAAATCCGAGGACAATAGTTCCAATATAATGTTCTTAGATCACGTTACAAATTTGATTGTGGATTGATACAATATTTCTTGTCTCTCTTTTTTCCCCCCTCTTCTCTTGTTTTTCCCTTCTTTTATACTCTCCTCCCTTTTCACCTCCACCATCCACCTGTATGCTAGATGGTTAGGGCTGATACTTGTCCCATCAACCATTCTCATAAGTTCTCAAGTAGAAGCTGTAAGGCTGAAATATACTGTTCATGTATCACTTCTACATTAATGCGGCCAGGGGATTAGTTGCAGTGCATTTAATACGGAGGTAGCAGCTTTCTCCCCAGATATTTTGGGGTTCATCCTTATCTTATATCTCTACAGTGCTTGTCTGCCCCAAATGAATTTCAGGGATTGTCATCCTTACCGTCAATCCATTTTCCAGGATCTCGACCAAGTTCGGCCGATGAAGTTTTCATCCTTAGCACACTTTCTAGAGCCTTTAGGACCAAACCCCACCTTTTATTCATCAGCGAAATCTCCTTTGACGAAGACATCTCATCCTCGGGCGGATCTTCGTTCTTGGCTTGGGCCATAGGCCCAATATATGAATAAATAATGAACTTCTAGGCCCAAGGACTTGTGAGAGACCACGCCCTTGGCCTGTTTTTATGGGATGTTAGGCCAAACCCATGTGAATGGGTGGAGTCGTGTTATTGCCTCTTAAAATGGAGATCCGACTAGTTATATTTTTCCCTTTAAATTAAAAGTTTTACAATGGAGTCGCTACTTATTTAATTATTGGAATAAATAAGAAAACCAAAATTGAAAAATTCCTCATTTTATTAATTTGTAATTAAATTTACATTGATCATAGGAAAATTACATGGTTTTGGTCCTAGATACAATCTAAGATAAAGTACATGGCTTTATTTCCTAGTTATAATCTAAAAATCGAAAATTACATGGATAAGCATTTGATTTATTAACCCTTGATCTAAGCTGGGAGGTTATGTTATAAGGTGGGAAGGTGTTAGGCACCTAACTTGTCCGGTGAAACTGGTCTTCTAGACTATAGTGGCCAACATTCATATTATATCATCTAATATGTTATCAATCAATTTGCATGTTGAATTTAAAGTGTGTGTATGTGATAAACCCTAATTCAATTTATTAAATATTACATTTGGATTGAAAGATAAATTCTAGTGAATATGTGTGGATGGTGATATCCTAAATTCAAGAATTTAAAAGAATTATTAAACATACATATTTTTCATGTTTTTTATGTGGATTTAAGATCGAAACTAGTGTTATGCATGAACATGTGATGAACAACCAAGAACATATGAAGAACACATAAGAACATTTAAAAACATTCAAACATATTCAAGAGAATTTAAATAGTTACTATCATACTTTAATCCTAAATTCTCATCATGGCAACACAAAAAACAAGTTAGGGAAATGGATTATACCTTCACGCGAGATCCATATGGTGGAGGAGGAGACTCTTGGTAAAGGTCCTAAGGATGGAGGAAAAGAAGAGTTAGGAGAGGAAGAGTGAGTCTCACTCAATACTTTGAGTCTCAAGAAGACCAAGATATGACAAGACTACTCAACTTTACTAGAACTCAAGAGAGGGGAAGAGATGAGGATTTTTTGTGCTTTGAAATGAAAGAGGGGGGGTTTATATACTAGTGGTGGAGAAAATATGAATGGAAAGTCATTTAATAAGGGTTGACAAAGAATCATGAACCTAGACCTCATTTTAGAATTTGGGGAAATTTGGTGCATTAAATGTGGAGATTGATGAGAATAAGGAGCAAGCAAAGTTCGGTTTTCTCGTAGCTGCTGTAACAGCTTGTAGAGCCAATTTCGAAAAATCATATCTGACTTAATTCTGATCGGAATTGTCTCATTCTTGTGCTTAAATTGAAGCCCTAGATGTCTAGTTTATGGAAAAATTAACCTCATTCACAGATTCAAAATATTCTGAGAGATATCGATGAAATGGTGAGCAGAGATCATTTGTTAGAAAATGGTTTCAGTATAATTAACATTAATAGGTCCCAAATTAGTTCCCAATTAACATTAAATGGCTTCAATCACTCCTATTTCAGACTTCATTGGTTCCAAATTTACTCTAATTAAAAGATAATTGCATAAATTACTCATTAAATAATTAATGTTTAATTATCTAGTTAATTAGGTGTGTGCAACCCTACCATATAATGTAGTCCTAACCAATCAAATTATGACACATCATTGATCTCAAATTGATTATACTTATAACCAATTGAAATTAATTGTTCATAATCACATATAGTCGGACTTAATTTGTGATGGTGCATCTTAGCTATTGAAACTTGATTTGATGATAACTTTCAATCTGGTGGTCCAATTTGAGCTTATGACCAGTTGATTTGATCGTTACAACATCAAGATCATTTTGGTGAAATGAGATTAAGGATCTAATGATCAGAATCAAGATGCATATTTTCAAGATGAAATTGCCCTTTTACCCTCCATGTGAGGTTAAATGTGGGTTGCAAAATAGGGTGTCAACAAGACCCTACAATAGCCCCTCGAAGTTCCCCTTTCTGGCTCCTTGGGAAGAAAGGAGGATTTTGATGTCTCTAAATTAGCTCCGTGCCTATTTTGCTCTTCCTTTGCTTATGAAGACGCCTTTTTTTCTGCCCAAAACGTGCTTCTAGCGCTACAGCATTCGAGGCATGTCCTTATTAAATTTTGGCGACTCTTTGTCCCCCACATTCTACGGCATGATGCGAATCGTAAGGTTGAGGGCTTCATTGGGAATTGAGCGGGAACTTTCTCGCGTTCTGCTCTCTCCTTGGAATAAATACCTATTAAATCAACTTTTTTCCTTACTTTAGCATTCATTTCGTTCTAGTGCTCATACCTTGAACCTGCACACTTATTCAACCTTCCTGAGCCCTTACAAATACTAAGGACTCGTCCGAGGACACCTTTACTCTTCCCGTAAGTCTTCTTAAACTTTTGCTCTTTAATTTTCTACATCCTCCTCTTTTCTTCACGTTCTTTCTTTTTCAATCTCTTTAGTTTTCCCAGCCTCTTCTAGAAATGGGTAGAATTAAGAGTTTAGTAGATTTCGAAGAGGGGATAGAAAGCTTTAGGGCTCATTATAGTATTTCTTTAGGAGTAGGAATTAGATACTGTGATGAGAGCCAATGGTACGAGGATAGGCAAGTCGGGGAGGTAGTAATCTCGATGATTGCATTCATAGAGGAAGGGATGAAAATCCCCATGGGTGGAGTCACTAGAGACTACCTTAGAGCTCATAGGTTGGCTCCCATTCAGTGTACCTTTAATATGTTTAGGATCCTAGGCTCTGTGGATGCCCTCAATGAAAAGATGGGTTTAGGTCTAACCCACCACGATATCAATTGGGTCTATAATCTTCACCGCCTAAAGGGACAGGGATACTACTTGAAATCAAGGTATCTCGAGGTTAGGCTCATTCAATGCCTCATCAAATCCAACAAGGGGCTGAACAAAGACTTCTTGATCTTGTCAGGGGAGTGGAGTGGTGGTCTCCCTTGCCCGACGAGAGAAGGAGAACCAGGTGGGGAACTAGGCCTAGGGTATTCGTCTACAAGTCCTTTCTTTGATTTACTGTATTTTTATATTTGACAAAATTTTATTTCATTGATGGATTTGCAGACAGACGCGTTGCTGAGTCGAATTTCAACCTGGTCAACAAGGATAGCCTAGAAAAAATCCTTAAGGCTAAGGTATTTTTGAATTCGGACTGCTAGTTATGAGCAGCTCATTTGATCCTAGGATACACGCCAATCTCGTCCAGCTTCCAAGCTCCAAAGTGCATCATAAGAGCTAGAGATCCCTGCCCACATCGGATAAGTGTAGCTACTCCAGGTTTCTTTCTTCCTGGCCCTAAAATAGAGATCGAAGAAATCACAACCCCTATTCCTGAAGGTATACCAACAGTAAGGGCCTCGTCGCTACAACAGACAACCAACGCGGCCACTTCATCTTACCACCCCAGCATACAAGAAAAAGAATGGTAGAAGTAGCTGATTCCAAGGACGAGTTTGAAGTTTTCAATCGAGTATTGTCCCCGGAAGCTTCAAATCCTGATCTCGACCCTCTATTCTCACCAATAATCAACAAGATGGGGATACAGCACAAACCAAAGTCCAGTTTGCTTGACTTAATAGAGTCTCAACCTGGGAAGTCTGCCCAAGCTAAGTTTCCCACTCCATCCTAGACTAGGCTTCCCATTCCTCCACCTGCCTTCCCCTCTCAAGCGGCAGAACTAAAGAGGAAAAAAGAACCAAAAGGGAAGGAGGTGGTCAGAGCTGGACAAATCCTTCCTCCCCGAAAGGACAAGGTTCAAAGAGCCCCTAAACAAGCTAAGACGGGGCAAACAGGAGCTGAGAAGAAAAGAAATCCTCAGATGGGGCACCCCAGCCTGGCTCCCTGCCCCAATGTTGGATGGGGAACCTCTGCTTGCTGATGATTTTATCCGCGATTTTTAAGGAGGAACGACTGGCTATGTTACAGACACGGTGGAGCAGGCTTTGCTCCTCCCCGAGAATATGGCCGAGCTGCGAGGCATGAGGAGACATGAGGTCTTCCTTAGCCTTAAAAGATACCTTGCCATGGTACATTCTTTTCCTATATCCTTAGTTTATTTTCTTTATCTTCTTTCATTAATCCTTGTTAAATTCTTTGGTAGGCTATTCAGGCCTCCTTCCGGGCAGAGGAGATTACCAATTCCTGTCATAGGCAAATGAAGGAAGAAGAGGGGAGGCACATCGCCGCCATGGAATTTTTTCAAGTAGCTGATGAAAGCCTCCGGGAGCTCAAGAAAAGGCTACAAGAGGAGGAAAAGAAAGAAAGTACAGGGCCGCCACTCTTGAAAGCGTTGAAAAGCAGGCCGAGAGCCAAAGGCTGCTGTTGCGCAGTACCGAGGAATAGTTGACCTCTTCCAAGACCCAAATTGCCGTGCTAAAAAAGAAATTGGAGGTGGTTGAGAAAGCTAAAGCCCTAGCCGAAAAGGCCAAGGATAAGGCAAAGAAAGCCAAGGATGAGGCAGAGAAAGCCAGAGACGAAGCGGAGCAGCATGGGTACGATGTTGGGGTGGCTGAGACTAAGGACGCCCTTAAGGCCGAGGTCCTTGCCGTTTGTAGGACTTACTGTGCCCTGGTATGGAATAAAGCCCTCAACCAAGCTGGGGTTGAGGTTTCGTCTATACTTAGGAAACTAGAAAGTATCTACTATCCCCTAGCCATTCGTCCTTCAAGCTCTTCGGGCTCCCAGGCTGATCTTGTGTCCTCGGAGGATGGTGAAATTCAGGGCAGCCCATCTAATGTTCCTCCTGCAGCTAACACTTCCTCAAAGGGGGTGGAACTGGCCGAGGACACCTCAGGAATGGGGGATGCCAATAAAGAAGCAGTCCAAAGCACCGAACTGCCTCCCCCTATCTCGAATGACCGCCCCCCGAAAAAAAGGACTTCTCAGGGTATGGAGTTGGTGTTGGCAACTCTTGCCATACCATCAAAAGAGGATCACAAGGACAAGGACCATAAGTCTACTACGGCAGCAAATACCCAACTTCCTAAGGATACAAAAGAGAAAATTGTAATAAAAATGAAAAAATAGGTCACTCCCTTCTTTTTTATTTTTATTTTTTGTTGGCAATCTACCTTTTTGTACTTGATCTGCCTTATTTAAGGCTTTTATTAATGAAACTTATGAGTATTTTCCTTTTTCTTCGCTGTGGTTTATATATTGGAGTTAATATGATTTTGGTTCTATCTGACATTTAACGAAAGCAGTGATAAAATGGAATTTCCCTCATTAATTCACACAAGGGACAAAATTTCGCCCATTTCACATGATCCGTAGCCATAATAAGTAAAATTTAACAAGTCTATCACCTTGGCAAGGGATCATTCCAAATTTCGAAACATACTTTACCACAATATTTGCACATAGTTCCAGATATGAATTGTTCCCCTACTTATTGGTAATTTCCAAGGAGCAAAACGATAATTATTTCTTTAATGAATATGAATAATCCTGCAAATGCTTCAGGTGACACTTATGAGCATTTCATTGTGACTCTCGTTGTAGTGAAAATCACTACAATTCAAAGTGGTTTTTCTTGACACTGAGGTCATCAATAAGGGATACTGACTTACCTTAAATTTACAATCCAAGGAGTCTTCAATAACTAAGGCTTTGCCCTAACCCTTAGCAATTTAAATAGAAAATGCTGATTTAATCGAAATATGTGGTCCGAGGATCCAGGCACAGGCAAGGTTCACTTTGATACTTTGATAGATGCCAAAGAGCATTAATTTTCCCAAAGCAGATGGTTCGAGGAACTAGGCAAAGCTAAGGTTCTGTTTAATACTTAGAATAAATAAAGTTATCAATTTTCCCAAGGCATGTGGTCCGAGGATCCAGGCATAACTAAGGATCAGTTTGATACTTTGATAGATGCCAAAGGGTATTAATTTTCCCAAAGTAGATGGTCCGAGGAACCAAGCATAGCTAAGGTTCTGTTTAATACTTAGAATAAATAAAGTTATCAATTTTCCCAAGGCATGTGGTCCGAGGAGCCAAGCATGGCCAAGGTTCAGTTAGATACTTTGATAGATGCCAAAGAGTATTAATTTTCTCAAAGCAGATGGTTCGAGGAACCAGGCACAGCTAAGGTTCTGTTTAATACTTAGAATAAATAAAGTTATCAATTTTCCCAAGGCATGTGGTCCGAGGGGTCAGGCATGGCCAATGTTCAGTTTGATACTTTGATAGATGCCAAAGACACATAACAAGCAATATAACAAGCCCAAAATGGGGTGAAGAGAATCTCCATTAATAATAATATCTCCTCAGGTTCTATACATTCCAGGGGCGTGGTACTGCCTTTTCTTCTAGATCTTTTAGATAATAAGCACCAATGCCAGCCACTGATGTACTACGATAGGGCCCTTCCCAATTAGGTCCCAACTTCCCCCATGTTGGGTTCTTGGCAATCTCCATAACTTTTCTTAGAACCAAATCTCCAAGTGCCAGTGGCCTTAGCTTCACGTTAGCATCATATCTTTGTTTGAGCTTATGTTGATGATAAGCTAATTGGACCCTGGCATTTTCTCTCTGTTCTTCAATTAAGTCTAGGCTCTTTTCCAACCGCCCATCGTTACCGCCCGGAGCGAAAGAACTTGTTATAAGTGTGGGGAAGCTAGTCTCCAAAGGAATGACAGCTTTGGCACCATAAGTCATTGAGAAAGGCATCTTTCCAGTAGATCTACAAGGTGTAGTCTGGTAGGTCCAAATGACGTGTAGTAATTCTTCTACCCATTTCCCTTTTGCGTTGTCTAGTCTTTTTTTGAGTCCACTCACTATAATCTTGTTGACAACCTTGGCCTGCTCATTTCTTTGTGGATAGGCCGGAGTGGAATACCTATTCTTTATTCTCGGATCGTAGCAGTACCTCCTAAAGGTTTTACTATCAAATTGAAGCTCATTATCTGAGATAAGGGTATAAGGAATTCCAAACCGAGTGACAATATTCTTCCAAACAAATTTTTTGGCGTCCACATCTCTAATGTTTGCCAGGGGTTCAGCTCGACCCATTTAGTAAAGTAATCCGTGCCGACCAACAAATACTTCTTGTTCCCTGCTACCTTAGGGAAAGGCCCCACAATATTTAAGCCCCACTAAGTGAAAGGCCAAGGACTGGTCAAGGGATTAAGGACTCCTCTAGGTTTGTGAATGTTTGGTGCAAATCTTTGGCATTGATCACATTCCTTTACATAGTTTTGAGCTTCCCTTTGCATGTTTGGCCACCAATAGCCTTGTGTGAGGGCCATGTGAGACAGAGATGTACCTCCCGTGTGGCTTCCACAGATTCTTTCATGCAATTCTTCTAGGAGCAGCTCCATTGCTTCAAGGTGCACGCACAACATATACGGGCCAGAAAAAGATCTCTTATACAGTTTTTGATCCTCGGACAGCCAGAACTGAGGTGTTTTTCTTCGCACCATGTCAGCTTCGGATTTACTCTTGGGTAAAACATCTTCTTAAAGGAACATCACAGTAAGGTCCATCCAGCTAGGCCCCACCTTTACTTGGTGAACTTGAATCACATTCCTTACCTCTTTAGAAGGTTTGTGCAAGTCTTCCACTATTCAGGGTAAGTCCTGTGCCGAGGAGGTTGCCAGTGTGGCAAGAGAATCCGCATGTGCATTCCTACTTCTAGGAACTTGTGATAAAACAAAAGACTCAAATCCAGATTGCAAGTGTCTAACCTGGCTCAAATACTCATGCATTCTGGGATCCCTTGCCTCCAACTCCCTTTGGACTTAACCTACCACCAGCCTTGAATCAGAAAACATCTCCACTGCTTTTCCACCCATTTTTTGAACCATGGTTATCCCTACTAAGAGGGCTTCGTACTCAGCCTCATTGTTTGTAGCCGAGAATCCCAATCTCAAGGATTTTTCAATTGTGATCCTTTCTGGGGATACTAGGACTAGCCCCACTCCAGATCTTCTGTAGTTAGCTACACCGTCAACGTAAACCTTCTAGGACAAAGGTTCTTGCAAGGAGATTATGCTAACCGATTCTTCATCCATGTTTTGCTTTTTTAATTTATCTTCTGATGGGGTCTCGGTGAACTCAACTACCAAATTGGTGAGGACTTGACCTTTAACCAAAGTGCGGGGCATATATTTGATATCAAAAGTCCCTAGGATCATGCCCCACTTCGCAATTCTCCCTGTGTAATCGACACTCTGAAGTAGGGATCTGACCGAGAGTTGAATTAAAACAACAACCATATGTGATTGGAAATAGTAAGGGAGCTTACGTGTGCCATGCACCACCGCCAAAATTGCCTTTTCAAGTGGTAAGTACTGGACCTCAACTTCATGTATTGACTTGCTTATGTAATAGATTGGTTTTTGCACGCCACAGTCGACACGAATCAAAACTAGACTTACTGCATAAGTGGCCATAGCAAGGTAAGCAAACAGAACCTCATCCATCTCGGGCCTTGACATAATTGGTGGTCGAGAAAGGTATTCTTTCAACTGCTGAAAAGCCTAGGCACATTCATTGGTCCATTCAAACCTTTTCTACTTATTTAACAATTTAAAGAAAGGTCTACACCTGTCAGCTGACCGAGAAATGAATCGGTTTAGGGCAGCGGTCATTCCCGTAAGCTTCTGGACCTCCTTCAGATTCCGAGGTGGTTGTAGGTTGTTGATCGCCTTAATCTGGTCGGGATTGACTTCAATTCCATGGTGTGTGACCATGTAGTCCAAAAACTTGCCCGACCCGACACCAAAAGAACACTTGGAAGTGTTAAGTCGTAGTTTGTGCTTCCTTAAGATATCAAAAATATTCCCAAGATCATTAACATGCTTGGACTCCGCCTTACTTTTTACTATCATATCATCGATATAAATCTCAATGTTTTTTCCTAACTGTGGTTCAAACATCCTGGTCATCATCTTTTGGTAGGTAGCCTTTGCATTCTTCAAATCAAAGGGCATCACTTTGTAATGATAGTTTCCTATAGGGATGACAAAAGCTATCCTCTCTTAGTCATCTAGGGCTAGAGGTATCTGATGATACCCTTGAAAGGCATCCAGAATGCTTATTCGAGGGTGGCCCACAGTGGCGTCCACCAACTGATCAATCCGAGGCATAGGGAAAGGGTCCTTTGGGTAGGCTTTGTTCAAGTCTGTAAAATCTACGCATGCATAGCACTTTCCTATCTTCTTCTTAATCACTACGGTGTTAGCCAACCGTTCAGGGTAAAAAACCTCTTTAATAGCCCCGGCTCGCTTAAGTTTCATCACCTCATCCTTTACAGCATCTGAATGCTCCTTGGATGAACGCCGAGGTGGTTGTTTCTTGGGGATGACAGATGGATTGCCATTCAAATGGTGGCAGATGAAGCTCGAATCCACTCCCAGAGCCTCGTAAGCATTCCAAGCAAATACATCATTGTTGTTCTTAAGAAAAACTACCAACTCTTCCTTCTCCCAAGATGGAAGCTGAGCCACAACCTGAAAATTTGTTTTTGGATCGTCACCAATGGGGAATTTCTCAAAATCCTCACATTTGGCATCCTCGGCAGGCCCCCTCATTGGTAATTCCGGAGACATTGACTACTATAAACCTTCTTTGACTATGGCCGAGGATTCAGCTGTTGGTTGATGCAAAATTGTAGACACGAGACACTACCTAGCCATAGTTTGGTACCCTACTAGTTCCTTAACTCGGTCTCTAGACAGATACTTAACCTTCTGATGTAGAGTTAAAGAAACGGCACCCAAGGTATGAAGCCAAGGTCTGGCAACAATGACAGTTTAGGGGGAGTATGCATCCACTGCTATGAAGTCCACTTCCATCACTTTTGAACCGGCCTATACTGGTAACCCAATTTGACCATTTGGGGCAACTAGCTTTCCATCAAAACTCACCAGAGGCGAATCGTAAGCTATCAGGTTTTCAGGTTTCAAGTTCAATCCTCTGTACAGGTCGGGATACATGGCTTCTACACAACTATCTTGATCCACCATTACCCTTTTCACATCATACCCCCCTATCTGAAATGTGACCACTAAAGTGTCACCATGTGGTTGGATAGTTCTAATTTTGTCTTCTTCCAAGAAACTCAATGATGGTCGGATCTCTAATTTAGTTCTCTTCGGCTCGGAGTTTGGATCCTCGGCTGGCGACCTGGCCACAGACATCACCCTGGCAG